>NW_020837992.1:15450100-15867956 GCF_003676395.1 Aethalodelphis obliquidens | reverse complement strand
TTTTGCGGGCCTCTCACTGTTGTGGCCTCTCCCGTTGCGGAGCACAGGCTCCGGACATGCAGGCTCAGCGGCCATAGCTCACGGGCCCAGCCGCTCCGTGGCATGTGGGATCTTCCCGGACCGGGGCACGAACCCGTGTCCCCTGCATCGGCAGGCGGACTCTCAACCACTGTGCCACCAGGGAAGCCCTTCAACAAGCTTTTAATAGCTGCCTTACATATTCTTGTCACTCCTTCTATAAAGGCTAAATGCATCCATGTTCCTGGGTGCAAATAAAAATTACAGCAATATAGAGAGGGTGGCAAGGAGGAGAAGTTTCTTTTCTATCCATCTCTAATTTGAGTATCTCTTTCTAACTTTTATCCTCACTTTATCCAGAAAGCACACCTGCCATATTTGTTTAATTACTGTGAACACTCTCCACCACGCCTGCTACATGTGTGGACTCTGCAATATATGGACGATGTCCCATTAAAGGGATGCGTTGCCTGAGAACTTTGGAGAATGGCTACAGCCTTGAGTGTGTTTCTTCGAAAGCACAGACCACCTGCCCCGCCAGGAGGCTCCAGGTTCATAGTTTCCCATACTTGTGTTTTAGAGCAGTGTTTCTCAAGCTTCAGTGCATGTCAACATTACTGGGAGGCTTGAGCAAAAACTGACTGCTTGTCCCCACTCCCAGAGATTCTGATTCAGTAGGTATGAGATGGGACCCAAGAATTTCCATTTCTCACAGGCTCCCATCGGCTGCTCAGCTCCTGGTGCTGCCTTCCTTGGATCCCACTTTGAGTAACACTGTTCTAGAACCTTTCGGCTTGCAGAGGGATGTGAGGAGAGCTGTGTGACAGGTGGAAATCTGTTTATTAAACGGTACATTCTAGAGCTGAAGACCATTTGCATGAACAAGTGAGGAATTTCATGAGCTGATAATTTTAGTGTTGGCTTGTGTGGGGTTTTCTGCTTGGTTGCTATGTGCCCAGGTCACTTCATTCTATTTTTCTATAGCTCAATCATTTTCCCAAAGGGGCTAATTTTTTTAAAACTAAAAGCTTCTTTACTGCTCTCTTTTGCTCAGAGATGAATACTAACTCTGCAAATGTAAAACAGCTTTCAATTACACTATTCCATGAACCTAGCCTTCCCTTGGCCTGGCGGGGACAGGTCAGCCTGGACCCTCCATGCACTGCAAACAATGCAACAAAGCTAAGGACCACATGGGGGCCCAGGGTGAAGGGCTCTGTCATCCCGGTGGGGGATCAGCTGAAAGAAAGAGGGAAGAAACCCTGTCTACACCTTCACCTGAAAACTGGAATGAATTTCAACTTTTACGTCAAAAAAAAAAAAAAGGAAGGAGGGGCAGAGGGAAGGAGGGAGAATTGATTCAGAGTTAAGGACTGAACGTCCTACTAAAAGCTGGACAAATAACAAGCACATGCCTGAACCTCATGAGGAATAAAAGCAGAAGACACAAAATTCTGTGCTCTCCAGCAACCTGTCAGAAAAGATTTCCCACAAGCTGAGAGCCTTCATTCTCCCAAGTATGAACTGCAGAGGTGGGCGCACGCACACATGCCCTTGGGGACAGACTAGGTGCACAAACACAGACAGCAAGTCTATAATTGTCACTGGATGAACAGGAGAAAGATGCCAAATTAACACACATTAGAAATCCCTCCCTATCTAATGAAGCCATCAGCACTTTCAATTTCATTTGTTGGTTAAAAAAAAAAAAAGAGCACTTAGCAAGTGGTTATCTCCCAGACCTCCACGGGGCGTCTTTAGCTCTGCACTGCACTTGTAAGCAAGTGTAACTGGAAATAAAATTCCTCCCCAAATATTTACGTTCCAGATTTTTTTATTCTAAAAAATAGTAAAAGTTGCTTTCTTTTTTCCCTGAGATTTGAACCCGCGAGGTGCATCCCTTCCCAGTGGGATCCTGCCAAGGAGAGGAGAAAGCTTCATAACACAGGTACCTTCGCCTCTCAACTGGTTGCTCAAGCCATTTCAGCTCTCAAGCAGTTTTACATAACCCTGCAGGCAGCATGGACTCAAACCACCTGCCGTAGGTGACTAGTGACTGCCAATCCTGGTGGTTGCTACAGATAGCATCCTAGAACAATAGGGCAGAGCTCAATCCAGCCCCCTGGATCCAGATCCTTCACTGTAGAGATGAGGAAACAGATTTTCCAAGACACTGAAGGATTCCATCAGGGCTGCCCAGCTATTTAGCAGCAGAGCTGGGTCAAAATCGAGAGGTCTGACTACCAGTCAGCATTCCTAATTCTGCAGAAGTACACTCCCTGATTAAATGGAACAATGCTCTAAACCAAAAGCAGCCCTTCTGCTCAGGATCGGTGAGGACTTCTAACGTCGACAAGGTGGCATTTAAGAGGAACACTGAATGTCAGGATTCTATTTGAAATCTTGAGGTCCCCTAGTCTTAGCATGTGGCCTTATTTCTTGTGTTATCTGTATCTATGTCTGTTTTCTCAGAAACCTGCATTCTCCACCAGGGAAGGACTGTCTGGTTCATCTTGGGGCCCCTCTCCCATCAGCTGCTTAGCATCGATTTTGTCCGTAATGAAGACTCAGGACACCATTTTTAGAGTAAATAAGTGCCCTAAACATCCAGGCAGAGCAGGATGGCAGAGATGCTCTGTAAACTGAGAATGGGAACAAGAACAATTATCTGAATTTTCCAAAATAGAAAACTCAGGGAGGACAGCTGCCTGGAGAATTACCAGCGAGTGGGCTCTAGACTAACACGTTTTTCCATAGCCCAGTCGTTCAGTCATTCTCCTTTCTTTTAGGACACTTTGTTGTTTTAATTGAAAGCCCTGCACACCTCTGATACTGCTGTCCCTCGTAAGAGACCAGCACACGTGTAATCCCTTTGGAAAAGCTCAATCAGCCTCAACTGAGTCACAGTACCAACCCAAATTAATTAGACTTGCAGAAAGTTGTCAACACTCTTGGAGGTAGGCTGGGCTCTGGCCCTCCACAGCTTCTCGGGAACTTTGCAATACTGCCAGAGGCCCCTGAATAAAAGCCCCTTGCTTCTCAAAGACATTCACTCCGTTGGCTTTTTATTTCCGTACTAAACAGAAATAAAAACGAACATCAGACTCCAAGAAGGAGCACAGAACTTCAAAGTTCAAAAAGCTTATTTCTGTACTGTTTTTTTTTTTACAAAGAAGCAAAGCAATCTGGTGTTGGCTTGTAACACCCCTTAGTGGAATCCCCAGCTCAGAAAATTGTGATTGCATTCCTGGAAACCCAAAGCACCCCTGATAGAAGCAGAACCAAGTGTCTTTAGCTCTAAAAGTCATTGAGTCAAACAAATACAGTTAAACCTCTAAATCACCGGTCTTGCCACTGCAGCAATCCAAACATACCGTAAGCTTCCATCCACTAATTTTACCATCATAAACTCTGTCTATAGAGGCTTCACGTTAATCGTTGGCTGCGAAACTTGCAATTTTATTCTCAAGCCACAGTTATTTTTCATTTGAGAAATACAAGCAACATTTCTGAAAAATTCCACCATATTCTTACAAAACACCTTTGCATAGAGAACTCAAAATCATCTAAAGTTGTCCTCTCATGAAGATTCTCACACCCAGGTGACAGGTAGCACACAGGTATTTCCATCCCCATTTAAGAATGAGGAAACGGCCTCAGTGACTTAAACTGAGGCAATCATGAGGCTGAAATAGAAATCAAACTTCAAGATGACCTTGAATCAAATCCAGCCAGAAAAGAAGGTGTAACTTGATAGTGACACTTATTTAGCCTAATGTGATTCCAGAAAATAAGTCAGAATCGCCCCATAAAAAACAACTATCAAATCCTAAGTACTATCGTACATATTCCATTACCTCGGCAGATTCGCCACAGAAGTTTGCTGTTTGGGGGTATAGCCATATGTCATATGTGCTGTATCTCTTCTGCTTTATTTTCTTTCCTAAGTGTAATCCACAGAACACGAAAATGACTATTTGTCTCACAAAATCACTTGCTACAATATGTGCTTATTCTTAAATTTTGCATTTCGTTTTAAAATCTAGTCAAAAGCATTCGTTAATTAGTACTAGGATGAGGGGCATAGTAAGAGGGGACTGCTCATCCAGATGAAAGCAAAATCACTTCTGAAGACATTTTCTGAAGACTGAGGGACTCCATCAAGGCCATCAAATATCTGGTAGCCGAGCTGGGTCAAAATCGAGAACACAAGCGTGAGTACCAGCCAACGCCCTTCACTTTGTTGTATCAAAACGATGTCCCCCAAGTAAGTGGAAACAATGCTCCAAACTAAAAGAAGCCCTTCTGCTCCCAGATCAATCAGGACTTCTAATATTAGCAAGACGAATTTATGGGGAACACTGAATGTCTGTGTAAAACCTTCTTTTCTCTTCAAAACGCACTTCCTTACTCCTATTCTCCCACTCCCATGTTTTTCATGCCACTAGGATGTAAAGCCCAATGAACTCGGACTTGCTTATGATAAGAAAAAAGCAAGAGCTGAAGAGTCTGGCCGCCATCAAAATGCCCTTCCCACGCTGCAAAAGGCACAACTCTTTTTGCCTTTGTGGGAGACAGAAGGCATACAAGGTGAGGAAAGGGGAAAACGGAAGAGGAGGGATAGCAGACGTGTGTACAATAAAACTCGTACCCGGTCGGAAGTTGAGGGGTATAGTACAGCTGGGGTAGTAAACCCCCCAAATAAGGAGGGACAAGAAAACTCGAAACTCTGCCAACTCAAGTCAATAACAAAACACACAGAATATTCATTTGACTGATGAGTAACCTGAGGCTCTCCAGTGACTTGGGGGGAGGTCATCTCAGTTTATAAAACAAGCTTTGGATGGAATCTAGACTGTCATTCCCATCGAGCACATCACTGCAACCCCCTAAGCCAGATTCTTTCTTGTTAAAGTTGCTGAGAACGTAAAGGCTCCTTGGGACCATCCTTTCAGCTCAGAAAACAAAATAAGGGCCCTCTTCCCACTGCATTTAAATTATGTTTTCTTGTCTACGGGCCCTCTAGCCAGGAGGCTCTGTGAGGTCAGAGACTGGAGCTGTCTTGGACACCAGGCACAGTACCTGGATCATGGCAGGTGTTTGGTGCCTCTTTTACAAAATGAATGATTTGCCGAGACATGATGAAACCTGAATCCTACTTACACTTATGGGAGAGAAGCACATCAAAGGAATCTGCCCACCTCGTAGCTTCTTCCGTGGATAGTCTCCTAGGAAAGAAGAAATGTCTGTCTTGAATATTTCTGGAACGACCTCCTCTCCTTCAGCCACCACTAAGATTTGCTCAGGAGAATAAATCAAAACAATGGAGGGCAAATGAAGATCATAGCTGGATTCCTACAATTCTGTCGCTATAAATGTATATGTTCTTAAGGAACTGATGGAAAAATCTCAGGATTGGAATTCTGTAAGTTTAATATGTTGGCTTTCAGTCTAAAAAGCAAAACTAAGAAAGTGCATCACTTAAAGATGTCACTGTATGGGGAATTCCCTGGCAATCCGGTGGCTGAGACTCTGCGCTTTCACTGCTGAGGGCCCAGGTTCAATTCCTGGTCGGGGATCTAAGATCCCACAAGCCAAAAAAAAAAAATCTAAAAAAATAAAAATAAAGATGTCGCTGTAAACCAACTATACTTCTAGTTAATTAATGAATTAATTAACATGTCACAGTAACAATGGAAAGAAACTGGACTTAGAAAAAGTTAGGCTGAGCTCCTGACTCCATCTCTTACTGTCACCTTAGTTTCCTCACATCTGTAATGGGAATAACAGCACCCATCACAGAGCCCCGGGAGGGTTAAATGAGGTACCATCTGTGACATCATTTAACACAGTATAGGCACTGAATCCAGATTCTCTGAACCTAAGCAGAATGTTAGAGTAGATTTGAGTAATTTGTTTCCAAACTGAGAAACTCAGAATGACAACTCAATAGAACCAAGAAGTATCCTACACTGCAGCTTTATAAGGGAGCTGCATGGTATGGTTTTCTTAGGAGAAATGGGAGGGTCCCTATTCTGAGATCGTTAAGCCATACCCTTCGAAAAGGAATATAACATTTTTTCATTCATGTTCAGAGATATAAAAGGAGCTGCCGAGAGGCAGGAAATTCTTGTCACTCGGCTCATCTGTTCAGCCATCTACCAGAGAAGATGAGGCTGTACAGTCCCACAGTGGGCAACCCATGGTCGGCACCCCGGGAATGCTGTGTGGCCGTATTACTCACTTTAGAGCACGGTTAGGTTTGTCGGGAAGAATAGCTGTGAAATCACTACACGAGTCGGACTTGTGAGACAGGCATCCCAGTCGAGTCCTCATCCCTTTGTTCCTGCAACAAGCACAGGGGCAGAAGGATGGGGAACTGTCATAATAATAACTGTCAGCCCCATATAGCGCCCCTGGGGTTGCTGTGGCAGGAGCCAGCAGTGCCCCCTCCCCTCCTTCCCCAGGTGGCCCCTGAAGATCTCATCAACAAGAGGAGAAACACCTAGAGGATCAAGGGCAATACTCACTCCCCATCTTGACTACCGGAATAGTAATAGGTCCCCTACCCCTGGAGGCTTAATGCTTTTTAAAGCTGACATGCAAGTTGATGGTAAGTCAATGAAGGTCGTTAGCTTGGAAGAATTTCTAAATTAGGATTCTCTGTGGGGAAAGGAAATACAGCGATGACATAATAACAATCCACATTTTGCTCTCCCACTAGGAGGGCAAAGTAGCAGTAGCAGCAGCAGTAAATCCTGATTACAGAGCCCCAGTGGTACCCATATGGAGAGCAGAGGGATGACTGCATGATACAGGGATGCATGTCATAGAATCTCAGAGCACAGACAAAGTATGGGGCTTCAGGGCAGGTCAGTTCTACCTCAGGTCCTTCCCACCGATCCCACAAACCTGAGGATATACAGGAATGGCTACAGACCAGCGAGGACTGATGCCTACGGGTGGGGAGAAACTGTGGGTACAATCAGCACTTAAGAACCAGGGTGCCCCTTGTCAGCACCTTCACCTAACTAAGCTCTCATACACCTACTTATATTTTGGTTGATCTCGATCAACATATTTAAAATTGTAACATGCATGCTTAAATTTCTCATATTTTTTATTTTCCTAAGGACCAGACACTTAGTAGTTATTTGTTGTGGCAGATCCAATGAGAAATTATGCTAATGTCTCTTTCTGACTCTCAATATTAGGCCACTTTTACCTTTCACCGAGATTGGCAAACTACAGCCCTGCAAGATACATGTTTGTGTAAATAAAGTTTTATTGGAATGCAACACCCTATTTGTTTATATATTGTCTAAAGCTGTTTTTGAACACAAGGGCAGAGTTGGGTGGTTGCAACACACACTGTACGGCCCATGAAGTCAAAAATATTTACTCCCTGGCTCTTGACAGAATAAGTTTACTGACCCCTGGCCTTTAACAATGGCAACTCCTCGGATGGAGGGTAAAGCTAAGAGGGAGGGGTCTGGGATGGTCAGGACTTAAGAGTGACTGATAACAGGGGCCTGCCACATGCACACTGGTAACAGTTTGCCATGGAAATTATCCTAGAAGATGTCATTCTCTTTGTTGAAAGGAAGTTCTTCCAGCCTGGCTTTCCCTTCCTCATTTTCTCAAATCCTGGACCTGAGCAGAGATGTTAGATCCAATTCAAGCTCTTTCTTTTACTTCAAATGGGTTTTCATCCCTGACCCTGGGAATTGTTCACAGAAATCTTATCCAACAAATGTCTACGGGGATGGTATTACATTTGGCGGGGATGGACGACACTTGGACTCCACAGTCCATCTCTGAGGAGTCTTTTAAGGCCAGAACATTCAAGTTTTCAGAAATATCTCCTCTTCTGCACAATCTGTGCCCCTACCGCTCATCTCAGCCAGGTGCTTTGTGAAGCCATCGACTTCCTGGCATTTCAAAATATTGGCTACAGCCATTCTCCCTTCCTTGACAGTGAGCATCTCACGTCCACTCATTGTTACAAATCACGGGGGGCCCCACCACTAGGCTATTGTAGCAACTGATTAAGGGCCCTTGAGTCATCACATTCCATGAATTCAAGTGCAGGTCCTGCCCAGGCTGCACCACAGGCCAGAACCGACTTAGAGTGAGTCAGTTCATCCCTTGGTGCCTCAGAAACATCAATCATTGAAGAGTCAGGTCGATGCCCCTAAAGATCAACTAAGAGGATTTCAAAACACGGCACATCCATGCAAGCCATTTAACAAGGTTTAGCAGGGATCCGGGTAAAGTGTGCTACTTGTTACCAAGACAGCAGTAAGTCTCCCAAATAGTTTGCAAAAATCTTCCACAAAATATTCTTTGGGGCAAAATCGTTCTATTTTCCATCTTGTCTGAGACTTAACCTTTTAGATAGGCCTGAAATAATAGGAGCAGAAGCAAGAGTCGAAGGTTAAGGTCACTTAAGAAAAAGACTAGACTTGCCCTCATCTTTCCTCTCTACCCCGGAAACTCAGAGACCCCTAAATGGCTCAATGCACACTCATGCACAGTCCCACCCCATAAGTCCCGGCAGAGTATGGGAGGGCCTTGCAGATGCTGCTTGCAAGGCCCCAACTTTGCAAGGAGCACCCGGGGAAGGACAGCGCCGTCCACACAGGAGGCCTGGGGGACGGACGCCAGTGGCCCACTCACGGCATTAGGAGGCTTGGAGCAGGCTCAGACAGCAGGGGAGGTGGGAAGGCGGAGGAAGAGGAAAGTGGCAGAGACGAGAAGAGAGGTTAGCATCAGTTACCTGCGTGGCATCAGTAAAGCGGCCATACAGGCACCCGCTTACGGTTAACCCTCTGGCTGGTGTGCAGGGACGTCAGGGCGGGAGATAAGACTGCGGGGCACAGGGATTTACCCTTTCACGTCCTCTCACCTAAAATCAAAGAATCTGCTGTAAGAGCGGGCCCCCTCTCTCATCTGACTGCACTAGAAGTCCTCGCAGGTGACTTTCTGCCAACGGAATACCTCCCCCGCCCACACACACACACCCCCGTTCCCCACGAATGTCTGCTGGTCCTGAGCAAGGGTGACCAACCGGGGGTGAACGAGGACCAGTTGTTGGGTGGCTTCACATTGCTGCCTGTTGGTCAGGAGGTCCTGCTTCCCCAGCCACTGGCCATCAGCGTAAAGTGGGACACGAGCCCCCGGGGAGGAAAGCACAGGCGTGGCAAGCCAAAAATTACAGTTCCCTGTGTCTTACTCGAGTGGGACCCAAGTGACCAGCCAGCCCTGGGTGGGGGAGGAGTGGTCAGCACTTGCTCCAGAATCCTTTGATTGGCTGCTTCTCACCTCCCTCCAAGGGAACGTGTCCCAGAGGTGGGAGTGCCGGTGCCTGGGGAGGGCGTGAGCGGGAGGAAGGTTGGAAGAACTCCAAGGGAGGCTTGTCACGCACTGTCACCACTCAGGTTTGCTCCTTTGCGGGGATCACAGGCACAGGCTGAAGAAATGAATATGCAAGTCACTCTTTCCTGCCCATATGGAGGCTGCCTGACCTTCCACATTCTGCAGACTGGCCTGTTCCCGACCCGAAGCAGGAAGGGCATCGGGGAAAGGGGGTCTTGAGGTGGAGGCCTGATAGACTAATAATCTGTCTCTCCTGAGGGTCCCATTCTCAGAGCATCAAACCCTTTGTTCCCACAGAAGAAACTGATAGGAAGAAACACATGAGGAGAGCAGCCCATCAATAAAGGGTTCCCCTGGGGAACCGTGACACCAAACATAGAATCTATTTTAAAAGAAACTTAATTTAGATAGATCAGGTTCCCACATGATCTATGCAGGTGACATTATTTTGATATTACCTAGAACATTTCACAAATACTTTTGAAAAAAACCTCCTCTAATAATATTATAATCAATCAAATTAAAAGATTGCTTTGTTAAAACTGGGAAAAAAATTTAGTTAGACTTCGTGTAAAGGCTCATCTCTGGGAGACCGAGCCAGGGCTGTGTTCCCTGACAGCAAGGACATTTCCTCAATCTTCATCCTAACCGTGCATACACCTGCTTGCCCAGAAGTCGGGAAATCAAAGCCCTTTACAGCTGTAAGGGTCTCTAGAAATCATTGTTTGGGGTACCTTAGCCTCGTTTTCTCTGACCTGTGGGATATAGCCCCAGAGGAGGGGGGAACCTCCTCTATTACCTTGGGGCTCAGCAGAACCAGGGGCTACCACCCACATTCACAGCAGGCAAGGTCACCTGGGGCAGTTATCACCTGGTCTCCTGTCACTGCCTTGTCGCTTTTCCCATCCCACTGCTAGTCCGCGCTGGCTTCCCAGAGCTGCTGAGATGTCTGCCTCTCTCTCTTCCAAACCCAGCACTGGCCATCAATGCCCCTCAGCCCTTCCACCACCCCTTATATTAACTTAGAGTCGATTAAGTAAGAATCTGCAAGATACTCTGACCCCACCTTTCTCATTCATCCCAGCACCTAGGGGCTCTTATCCCATTTGGCCCTCGACTTCTAGGGGACAGAGTTTGGGGTTACTCAGAGCCCAGGAAGGCAGAGGGCATGCTGGCACCATGCTACCTGTGCCCTAATAAGTGGGCATCAAGTTACAGGTGACTCTGGGGCAGACAGGATGGGACATATTGGAAAGCGAGGATACTCAAGGGAAAAAAATGGTTAAAAGCAAAGAGCAAAGATTGATAAAGAGGGGAAGAGAAACTAAGAGGCTCAGCGGGAAGAAAGCAATCAATATGCATGGAGAGACAGGTTAATTAAATATGGATAATGCAATCAGCCCACATGGGCACCCGGAGAGGAAAGAGAGAAGCCAAAGCAACACTCACCGTCTTTGACCAGTCCTCATGGCCTGCGGGTCTTTGCCAACGGGATAGTCAGAAAGGTTGCGGGTAGGGAGCTCTGGGGAAAGAGTAGATCTTTCTCTTAGCAATCAAATCCTTGGCGGGTGAAGGGCATGTGTGCATGAACACAGAGGCACACTTGCACACGCACACACACACGCACACAAACACACATATTCACATTGCATACGTGCACAGCACACCTCCCACCACTTGAGCCGGGCAGCAAGCGGCCCCACCGAAAGCTCTTCTCTCTGCTTGTCACATTCGGTAAATACTGAAGCAGCCTACACCCAGCGGGCGGCGGCTCAGCTCCCAGGCACAGTCTGCACGCCCATCCTCATTGGCAGGATACAGGAGGTGCCCCTGAGCAGAGCTCGCCTGGCACTCCTCCCGCACTTTCGTCTTCAGCCTCACTAAGTGCTTCCCTGCTCCTCTGGCCGTAGCTCAGCAGCTCAGGGGGAAGTCCCCACAGCCCAGAGCTGCCCTCCTCTGCACCCAGAGGCTGCCCAGGGGGCAAAGAAGCCAGAGGTATTAACTCTTTCCCGCCACCAGTATGCTGAACATCAAGGGTCCAGGGGGCCTCTTCTCATAAGCTCTGCTGCCGGCTGAAGGCTGGCTGCTGCTCAGGGAGCAGGGAGGATAAAGATCTTGCCTCAGACAGCTGCTGACAGCAGAAGCCAAGCCGAATCAGATCTCCTAATGAACCAGGAGGAGGGGGCTGTCTTGTTGGATGTGACGTGATGTGATAAATGCAGACAGCGAGAAAGCCACGGGGCAGGTCACACATACAGATTCCACCCCCTTTCTCCCCATGTCTATTGTGCTGCGCTACCGAGCCAGACCACACAGCCCTGAAATTACCCCGCTCTGCCACATCTCAGCTGTCCCTCTCACTCTGCAGTGGCACTCCTCTCCCAGCCCGACCCGCTCCCCAGCACCCACCACACCACTCCTCACTTCTTAATGAGAAATCTCCACCTCCCCAGACACATGTATTTCCACATCGATGCTCCTGCCTCTCACCTGGGTTTCCCTACTATGGAAATGCACCTCTCTCCCTCATCCATCACCTAGCAACTTCCCCCTACCTGCATTTGTTACGGAATGAGACTTTTCCCTTTGTTCTGCCCAATCTGCATGTTATCTCTATTTTTCTGTCTTCTGTATTTTTTTCTTCCAAATCACCTTACCCACATGGATCTTCACACTGCCCGGTTCAGTTCCAGAAGGAGGACTCTCTCTTCCTGCTTGCCCTACTACAGTGGTTCTCCAAGTGTGGTCCCTGGACCGGCAGCGGCAGCCTCACCCGGGAATGTGTTAGAAATGTAAAGTCTCAGGCCCCACCCCCAGACCTACAGAATTGGAAACTCTGGGGATGGGTTCAGCCTTCCGGGTGATCCCAATGCCTGCTAAAGTTTACGAACCGCTGCCCCGCGATAAAACTTACCTACCTTCTCCCCATTCCGCTGTAGGTCTCTAAGACACAGCCTCTTGCTCCCGCCCAGGACCTAGCTCCAAAGGTACCTAGACTTTGCGGCAAATCATTTCTGAAACCCAGAAGGCAGCATTTGCTAGAGACAGCAGACATCTCTATGGAAAGTGATGCTTTTCTAATAAAGATACTAGATTCCATTTGTTGAACCTTTTACAATGTAGAAAGCATTGTCATGTATTGTCACTGGACAGCCCCATGCCATAGTCAGAGAGAGTATTATTATCCCTGTGTCACAGATCAGAGAACTGAGGGTAGAAAAGGTGACCTGCCTTTTTCAAAGTGACACAACACGTCAGAGGCAGCTCAAGGACCAGAATTTGTTTTCTTATGACTCTTAGAGCAGAGCTTTTCCTACTATGTCACACCTGGACCCAGTCTTTCCTGGCAGACCTATTGGCGCATGACCTGTACTCTCACAGTGCACTGATTCTGCTGCAAGCACACATTGCCTGAAGACAGGAGGAAATAAAAATTCTGATGCTGCCTCTACAGTCACTCATTGTCTCTCTCTGAAAATGTCCACGGTGCCCCTCTGTTAGGCAAAAGGAGCTTAGCGTTATAAAAGGAGATGCGAAAGAAATGTTTTCCATTCCTCAGAATTCCTGTCTTGAACGCTGAGGTTAGCTGGGGTTTAGAATTGAAGCGTAAAGAGAATCCTTCACTTCTGGGCATTTTCCTGGTGTACGGCACCATAAGGAAGAGGTACACAGATAAACTGGAGAATAAAAGCCCCCTGGTAACCACTTCACTAATCCAAGAGAAGCTTATATTATAAGGTGGGTCCCCCCTGGATTCCCTGCCCAGGGCCAATGTTTAATGAGCACTTAGTATGTGCCAGACACTGTGCTAAACATCGCACTTCATTATCTTATTTAACCCGCACAACAACCTACAAGGCCAGCATCTTTATCATCCCTACTTTACAGATGGGAAAACAGAGACAAGTCGTTTATAAGTGGCAGAGCTGGTGTCCGATACCAAACTCCATACCTCCAGCCTCTGTTCCACCTCTCGCCTTAACACAAAGGCAGCGTCATCGTGGGACCTCTACCGGCACTGAAATGATAGGATGAGGGACTCTTCCAAGTCTTAAGCTGCCCAGTCCTGTATCCAGGATTTTAAAGGCACCAAGGAGACAGGGCAGGGCTGCAGATGGGCCCAAGTCTCAAGCGGAAGCTGCTCAATATTAACCAGGAAGTCCATAAGCCAACCCAAATGTTTAAGGAAAGATATCATCACGAATAAAGCTTTAAAAGAAAGAACAGGGCTTCCCTGGTGGCGCAGTGGTTGAGAGTCCGCCTGCCAATGCAGGGGACCTGGATTCGTGCCCTGGTCCGGGAAGATCCCACATGCCGTGGAGCGGCTGGGCCCGTGAGCCATGGCCACTGAGCCTGCGCGTCCGGAGCCTGTGCTCCGCAATGGGACAGGCCACAACAGTGAGAGGCCCGTGTACAGCCAAAAAAAAGAAAAAGAAAGAAAGAACAGGAATGTAAAGAGCAGAGGATTGAGAGTGTGTGGACATGCCTCTAGCATGAGTAAAAAGAAAATTAAAAGCATTCCAAACTTTTTTTTTTTACCCAAACTCTCCTAAACACCAAGGTGTAAGCACACAGCACCCAGTTTGAGCAGCACAGACCTAGTACAGGCCCCTCTCAAGGGAGGACTCTAACTTAATCTTCCTTCCTATAGAGGCAGGTACATAAAGAACACCTGGGGTCGGGGAGGGGCGTGGTATTAAGCCGGACCAAAGGGGTAAGCATCCTGGCATGGTCTTCTTTCCTGAAGGAGAGAGGCAGGAAAAGGCAAGCAGGTTGGAGGGCTAATGAGAAAGGCGTTCGCTATTTGGACTCTGGTCCAGGGATGCAGAGCTCTGGATCCTTCTCTGGTTACTGCTCCTGAGTTGCTGGCTGAAGACTGGGCGCAGAACATTGCCGCTGTTCGAGACACATGGTTTTTCCCAGGAAAACAGTCATGATAAGCCCTGCTCTGGCATCACGGGCTGCCCTGTATCTTGTTGCTTATCCCCCTCTGCTTTTGCTCTGAGACACCCAGTCCTCTCAGGCACCGGCCACGGCTTCTCTCCAGAATCTGTGCTTTGGTCCTGCCTCTCTTGAGCTGCACGCTGCATTTCCAGAGGTCTTCTAGACAGCCCCACCCCTCTCAGACCCCACAGACTCGACTGCCCCCAAAACAACCACCTTCCCCTCCAAGTGTTCATGACGTCACTCTGTTCCAGCCCCTCAGGGTAACAAGTGCAGGTATTTTGGGTTTCTTTTCCTCCATTCCCCTTGCTGAATTTTTTTTTTTTTTTTTTTTTTTTTTTTTTTTTTTGCGGTACACGGGCCTCTCACTGTTGTGGCCTCTCCCGCTGCGGAGCACAGGCTCCGGACGCGCAGGCTCAGCGGCCATGGCTCACGGGCCCAGCCGCTCCACGGCATGTGGGATCTTCCCAGACTGGGGCACGAACCCGCGTCCCCTGCATCAGCAGGCGGACTCTCAACCACTGCGCCACCAGGGAAGCCCTGAATTGGTTTTTAAACCTTGTCATTGTATTTCTGATATATTTCTCAGTTTCATCCTCTCCCATCCATTGACACTGCCATGTCAGAGGTTATCAGCACCCAGTACAATGCATGCCCTTCCACCCACTCCTCACGAGCTGATCTTCCTGCCCCCGTTTCATCACCCCCATTCCCCACAAACGTCCTGGTACACTCCACTTCCATGAGAGTTGCCCACTGAATAGATACCATAAAGCAGGTCATCAGTATAATAGTCTTTGATGGGCTCCGTTGTAGCTCTCTGTCCGGCCTGATGGTCCAATAATTTGGTCTCATTTACCTATCCAGTCTCATATCCCATTGTATACACGCGCGTGTGCGTGCACACACACACACACACAGAGAACATACGCATGCACGCAAGCACACACCTGATTCCTCTGCTGGTCTCTCTGCCCCGAATGTCCCCACCCTGGGTCTGCTTCTTAACTCCTAGCTCCTTCTCAAAACCCAATACCTCCAAGCTAAAATTTCTCCTTTCCAAAGCTTTTCCAGAACTTCCTCAATCAGGAGGAATCCCCCCATCCCAACACCACCGCTGTGCTGTGTGATTCTCTGACAGCCTGCATCACAGCCTGTAGTTTATCCTTGTGATTTATGTTTTCAGATGCTCCCAAATGACTGAGTGCTCCGCACAGACAGGCTCTCTGACTTACTCCCCTTGCTATAAATTCTCATTGCCTTGTATGGAGCAGGTGTTTAATAAATGTCAGCTGTATTTGATTTTGAGTGCATGAGAAAATGTGGAAAATCACCAAGGATTCCTTATGGCAGAAACACACCAGACTTCTGCAGTCTCCAGGTCAAGAAGGAAGTCAGTCTAATGCTAATGACACCCAGGGGCAGCAGCACAGGTACCTACAGCATCTGCAAACTATTGTTCCCAACAGCCTGGTCAGGGCAGAGTGGAATTAATCAAGAGCAAAAGGACACCTGCCATTGTCACACAGGCCACAGAAATGTAATTACATTGAAGATAAAGGGAATTATAGCCTGCAGTATAATATTTTTAAAAGCCACGACAGTGGAAGAGGAGGTTTATTGCCAAATGCCCCCTGTGTGCTTATTTAATCAACATACCACCTAGGATAGGACCACATTAAAAGCTTTTTTAAAAAGTCATTTTGATATTAGATTTGAATTCTGGTGAGCATGCTAAAGCTTTTCCACAAATCTTTTAAAAGCAATTTCCAGTTTGTAGCTTCCTAGTAACAGTAGAAACATGAATCAACATATGCCACATTGATTTGGGGTTTCCATGGAGACTGGAAGGACACAGGGAAAGGAAGGACAGAAAGAGGCCACTTGGCCCAAAATTCTGCTAAAAAAATGCATCTCGATTCCATTCCTCTGAGCATTAGCAGCCTCATTTCCTGTTCATCAGTTCAAGCATCCAGATATTTAATTTGTAATAAGCCTGCTTGACTTCGCACAAGGAACATCAGAGGGGACGTGGAAAAAAGTAGCAGCTAAAGGTGTGGGCCCATGAGATTTGCAAAGAGGACCCGAGAAGCACGGGTTGTGGAGTCAGAAGAAAGGGCCTCTGGTCCTAACTCTGCCATTAAGTAGCTCCGTGATACTAACTGCCCTTACTAGCTGCCTGATTACTAACATAATCAAAAGCTTTGCATTTATTTCCATTTCCTCATCTGTAAAACACAAATTAACACACCTGCCCTATTTTTCAAGATGGTTAAAAGAAAGAAAAGAGACAGTCTGTGGGAAGGAAAATGCTCTGCAAATTCCAGCACACTGTACCCTGTTATTATATTTAGTGATGTTCTGAGCTTCTCTTTAAATGGAATTTTGCCAGTGAGCAAGTGTATGCAAAACAAGATTGATGACTTAGTAGACTGACCTGGAAAGAAAGAACAGTGGGTTTGACAGCCCGGAGTTTCCATCCCCACTCCTTGATTTTCCAGATCTGTAACTGTGGGCAAGTTACTCTCCCTCTCTTGAATGTTATTTTCATCATGTCATCGGCTTGTTATAAGGATTGTAACGATCCTTATACCAATGTCATCGGCTTGTTATAAGGATTATAATGATCCTTATACCACTGTCATCAGCTTGTTATAAGGATTAAATTAGATAATGTCATCGAGTTTAGCACAATGTTTGACAAATGGCAAATGACTGTGAGCCACTATTATTAGCCGTATCAACTGTCTCATCATCTGTAAAATGGGAATTAGAATTCCTACTGCTTCCCTACTTTACAAAGAGGATTACTTCCACGATACCTGCTCAGCTATTTGATAAGCTGTTTGGGAAAACACACTAAATAAATAGATGTTATTATTTAAAGATTAACGTTTGCCACCCGCTAATCTAGGTGACAGCAAAAAGTGTATGAAACACATCTGTAAGGATTCTCAACCTTGGTGGATCGTGGGTTACATGAGTCTCTATTATTTTTTCCTTTTCTTTAGTTCCTCTTGAGCCTTCATGTGTCTCCTTGCCGCTCCCTGCACCTTTTCTTCTTTCTAGCCTCTTTTCTTTATTGATTATTTTTATACTTCTCCTTCTAAGTGTGTCTAGAGGAACTTTACAATGAAACTTTGGAGGCTTTGGTGTCTAAACTGCAATTGTGCCTTGGATCTAAAATTAAATGGCAGACCAACACCGGGGGAAATGACATGAAATCAGGAGATGTTGTAGGATAACAGGGCTATCTCTCAGACAATGGTCATCGGTGGTAAAAAAAAAAAAAATCTTAAGAAGCACATCAACCTAATGTAGTATATGGAATTTAATTTGCATCCCGATTCATATTAAAACCATAAAAATATAATGAGACGAGTATGGAAACGTGAGCACTGATTAGATATTGTCATTAGTGTGATATTGATATTGAGACTTTTTTTCCTTAAGCAACCTTCTTCTTTAGATATACACTTGGAAATATTTAGCATTGATATATGATATGCTATCTGGGAACTGCTTCAAAATCATCTAGGGTGGGGACTGCAAGGGGGTCGAAGCTGAGTGGTAGGTGCAGAGCGGATCATTTTCCTATTTGTCCTATTTTCTTGACTCGTGTATATTTGATATTATGCATAAAAAATGTTTTAAGTAGTGTGACCAGTAACAATATGTGTTGTAGTAAAATGAGCATACCATGTGTAAACTATTAGTGCAAGGAAATCAAAATACGGAAGAAAAGTGCAATTTAAATGGGAATTGACTTCCTGTATATTTTCCATTGTAAATTTTCTTCCCCATAAATAAATCAATTTTCCAAAAAAACTATTATTTGACTCCTAGGAAGTAGGTGCCCAAATTCATCGAGGTTAGAGTGGGTATAACTCTTAGCTATCACCTACAGAAACTAAACTTTAAAGACTTTGCCCAAAGTCACGTTTCTTAGAGTCATAGCCAGGACTCAAGCCCAGAGCTGCTGGGGCAGAATCCAGCTACCTCCTTTCTTCCTGCTGCTGACCTGCTCACCTACACACCCAGAATCCAGGAGGGCAGTAAGTCAATCTCAGCTGAGGATGCAAAGGATGATCTGTTCGCTTACCCCCCCAACACTTCTCTGTCCTTATTATGACCTCAGCCTTAAACAGCGAACTCAGTTTTTACAAATCAGCTTCCCAGTGGCCAGCTGACTTCTGTAAAGGCAGCTGAAGGGCAGGAAGCCACAGTACAGAGAGGGCTCATGTAACACAATCCTTCACACGCCCACAGCCTCATCTCCTGTTTCATCAAGATAATCCAGGCCTCAGGAACGAAATACCTCAGCCTCTTTCCCCATCTCCTCCCCTACAAGTCTGTCCACATTGACACACATCCACCCCTCTCAGATGTGTCTATTCAGGGCAAATTCTTCCTCCTTAGCTTCGAGCCCCTCCTTCCCCACTTACCTTGCTTTATCAGCTCTCACCTCTATCTTTATTCTCTCTCTCTCTCTCCCATTATACTTACAAATAAAAATACTCTTTCATTTAAAAAACATTCTCTCTTGGGTATTCCTCTCTTTGCCAGCAAAGCTGTCTGAGAGAATCTCCCGTTTCCCTGCTTCCTATCCCGTCCTCAATCCTTCACAATTGGCATCCATCCCTACCACTCCCTTGAAAGAGCGACTCCCATCCTGTGAGGTCAAATGACCCTTGTCCTTAAGGACCTCTTCACTGCATTCACCACGGTGACCGTTCACTTCTAGCATCTCTACTCTCTTCACCTCCCCGACCTTACACTCTCCTAACTGCCCTGTCCCTTGGTCTCCTTTGCTGCCTCCTCCTCCCCCATAAATGTTGATACTCTCCTGCCCTCTAACCTTGGCTCCCTGCCCTTCTCTCCTTAAATGATTCTTCAGCAATCTCATTCTTGTCCACAGTCCTAACTACACGGCTATACTGACCATCTCTAAATACTTTCTTCTAATTCTGGGCCCCCTGCCAGGTGTAAACATTCTTATAGCCCATGGGTTGCTGAACATACCCCTCAGATATTCCCCAGGTACGACAAATGCAAATGTATCTAAAAATCGAGCACACCATATCCCTTTCTTTTCCTGACCCATTTTATGCCCCACCCTACCTGCCACACACACAAATCTTGGCTTCCTCTGGAAGCCCTGGTTTCAGTTTCTGGCACCACCATCCACTGAGTAACTCAAGCCAAAAATAGGGAAGTAATTAGAGATGACACCTTTTCTGTCATCTCTCATAGTCAACCAGTTACCAAATCATACTGATTAAATCTCCTTCATAGTTTTTACACCTGCCTCCACTCCATCCTTACTACCACTGCTCTGGTTCACGTCCTGGCTCGTGGTCCCTAGTTCTTGTCCTCGTGATCTGTGATCCAGGATTCCTCCTTAAATTCAACTCCATTCTGCAGCCATAATCTCCTGTTTAAATCACAAATGTGATTATGTTCCCTTCCCCTTACAACCTATAAGCCCCGCTAGCCTAAGGATAAAGTTTGAGCTTGAATAAAGATTCTGACACATAAGACTTCCCTGGTGGCGCAGTGGTTAAGAATCCGCCTGCCAATGCAGGCGACACGGGTTCGAGCCCTGGTCCGGGAAGATCCCACATGCCGCGGAGCAACTAAGCCCGCGTGCCACAACTACTGAGCCTGCGCTCTAGAGCCCGCACGCCACAACTACTGAAGCCCACGTGCCACAACTACTGAAGCCCGCAAGCCACAACTACTGAAGCCTGCGTGCCTAGAGCCTGTGCTCCACAACAAGAGAAGCTACTGCAAGGAGAAGCCCGTGCACCACCACTAAGAGTAGCCCCCAATCGCTGCAACTAGAGAAATCCTGCGTGCAGCAACGAAGACCCAACGCAGCCAAAAACAAAGAAAAGAAAAAAAAAGATTCTGACACATAAACTCCCCAAGAGCTGGGTCCTGCCTACCTGGAGAGTCACCCACCACCCCCGTGGCTTTTGCTTCATGCTCCGGTGACTCCACGCTGTTCACAGTCTTGAGCACACACCACGGCCCCAAGTTTCCAGGCCTCGTTTCTACCATTCGCTCTGCCTACTCACCCTTCAAGCTGCACTTCAGGACCACTTCCTCCAGGCAGCTTCCCCTGTACAGCCAGGTTCCGCAAGTGCCCTACTCTGTGCTCCCAGACATACTTCCCTAACCTCAGCCCCTGGCACGATTAAGTGCCTGCAACTCTCTTCTCCTAACCAGACTCTCTCAAGTTCACCAAGGATAGGAAAGTATATCCTCTCATTCGTTCTTTCATTCATTCATTCAACTAACATTTAGGTATCTCCTGTGGGTCACGCAATGTACCAGGCAGCATAGGTCCATCACATGACCTATGTACACTACACAGGTAAAAAATGTTTTTTTCATCTCTACATCACCAACACCTAGCCCAGAGCTTGGCACCAAGAAGATACTCGGTAAATGTTCGTTGAACTTAACTGAACCAGCCATCAGGTGGGTGAGCGAAACTATGTTTGGAGCATGATGCTGGCTGGAAGAGGCAGCGTGGAGTCACAGAAACAGCATGGGCTCCCGCGTCCGGTAACAAGGGCTCAAACTGCAACTCCACCCCTTCATGGCTGGGTCATCTTGGCTTAAGACCTTGCTTTCCCATCTCTGAAATCAGAATACTAAGGCAACACCAACTTCCTGTGTTACTGCAAAACTTCAATAGATATATAAGCAAACATGGATTGTAAATTCTTCAGCCTTATGAAAACATGGAGGGCATCCGAGTCATAGAAGAGAGAGGCCCAGCACCAAACAGGGGTGGAGGGGAGGCTGCGGAGGAAAGGGCAACAGGACCTAGCTTTCAAAGCCCTGGGGCTGAGATGTCAGCGCACGAGGCACTGCCACAACTGAAATGTGGCTCTCCTCCTTTCGCGCAGTGCCAGGGTGCTGGTTATCAATCTCTTCACCTTCATAGGCAGTAACAAATGCTTTACCATTTGCCATCAGGGTCTACAGAAAGCAGCTTCAGCACTCTCCCCCTCCTCTGAATATAAAATAAGCTCTTTCTAATCCTCCATTTTTAATGACTTCAGCCAATGGCTCTTATGTCCTCCCTGCCAGCTACATTCCAGCCAGCCACCTAGAGTCGTGCAAAAAGGAAACTCCACAAGCCATCAGACCTAGGGACGGGGGCTGGTCGCAACAGCGGCAGGAAATAGTGGTGTGGAGACTGGGGACAGTTCTGCTGGGATCTGCTACTACCTTCACGGAGCTCTCTGGGAAATGAGATGCCTTGCTTTCGAGCCTGTGCTGGGTGCACATTAATGTCTGCACTGGGGGCGGGAGGAGGGACCAGGGTTGTGTGGGTGTGTTCTGATGCACAAAGATGCTGAGCAAATTCTGACACTTCTCCTTGAGAGACAAGGCCCTGGTGGGAATCTACCTTAAGCCATGCAGCTTCTCTGAGACCCTCTTCTTTCTAGGACCTTTTATTGAAGAATTCAAAAGCTTTGTGGAAATTCCATACAGAGAACACTGATAAATGTTCTGATGAGCATGCTGATGCTTCTTGGACAGCAAAAAATCTTCTAATCCTCCAGGCACAGAGGAGACACAAGGAGCATTTCTAGTGACTCTGGAGCTGCAGGTATTTGGACAAAGGGGAAATGAGAAAGCACAAAACAGACAGCCTGGGATAGGATTAACAGGACAAGTATTCTAAGCCATGAAATCATGATACACAACAAAACTTACATTTGTATGGCACTGTCACAGCCTACAGACTGCTCTCACTTCTTTAGCTGATCAGGTTTCTTAAGCTCCTTGAGACTCAGTTTGGGGAATTCGGGAGGATTAAACAGCAGCATGTAAGGAAAGTACCTAGCAAAGTTTCCCGGCAATCTTGATAATTGGGAGCTATCGTTATTTTTTTCAGTTGATCCTCACAAAAACCTTTCGAGGTAAGTTGGGCACGTGTTTTTGTGCCCATTTTACAAATTACAAAACGAAAACTATTCAGGAGCCCTGAGTGAAGGGCACAGGGTAATTCAATTAATGACTCTAGGGAGACTCGAACCCAGGACAGCCAGGGCTTCTTCCACTCTATACAACGTCACATCACTTTCAATGCTGCTGCTGCTGACCTCTCCCTGAGACCCACATTTGGACGGTTTTTTAAATGGAAATACGATGGATTTGTGCCATCCATCCACACTCTTGTTCAATCCCCCAGGAGTCCCTGGCATTTGTGAAATGGCTCTTGTGGCTGAAGAACCATGCTCTTCAGGCCAGAGCTCACTGACCCATAGGGGAAACACCTTGGCTTCGTTAGCAGGTCTAATTCAACTGGACAAAGAATATGAGGAAGTTTTCAGATTCCTTCGTGTGTAAGGCACTGTGTGAAATTTTTTAAAAAATGCCAGGGCTTCCCTGGTGGCGCAGTGGTTGAGAGTCCGTCTGCCGATGCAGGGTACGCGGGTTCGTGTCCCGGTCTGGGAGGATCCCACATGCCGGGGAGCGGCTGGGCCCGTGAGCCATGGCCGCTGAGCCTGCGCGTCTGGAGCCTGTGCTCCGCGGCGGGAGAGGCCACGGCAGTGAGAGATCTGCGTACCGCAAAAAAAAAAAAAAAGAAAGAAAAAAATGCCAGAAGGACCTGGTCCCCAGGAGCAGCTTACCTCTGCCCAGCCATGGTGGGCTAGGAGTCACCCAACACACTCCAATCCCCACTCACCCCACTCCCATCAACTTTCCTCTAGGACACCTACTCTAAGGATTGAGCAGAGAGCAAATGGCTAATAAAAACTAGTTTGCTAGATTGATTGAGTGTTCATAGAGCTATTGTGCCCAAACTAAAAATAATAGCTGTCATCAGCATAATACCACATTGCATGTTTAGAGCTTTGAACTTTCCCCAAGCACTTAGATATGCTCATGATAACAGTTACCTCACTCCCCCACATTCCAGCATCTTCCAAGACAACCCTGGAGTTTTCCAAAACTGTAGGAAGAAATAATTCAAAAATGACCCAAGTGGGGCTTCCCTGGTGGTGCAGTGGTTGAGAGTCCGCCTGCCGATGCAGGGGACACGGGTTCGTGCCCCGGTCTGGGAAGATCCCACATGCCGCAGAGTGGCTGGGCCCATGAGCCATGGCCGCTGAGCCTGCACGTCCGGAGCCTGTGCTCCGCAACGGGAGAGGCCACAGCAGTAAGAGGCCCGCGTACCGCAAAAAAAAAAAAAAAAAATGACCCAAGTTGCAGGATGGGGTAGGCTTTCCTTCCTATTTCATTAGATTGAATGCTTTCCAAGATAATGACTATGAGGACCTGAAAAGCAGGTTTTGAGTATGGAGTGAAACAATAGACCGATACCGAGCGACTCTAACACAGAGAAAAGCCACCTTCCTCCTCCATGGTCCCCTAGACAGCTCTGAGAAGGACCCAGTTAGCTGATGCCAAAGATTCATCACCTCCTGTAGGTGGTAACTGTGTCCTCGACTCACTGCTTAGAAATTGGTGACCTGCCAAAAGAAAAAAAAAAAAAAACTGCAGCTATGTGTGGTGATGGAGGTTAACTGGACTTAATTGTGGTGATCTTTTCACAATATATACATATATCAAATCGTTATGTTGTATACCTGAAAACCAAAATAATGTTATATGTCACTTGTATCAATTTTAAAAAAATCATCGTCCAAGCAAGTCTCATTCTAAGAATATGTCTAAGAAAACAATCCAGAATGTGAACAAAATTTTAACTATGATGTTATTTCAGCATTATGTATAATAATAAAAAGGTGGAATAATATTTTTAAACTAGAAATTGGTGACCTGCCAGTGGATGTGTTAATTAACTCGACGGTGGGAATTCTTTCACCATGTATACATGCATCAAATCATCCCATTGTGCACTTTAAACCTATTATAATTTTATTTGTTATTACATCTCAATAAAGCTGAAAAAAAAAGAAATTGGTGACCTCTAGTGTATTTTGATCTCCCTCAAACTCATTGTGATTGTGAGTCCTCCTGCGTTGGAATGTGTCACCAGTGTTAGTCACCAGCAACACGGGAGACCTGCATGCTGTCTGGAAACAGAAGAGATCCTGTGGGCAGCCAGACTACTGTGCAGGTGATCCGCTTAAAACAACAGCAGAAAAAAACATGAATGAAACTAACAGAGACAGCGTCATGGTCCAGACAGCAACCTACCATATTCGCAGAGTTCCCGAAGGGATCTGAGGGAAGATACTGCATCCCTTTGGATCAGAAGGCAGGTTTCAGGGGACCTGGGGAGTTGGGATCGAGGAGGAGGAAGAACAAAAAAAGGACATCTACAGCTTAGCGCCCACTAACTGGGAAGAATGGGCATATTCCTGCACCCTTGTTCCTGGCAAGGGTGACTGACTTAACCCATTCTGAGGAGCTCTATTAGAGAAAGAAGGAGGATTATGACTGGCGGACAGCGCCTTTTCTGCCTTGGGTTGTTCTGCACTTCCCAGCAAGACTCGTGGCTCAGGACGACGTGTTCAGGGCCCCACTCAGGCCCTGCTGGAAGAGCCGCTCTCTCTTACCTGTCTGGCGGTGGGCAGTGCAGCTGGGAAGGTGTGGCTGGCGCGAGCCCCAGCTGGGCATGGCTCGGTGAAGCCCTGGGTGACAGAGTCGGCCACCTCCTGGTACATGGGAGAGGGTGGCCGAGGGGCAGCTCACCTCACCTCGGCCCCTAGCAGAGCGGCTGCAACACGCGGCTCCCACTAGCTCAGCTCCTCTCCTGCCTGGCTTTGCAGCTCATGAACCGGAATGCAGCTAGCGCCAGGGGAAGGGGGTGGGGAAGAGGCGGGAGGGGAGGGGGCACTCTGACAGATGATGTGCACTGCCACGCAGAGTCGGGGGAGGACCGCAGACTCGAGCAGGGTGGCACTGCCTCTGTGGCTCTCCTGCTGACAGTTTGTTCACTGGCAGCTGCCTCCGAGGGGCCAACACTCTGCAGAATTCAGAGAGAGGCAGAGCCCAGAGGGGTCTGAGGGTGGAGGTTGGGGAGGGAGGAGGTTCCCTGGGTCGCACACCGAGGAAGGGGGTGAAGCAGGGTAACTGGCATCAGGGAGAGAGAAGAACCTGCTTTGGCTCAAGAACAGACCAGGTTGGACACGAGAGACAAAGGCCCTGCTCCTGCTCTGGCTTCAAGGTGGTTCCTCTCCTGCCACGGCCCACAAGCCAGGCCACTCTGGCTTAGGAATTCAGAATGGCTGGGCAACGTAGACCAAGCACAATTCCAAACTTCTTGACGAGGAGACAAAAATCAGGCCTAGAAGAGTACAGTGCATGAAATGTTTCATGTTATTTTTCACTCCACGCCACAGGCAAGCCCGAGTGTCCCCTCTTACCGTGGCCCAGCCTGTGACGGGTGTGAGGTGGCAAAAACAGGAGCGAGAGGGAGGCCCAGGAGGGGATGGAGAGAGTGTGTCACGGGATGCTTCTGTCTGTAAAGTTCCATTTGGATGGTGAAGAGCGAAACCTTTTGGGCAGCTCGGGCCAGCACCTGCAGCAGCTTCTGAGCGTCAGGGACAACCCTTCGCACTGGATTCTCCAGTCTACTCTACCTGCTGCCCACGTGCGGCCGGTTCACCGCACAGGTCCCTGAACTGACAGTCATCGGCTCTATTTACAACCACAGCCAGAGAAAGAGGCTGACTGGAAAACAAGCAAACAGTGAAGCCAGAGAAGACCAAAGGAAGTGCAGCTGCGGAGACTCAACAAGCACAGCTAATGAAGGGAAACAGCTCACAAATGAGGGCCTTTTCCGGAGGGAGGGGCGGGATGCAGGGGCCAAGAACTGCGACAGACTTCCAGAGGATCGTCCTCCCCGCTACAAGCTAGTTCTTTTCCTTTAGGTCTGCCTTCAGATGCCCTGATGAGCGCTGCCCCGGATGACCCTCAGGGGATGGTTGCTCCAGTTAGGACAGTGCCTCTGAAAAGGGTCACGATCACCATTTCACTGCAGCATCAAACACTGCCCCAATTCAACAAAATCAGGGCAATTCAAACAATCGTTGGAGCCTACTGTGTGCTGTGGGGTTGCAAAGATGACTGAGACATCCTTGTCATGGCTCGGGTGATCCAAGGAGAGAGAGATTTAAATAAGTGATGCTAGTGTATAGATAAGTGAACTAAGGACACAAAGAGTGACACAGAAACACTGGGGGGAGGAGAGACCAGGTCCACGTGAGAAAGCAGAGCTGTCCTCTCACAGGAAGCCTCATCTGACCCGCACGGTGAAGGTTACCTGTGGATTTTGACCAGCGGAGTTTAGTGAGAGGAGAATTCAAGGCT
The DNA here is from genome assembly GCF_003676395.1 of Aethalodelphis obliquidens. Taxonomy (NCBI): domain Eukaryota; kingdom Metazoa; phylum Chordata; class Mammalia; order Artiodactyla; family Delphinidae; genus Aethalodelphis; species Aethalodelphis obliquidens. Next base: position 15,841,307 of record NW_020837992.1, on the reverse strand, counting down.
GAGGAACAGCCTGGGCAAAGGCACAGAGTCTAGAGGTGCCCCAGGTGTTTGGGGAACAGTGAGTGCTCTTCCTAGGGAGGCTGGAGAAGAAAGTAAAGTGTGATAGGAGGCCGCAGTGGAGGATGCACATTAATGGGTACATTGCAAGCAGATGGTAAAAAAAAAAAAAAAAAATTTAAATAAAGGAGTGTTGGTCAAATCATTTGCATTATCAGATCTGAGTTTTGGCGGTTTTTAAAATTTTATTTTATTTATCTTTTATACAGCAGGTTCTTATTAGTTATCTATTTTATACATATTAGTATATATATGTCAATCCCAATCTCCCAGTTCATCCCACCCCCCCACCCCGCTTTCCCCCCTTGGTGTCCATACTTTTGTTCTCTGCATCTGTGTCTCTACTTCCGCCTTACAAATGGGTTCATCTGTACCATTTTTCTAGAGTCCACATATATGCGTTAATATACGATATTTGTTTTTCTCTTTCTAACTTACGTCACTCTATGACAGTCTCTATCTAGGTCCATCCACATCTCTACAAAAGACCCAATTTCGTTCCCTCTTATGGCTGAGTAATATTCCATTGTATATATGTACCACATCTTCTTTATCCATTCGTCTGTCGATGGGCATTTAGGTTGCTTCCATGACCTGGCTATTGTAAATAGTGCTGCAATGAACATTAGGGTGCATGTGTCTTTTTGAATTGTGGTTTTCTATGCGTATATGCCCAGCGGTAGGATTGCTGGGTCATATGGTAATTTTATTTTTAGTTTTTTAAGCAACCTCTATACTATTCTCCACAGTGGCTGTATCAATTTACATTCCCACCAACAGTGCAAGAGGGTTCCCTTTTCTCCACACCTGCTCTAGCATTTGTAGTTTGTAGATTTTCTGATGATGCCCATTCTAACCAGTGTGAGGTGATACCTCATTGTAGTTTTGATTTTCACTTCTCTAATAATTAGTGATGTTGAGCAGCTATTCATGTTCCTCTTGGCCATCTGTATGTCTTCTTTAGAGAAATGTCTATTTAGGTCTTCTGCCCATTTTTGGATTGGGTTGTTTGTTTTTTTAATATTGAGCTGCATGAGCTGTTTATATATTTTGGAGATTAATCCTTTGTCTGTTGATTCGTTTGCAAATATTTTCTCCCATTCTGAGGGTTGTCTTTTTGTCTTGTTTGTAGTTTCCTTTGCTGTGCAAAAAAAACTTTTAAGTTTCATTAGGTCCCATTTGTTTATTTTTATTTTTATTTCCATTTCTCTAGGAGGTGGGTCAAAAAAGATCTTGCTGTGATTTATGTCAAAAAGTGTTCTTCCTATGTTTTCCTCTAAGATTTTTATAGCGTCTGGTCTTACATTTGTCTTTAATCCATTTTGAGTTTATTTTTGTGTATGGTGTTAGGGAGTGTTCTAATTTCATTCTTTTACATGTAGCTGTCCAGTTTTCCCAGCACCACTTATTGAAGAGGCTGTCTTTTCTCCATTGTATATCCTTGCCTCCTTTGTTATAAATTAGTTGACCATAGGTGCATGGGTTTATCTCTGGGCTTTCTATCCTGTTCCATTGATCTATATTTCTGTTTTTGTGCCAGTACCATATTGTCTTGATTACTGTAGCTTTGTAGTATAGTCTGAAGTCAGGGAGTCTGACTAAAGTTCCCCACTATTATTGTGTTACTTTTGATTTCCTTTTTTATAACTGTTAGCATTTGCCTTATGTATTGAGGTGCTCCTGTGTTGTGTGCATATATATTTATAATTGTTATATCTTCTTCTTGGATTGATCTCTTGATCATTATGCAGTGTCCTTCCTTGTCTCTTGTAACATTCTTTATTTTAAAGTCTATTTTATCTGATATGAGTATTGCTACCCCAGCTTTCTTTTGATTTCCATTTGCATGGAATATCTTTTTCCATCCCCTCACGTTCAGTCTGTAGGTCTGAAGTGGGTCTCTTGTAGACAGCATATAGATGGGTCTTGTTTTTGTATCCATTCAGCAAGCCTGTGTCTTTTGGTTGGAGCATTTAATCCATTCACACTTAAGGTAATTATCGATATGTATGTTCCTATTACCATTTTCTTAATTGTCTTGGGTTTGTTTTTGTAGGTCTTTATCTTCTCTTGTGTTTCCCACTTAGAGAAGTTCCTTTAGCATTTGTTTTAGAGCTGGTTTGGTGGTGCTGAATTCTCTTAGGTTTTGCTTGTCTGTAAACTTTTGATTTCTCCGTCAAATCTGAATGAGATCATTGCCAGGTAGAGTAATCTTGGTTGTAGTTTCTTCCCTTTCATCACTTTAAATATATTGTGCCACTCCCTTCTGGCCTGTAGAGTTTCTGCTGAGAAATCAGCTTTTAACTTTATGGGTGTTCCCTTGTATGTTATTTGTCATTTTTCCCTTGTTGCTTTTATTAAGTTTTCTTTGTCTTTAATTTTTACCCATTTGATTACTATGTGTCTCAGCGTGTTCCTCCTTGGGTTTATCCTGCCTGGGACTCTCTGTGCTTCCTGGACTTGGGTGGCTATTTCCTTTCCCGTGTTAGGGAAGTTTTCAACTATAATCTCTTCAAATATTTTCTCAGGTCCTTTTTCTCTTCTCCTTCTGGGATCCCTGTAATGAAAATGTTGGTGTGTTTAATGTTGTCCCAGAGGTCTCTTAGGCTGTCTTCATTTCTTTTCATTCTTTATTCTGTTCTGCAGCAATGAATTACACCATTCTGTCTTCCAGGTCTCTTATCCATTCTTCTGCCTCAGTTATTCTGCTAATGATTCCTTTTAGTGTATTTTTAATTTCAGTTATTGTATTGTTCACCTCTGTTTGTTCTTTAATTTTTCTAGGTGTTTGTTCTTTAATTCTTCTAGGTCTTTGTTAAATATTTCTTGCATCTTCTCAATCTTTGTCTCTACTCTTTTTCTGAGGTTCTGGATCATCTTCACTATCATTATTCTGAATTCTTTTTTTGGAAGGTTGCCTATCTCCACTTCATTTACTTGTTTTTCTGGGGTTTTATCTTGTTCCTTCATCCAGTATGTAGTCCTCTGCCTTTTCATTTTGTCTATCTGTGAAATGTGGTTTTCATTCCACAGGCTGCAGGACTTTAGTTCTTCTTGCTTCTACTGTCTGCCTTCTGGTGGATGAGTCTATCTAAGAGGCTTGTGCAAGCTTCCTGATGGGAGGGACTGGTGGTGGGTAAAGGTGGGTGTTGCTCTGGTGGGCAGAGCTCGGTAAAACTTTAATCCACTTGTCTGCTGATGGGTGGGGCTGAGTTTCCTCCCTGTTGGTTGTTTGGCCTGAGGTGACCCAGCACTGGAGCCTGCAGGCTCTTTGGTGGGGGTAATCGTGGACTCCGGGAGGGCTTACACCAAGGAGTACTTCCCAGAACTTCTGCTGCCAGTGTCCTCGTCCCCGCAGTGAGCCACAGCTGCCCCCCGCCTCTGCAGGAGACCCTCCAACACCAGCAGGCAGGCCTGGCTTATTCTCCTATATGGTCACTGCTCCTTCCCCCTGGGTCCCAATGCACACGCTACCGTGTGTGTGTCCTTCAAGAGTGGAGTCTCTGTTTCCTCCAGTCCTGTCGAAGGTCTGCAATCAAATCCCACTAGCCTTCAAAGTCTGACTCTCTGGGAATTCCTCCTCCCGTTGCCGGACTCCCAGGTTGGGAAGCCTGATGTGGGGCTCAGAACCTTCACTCCAGTGGGCAGACCTCTGTGGTATAAGTGTTTACCGCAGTTTGTGAGTTACCCACCCAGCGGCTATGGGATTTGATTTTATTGTGATTGCACCCCTCCTACCGTCTCATTGCAGCTTCTCCTTTGTCTTTGGACATGGGGTATCTTTTTTGGTGAGTTCCAGTGTCTTCCTGTCAACGATTGTTCAGCAGTTAGCTGTGATTCCAGTGCTGTTGCAAGAGGGATGGGTGCACGTCCTTCTACTCCATCATCTTGAACCAATCTCCAGATCTGAGTGTTAAGGAGATACTAAGTAGAGAGAGATTGGAGGAAAATGAAGCCAATCAAAGTTATTGTAAATCCCTGGGTGAGAGAGGATGAACAAAGTACAGAGATCTGTGAAGGCTGAATCAGCAGGTCTTGATTTGAAGTGAGGGATGGAAGAGTTCAGAATGGGGAAGGATGGGAGGGAGATGGGATCTATAATCTTACATTTGAAAACAGGCTTTGAAAGCTAGGGGACCCAAGAGAAAGAGCAGATGTAGGCTGGTAACAGGAAAACTAATGTGTTTGGTTTGGGATTGTTTGAGCCCTGTTACTATTCCAGGGAAGAAGACGAAGAGGAGATGGAAATATAGCGCTGGATCTTAGCAAAAGCGTGGAAAGCTGGGAGCTCTCTCCTTGAAGATAAGAGATGGGAGTAGATGAAATCACTCAAGAGAGGGGCTGAGGGCAGAACCTTGAGAAGTGACTATATTTAAAAGAGGAGGAGAGAAAGAGGAGTCAATCAGATATTATCAGAGTGAGTGATAAGGAAACCAGAGGAATGAAATGTAATAGAAGACAGGAAAGATGAGCTTTTGAGAAGCAGGTGTCAAATACCTTGGGGAAGTCAACGTGAGTGATAACTGAAATGAAGATGGTGGCAGACTTTGAATTTCAGGCTGAATTGGTGACCATTGAGAAAATGGTTTGAAAAAATAAACTACGGGCTCCACCCCCAGATTTTCCCATTCAGTAGGTCTAGGGTGGGTCCTGAGAATTTGCATTTCTAACAAATTCCCAGCAATGCTGATGCTGCATGTCTAGGACCACACCTGACAACTACTGGCTTAGAGTATTACTGCCCAGATTTTCACATCATGGCAAACACAGAAAACAGTTTTTGACAGCAAAGGAAACCATCAACAGAGTGAAAAGGCAACCTACCAAATGGGAGAAAATAGTTGCAAATCATATAAGGGGTTAATATCCAAACTATACAAAGAACTCATATAACTCAGTATCAGAAAACCAAACAGTCCAATTTGAAAATGGGCAGAGGATCTGAATAGACATTTTTCCAAAGAAGATGTACAGATGCCCAACAGGTACATGAAAGTGCTCAACATCACTAATCATCAGGGAAATGCAAATCAAAACCACAGTGAGATATCACCTCATGCTTGTTAGAATGGCTATTATCAAAAAGACAAGAAATACCAAGTATTGGTGAAGATGAAGAGAAAAGGGAACCTCTGCATTGTTGGTAGGAATGTAAATTGGTGCAGCTGCTATGGGAAACATTTATGGAGGTTCGTCAAAAAATTCAAAATAGAACTACCATGAGATCCAGCAATTCAACTTCTGGATATTTATCTGAAAGAAATAAAACAATAACTTGAAAAGATATCTGAACCTCCATGTTCATTGCAGCACTATTTATAATAGCTAAGATGTGCACAGACATAGAGAACAGACTTGTGGTTGGCAAGGGGGATGGGGGATGGGGGAGGGAAGGACTGGGAGTTTGGGATTAGCAGATGCAAACTAGTATATACAGGTTGGATAAACAACAAGGTCCTACTGTATAGCACAGGGAATTATATTAAATATCCTGTGATAAACCATAATAGAAAGAATATTAAAAAGAATATATATCTATAACTAAGTCACTTTGCTGTACAGCAGAAATTAACACAACATTGTAAATCAACTATACTTCAATAAAATTTAAAAAAAATAAACACTTAAAAAAAAACCCAGTAGCCAAGATACGGAAACAAATGTTCATCAATGGATGATGGACAAAGAAAATGTGGTATATATATACATATATATACATAATAGAATGGAAATGTGTATACACACACACAATGGAATACTATTCAGCCATTAAAAAGAATGAAACCTTGCCATTTGCAACAACATGGATGGACCTTGAGGGCATTATGCTACGTGAAATAAATCAGACAGAGAAAGATAAATACCATATGATCTTACTTGTATGTGGAATCTAAACAAACAAAGTCTCATAGATACAGAGAACAGATTGGTGGTTACCAGAGGTGGGAGGTAGGGGTTGAGTGAAATGGGTGAAGGGGGTCAAAAGGCACAAACTTCTAGTTGTAAAATAAATGAGTCACATGATGTAATGTACAGCATGGTGACTATAGTTAATGATACTATATTGTATATTTGAAAGTTGCTAAGAGGGGAAGTCTTAAAAGTTCTCTCCTCACAAGAAAAAAAACTGTAACTATTTGTGGTAATGGATTTAAACTATTATTGTTGTGATCACTTCACAATACATACAAATGTTGAACCATTATTTGTACACCTGAAACTAATGTTATATGTCAGATATACTGCAATAAAAATGTTTAAAGATGGATCTATTTAACAAAAAGATCACTAAAAGAGTTCATAACCTTCCCAAGACTTTTTTCCTTCTGAATCTCAGATTTTGCATGATTAAGTAGCAATTTATGAGAACAATGAATCACATTTGCATTCAAAATACAACCCTTTTCTCTTGGATTTCCTTTCTGAAAAGTTTCAATACTATCTCCAATCTGCAAGCGATTATTTCTGGTTTGATTATGTTACACTGGTAAATTTCTCTAGGTTATTTGAAATAAATCATATATTTGTTTTTGTTTTAAAAAATAAAAATAATAAAAATTTATGGAGCACTGGAGTAAGTGAGGTCCATGGCTCTGCCACTCTGCCCAAATGCTGAGGGAAGGAATATCTGAGTACATGGCAGTATACACTAGGCAAACAAGTTGGGAAGCTTTGGCTTAAGGAATGAAACAATGTAGAGATACAGAAATAAATAGGGTGCAAGTAGAGGCTTGGAAAGCACTTGTAAATTGGGGCTTGTTCTATCTTGTTGCTCTTGGAGTCCTACATTCTCCATGTGAAGAAGCTTGAACCAGCTTACTGGATGAATAGCAACATGTGACCCAGTCACTACTACTGTACCAGCCAACCAGCCAATAGTCAGTTAATGCCAGACATGTGAGTGAGGTCATAGTGGATGATCCAGCCACCAGCCAACCCACCAGCTGTCTACTGACACATGAGCAAGCCCAAACAAGATTAGCTAAGCCAGTACAAATCAGAAGGACTGCCCGACTGACTCACATAATTATGACCTAATAAATGGTTGTTGTTTTAAGCCATTCGGTTTTAGGATATTTTGTTACACAGCAAAAGCTCACTCATACATCCTGGATTTCAAACCCATACAGCCCAGATTTCAAACCCACTCTGGGTACTTCCAGCTCCTTTCCTTGCACACTAGCCATTTTTAATGTATCCACCACCCCAACTTCATTTCTAATATCAATGAGTAAAATTGACATTGGCAACTAATAAAATCCAGGCTTTATGAGAAAGCTGATTTGTGTTTGTTTCTTCTGAAACCTTCGTCAACCCTTCTTTGCCTCAGATTGGTTAATTTTTTTCTTGAATATAATAGGTATGTTAATTTACTCACCTATCATGACACAGTCCATTTATTGAACACAGCTTTGTAAGATAACTTTTTGCCAGCTGTTTTGTCCTAATGTCTAATTGTCCCACAGGAATTGCTTACTCTTGGAGAGCAAGAAGTCATCCTTCTTTGTCTTTCACAGTGCCTAGTGCAGCCTTTCAGCGATTTCCAGACCTGTAAATCATGGCCCTGGTAAATTTATAAAATTCCCAGGCAGCAACCACAGGATCATCAATCTTTATGTTTTCAAATAAGAACATTAAAAATGGTTATCTACTGTTGCCATTATTTTATAAAATAATCTGAATGCCAAGAAGAGCATGAAGGACATAATCTGAGAATGAAGGATAATTCTTCCCGTGCAAGCCCAGTTGGAAACTTTGCATCCACATTTAGGTACTTAGAAATTGATATAAAGAAATATATACACACATACACATGCATATGCACAGGTACGCATGCACACATACACACTGGATCATGTTAGCTTTTTCTTTCATTTTTTGTGGTTAGAGATAACTTTATCTTTGACTGGGATCTATAGTTGGACTGGATTTCGGAACCACTGGCCTGCACCATTGCACACATGAAACAAATACTCGGTAGAATAATAAAAGACCATGATCAGAGAAGGTGTTTGATAAGAACACCTAGGAGATATCTCAGCATTCATTACTTCTGCTAAAGGGATTAGCCCTTTTTCATATTGACTCTGGAAACCTTTCCTGGAGCAGGTCCTGACCCCTCCCATCACTGGCAGTAGATCCAAGTGAGACACATTTGCAGCACCACAAAAATAGACGTGCAATAACTAGCTACAACTCACATTTTACGGAGCACTTTGAAGGCAAACAAACTTTCCTACATTTCAGCACACTCAGAACTGTGCAGCTTTTGGAGCTCAGGAATCCTATTTGAATTTTGTGCAACTGCAGAACTACCTACAATCACTCTTAAACAGCTATTTAAGAAAGCATTCCCTACATCCCAGACTAATATCTGACATGAATGTCCTGAGACCCAGATGTGGTCAATAGACTTTGCAGAAGTCGAAGAAAGAATAAGAGAGTTCTAGCCTGAACAGAAGAGACATTTCCTAGTCCACACCCAGTCCTTAGATATGAGAGATTTGGAGGTAAATAGCAGAATACACTGCAGTTTGATGTACATATGCACATGCTTAAGATGAATGTTTAGTACATTGTTTACATACACTCCGTGTCTGGTAGATATGGAATTTCAAAACCTGTGCAGAATCATGCCCATATGTCTGCCCACTTATGAGCATCTACACCCATATATAGTGCTCAGTATAAAATCTGTTGAAAGGATGAATGAATGAACAAATGAAATTTCTAGGAGAGAGAAGATTTACTTATTAATCTAATCAACTTGTATTTATTTAATCACCTCCTAGGGCCAGGCATTGTGCTAAGGATACCAATGCTTGGGATACTTCTATAAACAAAACAATCTTGATTTATTGTCTAGTTTTCATTCTCCCTACTCTGCCTCTGCCCTGTGTCAAAACCCATCTAATTAGGGTTTCCCTGGTGGTGCAGTGGTTAAGAATCCGCCTGCCAATGCAGGTGACACGGGTTCGAGCCCTGGTCTGGGAAGATTCCACATGCCGCAGAGCAACTAAGCCCGTGCACCACAGCTATTGAGCCTGTGCTCTAGAGCCCGCGAGCCACAACGACTGAGTCTGCATGCCCAACTACTGAAGCCCACACGCCTAGAGCCCGTGCTCCGCAACAAGAGAAGCTACCGCAGTGAGAAGCCCGCACACCGCAACGAAAAGTAGACCCCGCTCGCCGCAAGTAGAGAAAGCCTGCGCGCAGCCAAAAATAAAAATAAATACAATAAATTTTAAAAAAAAATCTAATTTAAGAATCGACCAGCTACTCAAGAAGGTAAGTCCCAGACATCCCAAGGCCATTCTCAACAATGATCCTCTAAGCCCATCTTTTGTTTTTGAACAGCTGTTGCTCCAAACCTAGTCTCTGTCTTATTCTAAACCCTTAGGTCTGGTGCCCTAATTTCAATCTGGTATTTGGTCTTTATGTCAGTTAGTTATTGCTGTGAAACAAGCCACTCAATATCTTAGTGACTTAAAATAACCCCCGTTTGTTATTGATTATGTATCTCTGAGTCATCTGGCTGGTTCTGCTGATTTGAGCCAGGCTGGGCTGATCTCCACTAGGCTGGCTCATGAATCCCAAGTCAACTGGTGGGTCAGCAGGGCCTGGCTGGTCTAGGATGGTCTCGCCAGCATGCCTGGCACTTGAATGTCTGTTGGCTAGGGTGACAGGGCACATGTCCCTTAGCAACCATCTGGCTAGCCAAGCTTTTTTATGGCAGAGGTAAGGTCCCCCCAAAAAAGACCAGAAGTGCAAAGACCTCTTGAAGCCCAGGCTTGGGACTGCCACAACCTTACTCTGCCGTACTTTACTGGCCAAACCAAGTCACAAGGCCAGCAGAGATTCAAGAGCGAGATAAACAGACGCCACACTTGATGAGAAGAGCTGCAAAGTCACATTAGAAAGGCACGAATATAGGGAAAGATAGAAGAACGGGGTCATTTTTATGACAAATCTACTGCAGTCTTGGTGCTTGAATTTATTTCTGGAGTTTGAATCTCTCTGCTTTCCCTGATCTCAAACCTGGCTCACCTCTCCGACTTTTCCAACTCTTCTGCCTCAGATAAGAATCTCCACTCAATTCCTATCCCATTAGGGGGGCAACCCCTGAAGCCAGCCCCTTCCTAACAAGAAAGAAACTCAGACCCCTTCCATGAGTCAGTTCTCTTATTCTTAAGTAATCCTCCTCTTGTCATGAAAAAAAAACCTTCAGCTATTGCTAAAAATAGATATCTGAACAAGGCTGAACTCCAGCTGACAACTGTAATCAAAATTCTGATACCCAGAGAGGAAAGATCACTTAAGAAGAATCTTTACAACATGCTACCTTAACAAGGTTTATTCCTTGTTGAATGATAGGAATAGAATATATTTTCTCAATTCTAAAATACATTTTTTTCTCACATTTTGACATTTCTGTAGCTCAGTTGTCTTACAATCAGCAGGTACATATAATGTGGTAAGACTGGTAATCCCCCCGCCACTCCCATCAATGCCCCTCAAAATATAAAGCTATATTAAAAACATAATTCCTCTTTCAATCGAGGGATGGAATCTTACAACTGAGAAAACATTGTTGTGGGTCACCACCCCTCATTGCTTATGAAAATGATACAAATGAAGTCAGGGAAAAGTAAGGCCTCAGAAATGATAGGGTTTCCAAAAACTTCAACGTGTCATCGTCTCGAATTCAGGGAATTAGAGGTACTACTGGAAAGGATGACACAAATTAACCGATTGTTTTCCGCTTGACATTTACTAGAATGTCTCATGATGATTGAAAGTGATGGATTTGAGTTCCCTGTCTCTCCCTTCCCCTGCTTCCCTCTGGCACAGGGGCTGCTGGACAACAGAATGGAGAAAAATACAAAATCAAGAAGCCAAAGCCATGAAAATCTACAGATGAGTGGATAACCTTTGAATAAGGAGCTGGCACCATCTAATCATTACATGGCTTCTTTGTCTGGTTTTTGTTTGTTTATTTGTTTTACTGTGTCCATTACAGGGCAGACTCTGGAGCCAGACTGCTTTTGCTTGAATCCCAGCTCTACCACTTAAAAGCTGTGTGACTTTAGGCAGGTGACTTAACCCTTCTGTGCCTCAGTTTTTACACCCATAAAAGTTATCATAACTAAGTATACTTACGGTAATGCCTGCCAGACAGAAATGCTCAATAAAGTTATTTATTAAGTATTATTATTATCTTCTTGAAATTTCCTTGAAGAACAAATGATCCCTTCTCTCTGGAAAGCCAAAAAACATTTCCATAAAGTCCTAGGAGAAACCTAAGTACTTCCCTGATGCATAATTATTTTCCCTCTAAGATTAAAGCCACATCTACCTTTCCCCAAGATTTCTCCTTTTTGAAGATGAAAAAGTATCAGCAATGTTACTTAGGTGAGGGTGAATTTGCTAACTGAGCAAACTCCTTTTCCAGTGTTCAAAACTGCACCAGTCCTGAAGAAGAAAAGGGCAGAATCACCCCAGCACTTGCCACAGGGAAAGTGGAAAATATTTTACAAAACAGGCTAGATACGTGCCATATGGCTGTGTCCTCAGAAACTCCCATATAGAGCCCTGTTGGAGGCTCTTCTCCCTGGGCTGCTGCTTCCCAAAGTCAGCTTGCTTGCTGCAGGGACCTTGAGAATCCATGGGGATTCACAGAACCCTGGGGATTGTGACAAGGACACAGGGAAAGTCCCTGGAGTGGCCTGCAGGCTTGGGTCTTCCTGGCAGCATGGATATCTCTATTCCAAGAACCAAAAGATCTGGAATCTAGTCAAAGGAATCCCTTGGGGACGATAATGAATGTTGTGCTCCAGCAGTGCCCGCTCGGTTCAGCTGCTTGATTAATGACACATGAGAAGACTCAAGGCAAATTTAATGGGAGAGCAAACCTTTGCAGGGTGACTGCCCTGGATAAGATCCGGCACCTCACACCCCACAAAGGAAAACGGCAGAGTGGTGTATAAGACTCCTTCCGGAGCCGTGGGCCAAGGGCGAAAACGTGGTAAGAAGCTGCTTTGGTCTGAGTGTCTGAGTCCTGCGTGCCTACAAGCCCTGAGAGCCAGCCAGGGGGAGAAAGGCCTCCATCTGTTCCTTCGGAAGTCTCTGCTCCAGCGAGGGGGTCCCTCAGCTGCCAGGCCAGTCCCGCCCGGCTATTGGCTAACACATTTTCAAAGCTGTTCTCAAAGGCTTTGATGAGCTGGCTGTTACGGGCAGCAGCTGAAGCCATTTGCCCTGGAAAATGGAAGGAAGCAGGTGTAACCGCTCACCCCAGCCTGACCCCCCAAACAGCGCCCCTACATACACTCTACAAATCATCGGGTTACTCTGTCCCTGTGTGGTTTTTTTTTGTTTTGTTTTTATGGTACGCAGGCCTCTCACTGCTGTGGCCTCTCCCGTTGCGGAGCACAGGCTCCGGACGCACAGGCTCAGCGGCCATGGCTCACGGGCCCAGCCGCTCCGCGGCATGTGGGATCTTCCCGGACAGGGGCACGAACCCGTGTCCCCTGCATCAGCAGGCGGACTCTCAACCACTGCGCCACCAGGGAAGCCCATGTCCCTGTGTGTTTTAATAAGCACACCAATCTCTGACCCCTTAGCATTCCTGCCCTAAAATATAACCAAGAGCATCATTCTTCTTGGCTTCCCTTTCGAGAGAAAGAGATGCCAGTCCAGGGTGGTATTCTAGTCAAGACCCCAGGTCCCACCTCAGGTGGACTCTGCCTGCAGATGATGCAGGATGCATCTTCCACCCTCTAATTTCCACAGCCTCCATGAAATAGAGTTCCTGGATTCAGAGGTGTCTCAGGAAGACCAAATTCTTTTTACTAGCTTTCTCATTTTATTAAGTACAAAAAAAAAAACTGAATAACACTTTACTTAAAAATTAATGAAATCTCTAATTTTTGTTAATTGATGAAATTTCGTGTTTGAAAGAACTTTGAATTGAGAATTTAGCGTTTGAAAGGACTCTTTTGCAGCTATCTACTCTGATCACCACAACAACCCAGTGGACTAAGTATCTTTGAGGAAACGGAGACACCAGAAGGAAACTAAATTATTTAAGGATTTATTGTGAGTAATATAGTAGAGCTGGGATTCATATTCAAGTTTTCCCAATCCCAGTCAAATATTCTTTCCAAGCTTCCCAATTCTAATAAATAAATTACATGTATTGTGAATCCTTGTAAGAAATTTGTCATATAAATGTACTCAATGTGGTTGTCATGTTTTCTTTTTTTTAATTTTTAATTTTATATTGGAGCACAGTTGATTAACAACACTGTGCTATTTTCAGGTGTACAGCAAAGTGATTCGGTCATACTGTCATGTTTTCTTGAAACCCTGTTAAGTATGTCCAACATGACATTTAGGCCTCTTCTTCCCCTACCTGTTGCTCTGTCCCAAATAAGGCAAAAAAGTGAAGTTGGAGTCATGGAGTAGAATAGTAGGAGTTTGAGTTGATGGACAAAAAACAACCACTGGATGTCTTTGAGCAGAATTATGACATCATAACAGCTGCATTTTAGGAAATTTCATTCAGCAGCAAGGTGTCAGACTCAGAAGAAAAAGCAGATCCGAGTTACCATTTCTCTCGTGCCATATTCCAATCTTCCCTTGGGACAAATGCAACTTTTTGCCCCTCCAAGTGTACCATAAAGAAGGTTCCTGCAGGGCTTCCCTGGTGGCGCAGTGGTTGAGAGTCCGCCTGCCGATGCAGGGGACGCGGGTTCGTGCCCCAGTCCGGGAAGATCCCACATGCCGCGGAGCGGCTGGGCCCGTGAGCCATGGCCGCTGAGCCTGCGCGTCCCGACCCTGTGCTCCGCAAAGGGAGAGGCCACAACAGTGAGAGGCCCGCGTACCGCAAAAAAAAAAAAGGATCTTGACTTCCAGCTGGGGATGGGGCAAGGTCTGGATAAAATTGGAAAGTAGTACCCTCTATCTAAAGAGGCAGAGGCAAAGGTCTCCCCTTCAGAGTCGGAGTCCAGTCAACCTTTGAGCTGAAACCTTGAGCTGTCGTCCACCCTTAGATCTTTCCTCATCACTGCTGGATTCTCTGCTTTTAAAGCTCTTGCCTTATAACTCATATACTTGTTTTTTTAAATATTTATTTATTTATTTTCCTTATTTTTTTGGCACACGGGATCTTTGTTGAGGCATGCAGGATCTTTTCATTACAGCACGCAGTCTCTTTGTTGCAGCGCTTGGGTTTTCTCTCTAGTTGCAGCATGTGGGTTTTCTCTTCTCTAGTTGTAGCGCATGGGCTCCGGGACACATGGGCTCCATAGTTTGCAGCATGCAGGCTCTCTTGTTGAGGCGCGAGAGCTCAATAATTGTGGTGCGCAGGCTCAGTTGCCCCGCAGCATGTGGGATCTTAGTTCCCTGACCAGGGATCGAACCTACATCCCCTGCATTGGAAGGCGGATTCTTTACCACTGGACCACCAGGGAAGTCCCTCTCATATACTTGTTAACAAAGGGATCAACCAGCTAACCTGAGAGAGGGTTAAAAGTCCAATCCTAAGTAAAGTATTTATATTATCTGTGACTTCTTAAATAAATCAATGTTACACTTTTCCAGTGACTTCCTAAACAAATTCAATTCTTCAGCTTTGTTATCTAACCCCTAAGTGATAATTATGGTGGGAATTTCAGACCAGGTCGAAGGAATGGATCATTGGGAGATGACCCAATATTTTGAAGGAGATTAAAAACTTCTGTCCCTCGATTTACACCAAATACGTATCCACCTAACATATATCACAGTCCACTAACTGCAAGTACATGGCAAGTCACCTCTACTAAATGGGAGTACACTGGGTCATTGGATGTGTAGGCCAATGACAAAAAGGCAGGAGTACTTTGTTTTCAGCAAGTTCATTCATGCACTCACCCATTCATTCATTCATTTTCAGTATCTGTTATGTGCCGTGCACCCTGCAATGCTGGACAAGATAGAGGGATTCCGAATGGTCCAGACTGAGTACACAATTTCCAGCCAGAGCCCTGACCTAAATTTTGCAAAAATCCCTGGCCCTCCAGGCTTCAGCCTCTACAAACTGCCCTCTGAAGGGGAAGGAGCATTTTCGCCTGCAACCCAAATTTCTGGGAGAGTTGCTTGGGTGCTAGCAAAAGCATAAAGCAGAACTGCCCCCTGGGGCGGCTGGCAAAGTTTTATCATCCCCAGAGGAGATGACACTAGTCTGGGTAACAAACTGCTCTGGTCTCACAAACGCTACTTGCCACCCATTCCCAGCCTCAGCCCTGAGAGATGAGACGAACAATAGATGAGAGAACAAATAGAATTAGAGCTTGCAGAGGGGTAGCCTGAATATAAATTGACATAGCCTTCAGCTAAGAAAAATACTATCCCTTTTAGATCAGCTCGGTGCTTTGTGACCACCTAAAAGGGTGGGATAGGGAGGGTGGGAGGGAGGGAGACACAAGAGGGAAGAGATATGGGGATATATGTATATGTATAGCTGATTCACTTTGTTATAAAGCAGAAACTAACACACCATTGTAAAGCAATTATACTCTAATAAAGATGTTAAAAAAATTAATTAATTAAAAAAATAAAATAAAATAAATATACTATCCCTTTTGTTTTTGAGTCTTCGACTCAACACAACTCTGGGGTTTTTCTAACTTTATTTTCTCCTGAACCATCCTCACAGCATCCTCCTACCTTTCCCCTCTGTTCTAAAGTGGAAATACAGAACCGATATCAGCTCTAACCTGATTGTCTGTTAAAATTGGGCCAGCAGAGGGTAAGGGATAATAACCACAGACAATTCTGAAAAAACTATTTAAATTTGCCTTTGGCCTACATTTGTTTGTATGTGTGCATTTCAAAGTACATTTACCTTCCTAATTATGTCTTGTTTGCATTTCCTCAGCACACATTGATGGGGAAGTCAGGGAGGGGTGCAGGGAGTGGGCTGAGTGTTGAGAAAAGCTGGTTTGAGATTAAAATTTGTAGGAGTTAAGCCACAAATTACATCATTCATTTAACAAATATTTATTGAACGGCAAGAAATGGTACAGCACGGCACTTGGTTTTGCAGGAGGTAGAAAGTAGGAATGAGATACAGTGTCTGCCTTTAAGGTTTGCCATCTTCTCAGGAAGTGTACACACACACTTGGTGTTTATACAATTGAAATTTCGCTACAGCTTTAAATATGAGCCTAAATAGCACGGTTTTTAACACAAATATCAACAGAACCTAGGTGGCTTTTGATCGAACAAGGCTCAGATAAATAGGGATTTCTCCAAGAACCATACTGCAATTTTCTGTGTTTCTCTGCTTGCATAAAATGCACATTTCTCAGCTTGTAGAAAATAGCAGAGGAATCACTTCCCAGGGTACACGAGCATTCACGATAATGGGTTGGAGAGGTTTCCCCTTGAGACAGCATTTCTGAATTTACTGATAAATTAACCACTGAGGAAGCAAACACTCAGCGTGTCACATGCTCTCAGTTCAGCCACTTCCAGGCAAGCCCGTCCCAGCCTTCCTTTTGGTTTGCATCCCTAGGCCTGGAATCTGTGACACTGCCCCTCAAAGGGCAGGAGCCTTCCCCAATTCAGTCATCCACGGAAGTCAAGTGTGTCAACTTGAGAAAAGCAGGAGAGAGGACAAGAGCCATGATGGACCCACATGTGAAGTGGGACAAAAGTGTGGCTCCGTAACACTAACCCTTCACCCAGACTCTCCTACTAAAACAGATTCCTTTCCACTCCCTCGCTGCCATTTCCACGATGGCAAGAGGAATTGGTAAGGTGGATTATGTGTGTGTGTCACTTGCAGTGTGTGAATCCCAGACACACCCTCACTGCCCCCACTGCTGGGAGAGCATCTGGGCCCCAAGCTGTCCTTGGTGTGTTGTGGGAGAGAGGGTGGCCTCCTGTTAGCGATGAGCGAGGCATTCTCAGAAGGCACCTCCAGCCAGGCTTACCTGGTCATTATCAGCACCAAGGTCAGAGGCACACAGGCTCGCTTGTATGTGTGCAAGGTAGGTGCCTCCTCACTGCAGGTGACCTAGGGAATCAATGAACTGGTTTCAGAGGTCAAACAACATATTTTACACATAGTAAAAGTAAGAATTGTTATGTGAGATGACACATACATTAGGTATATTCTTACTCTGTATCACAATATTTTTTAAAAACTACTCTAGGACATTCAGTATTGATGTGGATGAGCATGAAGCCAAAGCCTTAGAAATGATCCCCTAATACTCATAGAATCAGTACTAAGGTAAGAGTAAATATCTGCGTCGTGAACAAGCATTGACAACACAAATAAAGGACAAGGGAGAGTAAGTTCCTTTTTATAAAAATATTTTATTTATTTATTTGGTTGCGCTGGGTCTGAGTTGCGGCAGGCGGGCCCCTTAATTGAAGCTCACTGGCTCCTTAGTTGCAGCAGGTGGGCTCCTTAGTTGTGGCGTGCAAACTCTTAGTTGCAGCATGCATGTGAGATCTAGTTCCCTGACCAGGGATCGAACCCAGACCCCTGCATTGGGATCTCAGAGTCTTAACCGCTGCACCACCAGGGAGGTCCCTGAAGTTCTTCTCAAGACAAGGCTGTGTATAAGGGAGCTGGCGGACCCTTCCAATTCTTGCCATGGGTTTCAAGTTCCCAGAAATGCCTCTTGTAAAGCATCACTCAGCAAGGGAAAAGCAGCCACCTACTTTATAGTTTCTCCTATAACTGAAGAGTTTTGGGAGAAAGGGAGGGAGAGAGGGCAGGAGATTCAGTGCGCCAGTGTCCCTGAGAAACTTTTCAAAAATACATCTTGTAGGGGCTTCCCTGGTGGCTCAGTGGTTAAGAATCTGCCTGCCAATGCAGGGGACATGGGTTCGAGCCCTGGTCCGGGAGGATCCCGCATGCTGCGGAGCACCTAAGCCCATGCACCACAACTACTGAGCCTGCGCTCTAGAGCCTGCGAGTCACAACTACTGAGCCCACGTGGCACAACTACTGAAGCTTGTGCGCCTAGAGGCTGTGCTCCACAACAAGAGAAGCCACTGCCATGAGAAGTCCGCGCACCGCAACGAAGAGTAGCCCCCGCTCGCTGCAACTAGAGAAAGCCCGCGCACAGCAACGAAGGCCCAACACAAACAAAAATAAATTAAATAAATAAATTTATTTTTAAAATATACATCTTGTAAAGACTGACTCCCCTGTACAACTGGTGCTAACCATACCACCTGCTAAACTGAGCAGGTGAGATTTGAACACTGAGATTGAGCAAGTAATTAACCACCTAAGTAGGAAGAACTGATACCCCCAGAATGCCTTCCCCACTCTTAAAATTAATGTGGGAGTTAAGTATATTTTATTTCAAAAACTAAATTCCCCTGAAGAGGTAACACTTTAGACTGTCCATCATTTACATCTCAGTGTGAATTTGTTTCAGATCCTGTTCTAAAACCAGGTATTGATAAGAACAAGAAAAGAACAGGACAACCCCACGTGGCTTGGAGGATACTGCCGTTGTAAAAAAGGGGCCCCAAGGAAGGAGGCTGGAGAGACAAAGACAACCTTCTACTTCGCGGTGCTCAGAGCTGGTCCAGCTGAGGAACACGGCCTCCTGCCCACTGAGACACTGCAGCCACTGTGGTTTGAACCAGCTTTCTAAGAACATTGGCCATCTGAGATTGGCTTTGAACAAAGCAGGATAGGGTGTGCCCAGAAGCATCAACAACTTGATTTTAATATTTGTCAACCATCCTTATTCCTTTTCCTGTCTTCCCCCTCCCCCACCCCCATCACCACCAGGATAATCATTCCAATAACCCCCTAACTTGGGATCAGATGATCTCCATGCTGTGGCCAGGAAAAGTCCAAGGGCTGAGGCACCTAAGACAACTATCTGGTCATCATCATCATCAATAAGGAACATGTATATTACTAGACACTTTCTCTCTGTCAGCATCGTGCTAAGCTTTTTACGTGGATTATGTCTTTCGATCATCACAACCACCTATGAAGTAAGTTTCTCATTGTCCAATGATAAAAGCAAGGCTTGAGAGGTTAAGCCAAGGTCATGGGGCTTGTAAGTAGTGCAGCTGGGATTCACCGAAGACAGTCTAACTCCAGCAGCGGCAACGCTTGGGAAGAAGTACTCGTTAGTGCCGTGATCAACTGCGAAAGCTTTGCACCCTGTGTGTCGTCCACTCTGGCCTCCTCCCTGCACAAGGCGACCTGACAAAGGACTTTCTGCCCATATACCTCCCAGGTGGTACTGGAAAGGAAACCCTGGCCTGGGGCCCAAGGCATCCTTCAAGGAGATGCATGAAGGAGAGACAGACGTGGCTCACAGCCACTGTCAGCCCCGCACTGAAGAGCAGCCGTCTCCAAGGAGGCGTTCCTGGGCTTCCCCACCCCTGAGATGAAATCATGGCTCAGGCAAGGGGTGTGAAGCCATCCGTGGATTGACAGCATAATACCCATGACTTTCACAGTATGTGTCTTTCAGCTGCAGAAATACGGACAGGATAATTTTAGCTCCACGTGCCTTAGCACAGTTCCATCTCTCCTGCCACCCGACTGGCTCCAGACAGAGGCCTATTGTGTCCTTCTGCACCAAGGCCCTCAGACCCAGTTAAGAACCACAGACTGCAAACTCTGGGGAGTCAGTTGGGGCCCCAGGGGAGGGCAAGGCTCAGGGCTACCACCGGTTCTCTCCCCACGTCCCAGAGCTGTGTGTCCTGAAGTGACGGCCTCTGAACATCCAAGGGGACACTGCTGCTCCCAGCACCTGCTCGCTGACACACAGCTCCCCTGAGCAGCTCTACACAGGCAGAGCAGAGGGGAAAGAAGGGCTCACCTGTGCGGAACGCTGGGACAGCCAGCACCCTTTGACCTAGAAAGAAGGAGTGACCTAACCGCGCTCCTTCTCCTCCTTTCTTTCTTTGGTTTTAGTGGCTCTTCTTTTTCCTGATTTTCCTCCTACTTCTGCCGATGTGCTTTTATGTGTGTGTAGGGGTTTTTGTCCTTTATAGGATATTGTCCAGTTTTCTCTCACTTCCCTAATTTTATGGGTCTTATATCTTAGTGGGAAAACCTAGGCTCTCATCATTTCCATTCTAACCAATTTTGCTCTCCTCATCTCTGCTCTCTCTGCTCACCAAAGGCCAGGCCTCAGTGCTCAGTGAGGAAAAAGACTCAAGAATCTGAACTATGAAGCACGTACACATGCATGTGCACACGCACATGCACACATGCGTGCACACCCTCCCCACCTGGGACAGAATATATGCTTGGCTCAAACCCACCCAAGCCAGTAGAAGACGATGACCTTTCTCTCTCTAATTACAATCTCCACATCAATGTGGCACCCCACACCTAATCTCCTTTAGAATCCAGGGACTGCATTTCCTTAGCTCTTGGTGAACTGTAAGTTACTCCATAGGGCCAAAGACTGGATGACATACCATGGGATGACCAGGTGTTGGCACTGGATAACACTGTATCTCACTGGCACTCCCCTGCCTACTTGGGATTTAAAATTCTGACAAGCTACCTATTCCCAGTCTTAAAGAAAAAGATACTGAGTTGCAAACTATTGTCAAGTTAATTCTTATTTTTTCAAATCTCACTTGCTCTGCCAGCTCAGGCAAACTTAACATTCCTTTGTCTCAGTTTCCTCATCTTTAAAAAAGGAGACCAGGGCTTCCCTGGTGGCGCAGTGGTTGAGAGTCCGCCTGCCGATGCAGGGGACACGGCTTCGTGCCCCGGCCCGGGAAGATCCCACATGTCGCGGAGCGGCTGGGCCCGTGAGCCATGGCCGCTGAGCCTGCGCGTCCGGAGCCTGTGCTCCGCAACGGGAGAGGCCACAGCAGTGAGAGGCCCGCGTACCGCAAAAAAAAAAAGAGGGAAAAAAAAAAGGATACCAAAAATCACGTATCCCTTAGGGTCATAGTATCCAATCAATAGGAAACATCTACAACAATCCAACTCTGGACAAGTTAACTAACAAGATAGTGCCTAGGCTCAAGAGAATAAAATGAATTGTCAGGTCCCGGAAAAGGCAGTGAAACACCACGATTCCAGGTTACAGAAAGGAACAATTTCCTCAGGGCAGCCCTATTGGGATTCATCAGCTCCATTCATTGTTCCCACCTTGTTTCACTCAACTCATGTTTTGTATTTCCAAGAGAGAGCCTGATCGGTCTAGCACAGGTCATACACCCATCCTCGTTACCAGTGAAGGGCACAGAATGTGGATTTACAGAAATGGTATAAAGCCTAAAATTCAGACCCAATATCACGTGTGCATTGACATCTGGGGAAAACTGGGAGGGTCTCGAATGGCCTAACCACAAATTCTCCTCCCTCTCTGCTCCTGCAAATAGGGCCCCCTAGTCAAAGGACCCTCCTTATCAAACAGACCAAGTGCAAGTCCTGCCTCTCCCTGAGTAGCTGGCTTCAGCTCCCTGCCAGCTCATGGAATTATTCAAACAACCCAATCACAACCTCATGTGGAAACCACGGGGCACCCCAAACCCTTGATACTACAAAGTTTGCCTCCCACAGCCTCTGCTTGTTCCCTTTCTTCCCACATGCAGCCCCCATGTGACCCTGTGAGGCCTGTGCTGTCCTCCTCCCCCAGCCTGCGAGAGCATGTGACTCATAAACTTCTGTCAATCTCATCTGTCCAGTGTCAGGCGTCATGTGTCCATCCACCCCCAATAACGCTTTTGAGAGACTCCCTCCTTCACCAATGGAGTAAAGGGGAGGCAAATAAAACAGGCCCCTAAGATGACATGTTCTAGGGGCTGGGTGGTTCCCAAGAGCAAAGTCAAGTGCTGTTACCAGAGACTAGGAGGAATGCAGGTCCAACAAAAACAACAGGTGCCCGGTACATCATGAAGAGTGCTTAACACAGGGCCTGAAACAGAAAGTGATCCTGAAAATGTAGGCAGTAGTAACATTATTTCCACATTGTCATGGAAATCGACAAAGTCTCTGAAAATAAACCTCCTAGTGTAGCATTTTCCACATTTATGGAGTACTCTTTGTCCCCCTCTCCAGACGTATTCCCAGCACCTCATGGCAGTACAGAGCACCAGGCACCCAAAAAGCCAAGGCACTGTTAAGGCAACCACAGGGGTGGGTCCCAAGGCAGGAAGTGCAGAGACACTGGCAGAAACCCCCTTGCTTGGGATTCCTGAATTGAGCCGACGGACAAGGCAGTAGGGCATCATACAAGCACCTCGCTCGGCAAGTAATGTCACTGCATCCGGTGGCAAGGGAACAGGTGATGAACCAATACCGCCCCTGCACTGAGCCACTCCCCTGATTATTTATGTCCTCCAAGTAAAGGGAACACTATTAAAAACACTACATTTGGCAAGGATTGGCCCTCTGAGCAGAATGTGTAGCCAGTGCATGATGACGTATCCCAATCACAAATGCCAGACAGAGCCCCCGACCCCAAACATCAACCTGTTGCCTATCATTCTGCCACTAAGATGTCATCCTTTCAGTTTCTGAGAGTCTTTTGCAAAATAACACAGGTCCCACCTTTTTAGCAAATACCTCACCTTTGCGGAGTTTTGCTCTCCTTAAGCTGAGAACCAAAATAGGACACAGGCTGGGTACCTGACTGGAAGCAGAACACCTGACTAGGACAAGACCCAGGAGGGAGGAAAGGAGGACTGAGCAGTGGCTGGGGACACACACCAGTGACAAATATCAAGACAGCGACTCAGTGGACCAGGGTCAGCCAGCATTGGCTTGAGCTCTGGGACCACCTAGCTAAGTGATTTGACCTCAGCCTAGCTTCACCCTAATCTCTGTGTGCCAAGCACCTGGCATTGGCATCAACAGCCGGGGATAGGCTGGCCCCAGATGTTGGCTAAATTCCCCAAATTCCCAGATGCTGCACAGGACCTGGGATCTCAGCTCCCTGAGCGCCAAGAAATCCTAATTTAGGCTTTCCACCATGCCAATCTCTATTTTCCTCCTTTGCTTCCCATCACCCTAGTGATTCTCATTTGTTTTATGTTTAGAAATCAAAATTCTTGAGTAACTGCAAGCACAGCTCTCTGCTATTTAAGAGTGCACATAATAACAACAGTAAGGGTAACAATTAAAGAGCTTATCAAATACCAGGCGCTTTATAAATATTATCTTCTTTACTCCCCTACAATTACCCTGCAAGGTGGGCTTTGTTACTCCCACTAAACAGGTGAGTCTGAAATGTTAAGGGACTTGTCCAAGGTCACACGGATAGTCAGTGGCAGAGCTGGAACTCTAATCTAACTGCAAAGCCTCAAACACACTCATTGCCTCTTGAAAAAGGGTGCTAACTTATTATCATATCCTAATCATGCTGGAAAGGTTAACCATACACCCATGAAGGATCCATGAAGAAAACATGACAGTTTTCCCCAAAAGGTCTACTCAGGTGTTCAGAATGTAAACTACTTGGACGTCAATTCATGGCCATACTTGACCTTATTACTCAGCTCTCAGAGAGTCAGACCCTGCCCTAGAAGCTAAATAAATAAACATATCTTGTTCCATCTGAATTCTACCATGAAATCCTGCTATCTTTTTAGTCTGTTTCTAGAGTCCTTATTGATATATCTTTTCAAGGTTTTCACGTATCACCCACAGCTAGAACATAGAAGTGTTCCTGGCTTGGAACACCATATGAACAGCATTTACACCTTTCTAAAATGTGGGCATCCTTTAAAATATCCACATTTTACAATAAATGATATCATTTAGGATGTTCCAACAGAGAAGCATTCTTTTCCTTCTGTTCTTCTATTGTAGTCATGGAGACTTCAAATTTGGTTAAAATGAACAGACAAAATTAAAACCTGCACAAAAAGTTGGTATCAGAGCAAATAATAATGACAGTTTATATTTCAGCAGTTTTTGTGTCTGAGGAAATCAATCATTCCACAGACGTTACCTCATTCTGATCTCTCACTAAGGTAGGAAAAGGACAGGTACTCCCGTCCTCTCAAGATCCACAAGGGAACCGTGGTGAAGACCGTGATAAAGGGAGACGGGGTCTGTGCTACAGGGAAATAAACAGCTGAAAGAAATAATTGCAGCCACCCAGTTATTTGGCATCAGACTGGTCAAATTAATCATTTGAAATTAATGTTTTAATCAGTCAACTCAGCCGTATTGGTCTGTATAGACAAGAACCGACAGATATACCAGCAAGCCACGGAGAATAGCTGAGAATAAACCTCAGGTCACTTCACTGAATGTGTTGCTTTAAAAAGACAACATTTCCCTGCCCCGCTGGATATTGCTCACCTTGATGGCTGCAGGCGTCCTACATATCTCCACACTGTCACCAGGGCGGGTGTCTCTAAACTACAGATCTGATCACGTTACTCCCCAGTGATAGCTGGATGGACTTGAAACTCTTCCTGATGACACAATGTCCTTCCTGATCTGACCTCCTGACTACTTTGCTGTCCCATGTCTCACTACCCACCCCCAATGCCATGCTGTGGTTGTAAGAAGCTATCGGTGGCTAGCAATTCTTTAAATATTCCAGGCTGTTGCCTGGCCATACTACCTTGCCCAGCCACATACATACACCCCAATCTCAACCCAGCATTGCCTGTATGAAAACAACCATTTATGAAAACAACCTCCTTCCTTCCTTTTTTAAAGTAATGTTTTATTATTTTTAAAAAAGCACACAGAAAATATGGTAAAGAAAAAAGCAAGAAAACTAAAAGTATATATAATCTCGTTGCCCACAGATAACATCCTGTTAGCATTTTCAGTATATTCCTTATAGTCTTTATATGCACAAATACAGACATTTTCTACCACACCAATTTGATTTCTGAGACTCAACTCTAGTGTCACTTCCTGTAAGATGATTTTTCTAACCTTTTCTCCCCCTCATCTTCCCAAACTTAATCATGCTCTCTCCCACTCACCCTTCAGGTCTCAGTTTAAATGTCATAACCTCAGACAGTCCTTTCCAGACCCCCCCCCAAAGTATATAAATTACATCACCCCACTTACTCATCACCCCACTTACTCTCTCTGATAACACAGAAAAGTCCTTTTCTTTCATCACAGTACCTGAATTTATCATTGTATATTTATTTGTGTGTTTATACATCCACATCTTTCCCATTAGATTGATAACTCCATGAAAGTAGGGACCATAGCTATACCCCAAAACCTGAAATAGCATCTAGTGTCATCAAACACACAATGAATGTGTGTTTAATAACTAATGAATGGCAGCTCCCTTCTCCGTACCCACGCTAACACCTTACCAATCTCTACCACGTCAACTTACATATTTTATTATACCAGTTACTCACCACTTAACTGTATGCTCCTGGAAGACAAAGACTGTCTTTAAGTCCACGACTTCATTTTTACCTATGAAGTCATAATTACATCCCTGTCACACGATGTCCTGAACATGGCATATATTCAATTCTTTTGAATGATGAAAAAAACGAATGAATGAATTGCTATATGGGCAGGACAGCTTGCCAGTGATGTCCTTGGGTGATCCTATTTCTCATGTAAATTCTTTATTCCTGGTTTTGCTTAATAATCGTTTCCACATAATACCAAAATATTGCTGAAAAGTGAAAACACTGCTTCGTGCTCCAGATGTTTCACTTTCAGAAGCCAGACATCCAGATCATTGCACACATATGAGAAATTTAGTGCCCTTTCATCCAGGTGTTTGGCATCTTCTTGGCTCATTCAGAGTCTAAAGGAAACAAGAAACAGATGCTTTGCCCCACCACCACCAATAAAACTAAATAAATATAGATAGCTTTAGAGAAAATGAAAATAAATAATTTCCGTGATTAAAGCCCACATTTTCAGTGCACCATAATCTTTCTACATTCCAAAGAGCACTGGTTTACATAAGAGACAACTGTTATGTGGGAATATCAGTGAGTTTGCTTTCAGCTGCAAATGAGAAAACCCAACTGAAAATGACTTAAATAACAATAATTTCAGTACCGCACAGAAGAGGAAGTCTGGAGGTTGGCGAATTCAGCAGTTCAGCAGCATCAACAAAGATCCCAGTGTTTTCTACCTTTCTGCTCTGGCTTTCTTAGAAAACACCTTCCCAGAGTTTCAAAGCAACAGGAATAGGACCAGGTGTCACAGACACAACAAAGAGCATCCTGCAAAGAAGGCAGTTGTTCCCATGCACCTCTTTAAATTGGCAGAGAAAACTTTAGCACTCTTCCCTTCCCTAAGTCACTTCTCTAGCCCTAGAGATCAAGACTGAGTCAAATGTCCATGCTTAACTCAAATTATTGGAAAGGGGAATAAGATTAACACAATTGTTTTAGATAAGTGGTTTTGAAGCTTTAGCCCAGATTGGAGTCATCCAGAGGGTTTGTTAAAACAGACTGCTGGGGCTTCCCTGGTGGCGCAGCGGTTGAGAGTCCGCCTGCTGATGCAGGGGACACGGGTTCGTGCCCCGGTCCGGAAAGATCCCACATGCCGCGGAGCGGGTGGGCCCGTGAGCCATGGCCGCTGAGCCTGCGCGTCCGGAGCCTGTGCTCCGCAACGGGAGAGGCCACGACAGTGAGAGGCCCGCGTACCGCAAAAAAAAAAAAAAAAAAAAAAGACTGCTGGGCTCTACCCTGAGCTTTTGATTCAATAGATCGGGGGTGGGGCCTGAAGTTGTGTGTTTATAACAAGTTCCCAGGTGATGCTGATGCTGGTCATCCTGGGACCACATCTGAAAACCTCTGGCTGAGAACCTTACGAACTACCTACCAGGGATGGTGAGGGGGACAAGCCTACAAGGTACCTTGGTTGTCTGACAGCTATACAGGAATCATGGTTTTCTTTGCAAGGAAGAGGAGAGTAGCTGTACGCTGGCAATATTAGGGTCTGCCATAGTGAAACAGAATAATAACAGCTAGAATGTATTCATATGCCCCAAAATTGCTCTAAACCTGGAATATACATTATACAACTCTCCCAAATAATCCTTTGAGGTAGGTATTTATCATGCCCACTTATAGACCAGAAAATCAAGAATCAGAAAGGCTGCAGAAATTGCCCATAGTCCTACTGCTAGAAAGTTCTGCAGCCTGGGTTTAAACCCAAATCTGTGTGACCCCCATAGCCAATGCACTTAAATGCGAGGCAACCTGGGGACCTGAGTTTGAATTCTGGCCCTGCTACTCTTTCATTCCTCAGATAATAGAGGTTCCAGGCCACCATCTGCTTTCACCTTAGAAATGATCATAGTTTAATGGAAAATGAATGCGGTTTGGGGTCAGGCAGAAGATTAAGCTTAGTACTTGAGTGACTCAGCTAAGTCTTTTTATCTCTCCAAAGTCAACTTCCTCCAATATATAATGAGCACACTAATGCTTGCCCCCCAGGAAAACTGGAGTGAATATTTGGTAAAATACTTTCTCTGCCCCTGGCACATAGTAGGCAGTCAGTCTGAGTAGCTCTCATTACTATTACTAGCTCTGTGATCCAGGACACTCATCTGTACAGAATTAGGAAGACTATATAAGTGCTGAGAAAAGGCCTGGTGCATTTTTTTCTTTGAATAACTAAATATATATAGTTGTATATAGTTAAATGAGGGCCACATGATGTACTGGTATAAGAAAGTGAAAATCGTGCTCAAATTCACCCTCAACCGAAGGAGAAAGCTGAGGCTGAGGTTGGGGGGAGGATGGTTGGGTGCAGAAAAGGCTACTGGAAACATCAATAACTTCCTTATGGAAAAGAGTCAGGCCCATCTTCCTTCCTGAAACCAACAGTGTCTCCTTCCCTTTACATGTCAATGACTCTGAACTGAAATTGGTGAAATAAAATGATACCTCTGACCTCAGCACACAGATGGAGTCAGCTCTCCAGCTCATTTCATTGACAACACCCCAGACGGGAGTTTCCTGACATTAAAAGCACTAAAAGTCTGGTATTTCAGCAACTCTGAGAGAGAGACCTGCCCTGACTGACCACCCTATCTCAACCAGTGGCCCCCCCAACCCACTGTTACTCTTGAGTCCCTTTCCTGTTGTATTTTCTTCCAAGAACTTACCACTATCTGAAATTACAATGTTGGTTGACTTGTTTATTGTCTGCCTCCCCCATGAGACAGAAAGCTTCAAGAAGGGAGGAATTCTGTGTGTCTTGATCACTGGTAGGTTCTCAATCCCTAGATGTAGAGTGACTGCTAATTAAATATGTGCTGACTCTAATGACATAAATCCCAGCAAACAAATCCTTTTTGACCCACCTCCTAGAGAAATGGAAATAAAAACAAAAATAAATAAATGGGACCTAATGAAACTTAAAAGCTTTTGCACAGCAAAGGAAACCATAAACAAGACCAAAAGACAACCCAAAGAATGGGAGAAAATATTCAAATGAAGCAACTGACAAAGGATTAATCTTCAAAATTACAAGCAGCTCATGCAGCTCAATATCAAAAAAACAAACAACCCAATCCAAAAATGGGCAGATGACCTAAATAGACATTTCTCCAAAGAAGATATACAGACTGCCAACAAACACATGAAAGGATGCTCAACATCACTAATCATTAGAGAAATGCAAATCAAAACTACCATGAGGTATCACCTCGTACCAGTCAGAATGGCCAGCATCAAAAAATCTACAAACAATAAATGCTGGACAGGGTGTGGAGAAAAGGGAACCCTCTTGCACTGTTGGTGGGAATGTAAATTGATACAATCACTATGGAGAACAGTATGGAGATTCCTTAAAAAACTAAAAATAGAATTACCATATGACCCAGCAATCCCACTACTGGGCATATACCCTGAGAAAACCATAATTCAAAAAGAGTCATGTACCAAAATGTTCATTGCAGCTCTATTTACAATAGCCAGGACATGGAAGCAACATAAGTGTCCATCAACAGATAAATGGATAAAGAAGATGTGGCACATATATACAATGGAATATTACTCAGCCATAAAAAGAAACGAAATTGAGTTATTTGTAGTGAGGTGGATGGACCTAGAGTCTGTCATACGGAGTGAAGTAAGTCAGAAAGAGAAAAACAAATACCGTATGCTAACACATATATATGGAATCTAAGAAAAAAAAAAAAAAGGTAATGAAGAACCTAGGGGTAAGACGGGAATAAAGACACAGACCTACTAGAGCATGGACTTGAGGATGTGGGGAGGGGGAAGGGTAAGCTGTGACAAAGTGAGAGAGTGGCATGGACATATATACACTATCAAACGTAAAATAAATAGCTAGTGGGAAGCAGCCACATAGCACAGGGAGATCAGCTCGGTGCTTTGTGACCTCCTAGAGGGGTAGAATAGGGAGGGCGGGAGGGAGGGAGACACAAGAGGGAAGAGATATGGGAACATATGTATATGTATAACTGATTCACTTTGTTATAAAGCAGAAACTAACACACCATTGTAAAGCAATTATACTCCAGTAAAGATGTTAAAAAAAAAAAAAGACACATGCACTCCAATGTTCATTGCAGCTCTATTTACAATAGCCAGGACATGGAAGCAACCTAAGTGTCCACCGACAGATGAATGGATAAAGAAGATGTGGCACATATATACAATGGAATATTACTTAGCCATAAAAAGAAATGAAATTGAGTTATTTGTAGTGAGGTGGATGGATCTAGAGACTGTCACAGAGAGTGAAGTAAGTCAGAAAGAGAAAAAAAAATACCATATGCTAACACATATATATGGAATCTAAAAAAAAAAGTTCTGAAGAATGTAGGGGCAGGACAGGAATAAAGACGCAGATGTAGAGAATGGACTTGAGGACACGGGGAGGGGGAAGGTTAAGCTGGGATGAAGTGAGAGAGTGGCATGGACATATATACACTACCAAATGTAAAATAGATAGCTAGTGGGAAGCAGCCACATAGCATAGAGAGATCAGCTCGGTGCTTTGTGACCACCTAGAGGGGTGGGATAGGGAGGGTGGGAGGGAGACGAAAGAGGGAGGGCATATGGGGATATATGTATATGTATAACTGATTCACTTTGTTATAAAGCAGAAACTAACACACCATTGTAAAGCAATTATACTCCAATAAAGATGTTTAATAAATAAATAAATAAATATGTGTTGAACGAACATATAACTAAATATAAATGGGTATTTAAATAACAGAGACAAGCTCATCTCTCTTTCAAAACTGGAAATTCTATCAGCTGTGAGACAGAAATCTATTATCTTAATGGTATACTCATTAACATTTCAACAAAGGAGAGAGTAGAAATGAAAGGACTGTGAAAATTGTCATCCATGAAGCTGGGATGAGGGCCTAAATTGCGATTTGAACAAGTCTAAGCATGACCAGGCCTGTGACAAGCCTCACATGAGGGGCTAAGCACCTCTGGGGACAGAACAGGTCTTAAGGTAAGGCAGAGTTGATCCCAGGACAAAGCAGTGTTGAAGGAGTATTTCTGAGGCTGACCAGGTTCTGGGTGTCCTACAATCATAGTCCAGGGTGTCCTACAATCATAGTCCCATATCTGAGTCCTAGAGAGAGCGGACTAAGGTAAAAACCAAAGGGGAACAGAATGGATTCAACAGTTGGTGCAGTGCACAATGAGCAATTTCATCTGTCATGGGAAATGCCAAAGATAAGATAATCAAATACAGGCAGCACCATGGTCCCTTCAGAGATATTAGAGACATCTTCATAAGGTAATGGGGCAAAGTCTTCACTTGACATTAGCAGCATTTTCCAAATCAGCCACACCTTGGGGGATACCAGCAATGGAGCCTTGAGTAGACATCCTTGACATGATGGCGGCCGTGATACCTCAGTGGCCAGAGACATCACCTAAACTTACTAAAAAGGAGAAAACCAGTGGATCCTGCATGACAGCTGAGAGGACTAGTTTGTGAGTACATGGTAAACAACACAGAATCTGGAACCCCAGAACAATATGAGAGGGACTAAAGAATAAAAACACTGTTCTACCTCTTACACTGTTGGTGGGAATGTAAATTGGTGCAGCCACATTGGAAAACAGTGTGGAAGTTCCTCTAAAAACTAAAAATAGAGTTGCCATATGAGCCAGCAGTCCCACTCCTGGGCATATACCCAGACAAAACTATAATTCGAAAAGATACATGCACTCCTATGTTCACAGCAGCGCTACTTACAATAGCCAGGACATGGAAACAACCTAAATGTCCATCAACAGATGAATGGATAAACAGGATGTGACATATATATATGTAACAGAATATTATTTAGCCATCAAAAAGAATGAAATAATGCCATTTGCAGCAACATGGATGGACTTAGAGATTATCATACTAAGTGAAGTAAGTCCGACAGAAAAAGACAAACATTATATGATATCACTCATATGTGGAATCTAAAATATGACACAAATGAACATATCTACAAAACAGAAATAGACTCACAGACATAGAGAAGAGACTTGTGGTTGCCAAGGGGGAGGAGGGGGAGGGGAGGGAAGGAATGGGAGTTTGAGATCAGCAGATGCAAACTATTACATACAGGATGTATAAGCAACAAAGTCTTATGGTATAGCACAGGGAACTATAGTCAATATCCCATGACAAACCATAATGGGAAAGAATATGAAAAAGAATATATATATGTGTGTGTATTAACTGAGTCACTTCACTGTACAGAAGAAATTAACACAACATTGTAAATCAACTATACTTCAATAAAAATTTTAAAAAACACTGTTCTATATAGCTGTTGTCATGGCTCTCTTTTACAGAAAGTCTTCTTTCTATAGTTTTAATCGCCATAGTATGGTGTACTTATAAAAATAAAGTGACCCAAATAAAACTGGGCCATCTTAAGGGACCCTCCTCTCACCTTGAATCCAATCTCCACATATTGACAAATTAGAAAAACAGGTACACATTCACAAATCTGACTGTAAAAGCATCAGATGGAAATAAGATGTTTTTATGGGAAAGTGTAATGGATTCAGAGGTAGGTGTGACACCTTTTATCCCACATCAAAGCTTCCTTAAAATTGCCTTTGAAAAATGATTCTTCCCCACTCCAGATTCCTCTGGCAGTGACTGAAATGTTCCCATGTGTCCCAACAACCCAGGTTCTCTCTGGTCTCAACATTTCCTCTTCATTTCCCATCTGGCCCAGGTGTCTCATTATTATACCCAGCCCTCTGTTCTCTCTGTCTCCATCCTTTCCTGCTTGCCACCATCAAGGCCAGGAGCTGAGCAGCACCAAGCAGCCTTCCTCCTGAGAAAAGAGTATTAACACTTAGGATCATTTTTCCTCTACCACAGAAATCAAAACCAGAGAAAACAATTTCCTCTGAGAAGAGAATAAAAAATTAGACTCTTTCTAATAATTCATTTACTAAAAGGAAATGCATTTTTACAAGCGATATCACAAAAAGAAGAAGAAAATTGATATAGATGCAGGAGAAATAGCAGGATACCTTGAGACAAGAAATATAAAGTTTCTGAAAATTTTCAAAATCCAAAGGAAAAAACTTTTTTTCATTTATGTAGATTGGGGAAAGAGGAAAAAACATGTTGCAGAGAAATCAAAACTAAAAGGATATGTTTCTACAATTCATAGCCACTGTTGTTAATGAAGGGTATAAAATGTTACATACTCTAATTGAATTGCTCACAAAATTGGCTTTTCCCTCTAATCTCCCTGTCTAATCTGACCACACCTTATTTTTTCTGGTCTAATTTATTTCACTTACTCCAGGCTCCAATCAGAGTAGGCATAATTGGTCTTAGTTTCTGTGCTATTCACGCAATTTCTGCTTCTTCAGATGTTTCTCTTTTAAATCATCTGATAGTTTTATCATTGCTGAAAACTTATCTTAAATATTTTATTCATCATTTAACATTTTTCCAAAAGATAAAGGAGACCTGAAGAGAAAAAAGCCTTTCTTCACTTTTCTTGTTTTTCTTTCCTTTTTCTCCCTTCAGGCCTTCATAATTTCTATTTCAGAGTCCCAAAAGTTGCGAACAGGTTTTGAGAAATGAGTGAATTTAACCTCAGATTATCACAGGAAAGTGACTAGTCATAAGACAGCAGTGGGCCTACATGGTGTAATTTGAGACTGTTGAAAGCTCTTTCACAAATATCTTCACTAACCTGCTCTATGACCTTAAATTCCTATTACGTAAGAGTATATCCTTATTAAGCATTGGGTTTTCTCTTAAAATGAAACTAACCGTGGAAGGGATAATATTTCATTTCTCTGCTCAAAAATCATCCATTGATTCCTCATGAGCTACCAAATAAATTCCAAGTTCCTCAACTGGTCATTCAAAGCTCTCAGAGATGGGCTTGCCCTGCCCCCTGCCTTCTCAGCACCATCCTCACCCCCTCCCTCAGAAACTCAATATCCAACAGGATGGCTGCACTGCCTCCATTGTCATATGGCCTTCTTGCCTGTGTCTCTGTGTGTCCTCTCCTCTACTTATAAGGACACCAGTCACTAGATTAAGGACTCATCCTACCCTAGCATGACCTCATCTTAACTAATTACATTTGCAAAGAACCTATTTCCAAATAAGATCACAATCTGCGGTCCTGAGTGGGCATGATTTGGGGGAAACACTATTCAACCAATTACATGCTCCAAAACTTAGCATCTTAAAATGATCAATATGTGTGATTTCACATCCTGGTTTCATGATGATCAGGAATCCAGGAGTGGTTTATCTGGATGGTTCTGACTCAGGTCTTACAAAGTTACAGTCCTGCTGTCAGGCCTCAGGCCTCAGTTTTTCACCACATGGGCTTGGTTTCATAGGCTGCCTGAGTGTTTTCATGACAAGGAAGCTGGCTTCCCGCAAAGTAGTGATCCAAGAGAGATTGAGAGAGAGACAGAGACAGAAAGACAGGGAGAATATGAGCAAAGGAGTAAGAGACTCCCAAGGCAGAGGCTGCAATCTTTTATAACCTAATGTCAAAAGTGACACACCACGACTTGTGCTGGATGCTACTGGTCCCACAGACCACCTCTGACCCAATGTGGGAGGAGACTACACGAGGGTGTGAAAACCAGGAGGCTGGGATCCTTGGGGGCCATGTTGGAGGCTGCCAGCCATAATAGTAATGCAACCCAATATATCATGAGACGATTTTTAAATGTATGTAAATTATTCCTTTGGGTGCCTTAATTTCAGATTAATTTTGCATTTTATTTGGAATTATTGACGATTCTAAATTTTAAAATATTATGGAGGTGTGTCATGAAGTTAATTACAAATACAGACCCCAAAATATACCAGATGCGCACTATACTTCCCTGCAGGGCCGTTGCTAACTTCTGTAGACCCAGACTGGATGTGTCTCAACACTTCTTTGCACACATCTTAGGCCAAGAAGAATATGTGAATCTTTCCACAGCTTCAAAACTAGGAAAACCAGGGGCTTCCCTGGTGGCGCAGTGGTTGAGGGTCTGCCTGCCAATGCAGGGGGCGCGGGTTCGTGTCCCGGTCCGGGAAGATCCCACATGCTGCGGAGCGGCTGGGCGCGTGAGCCATGGCCACTGAGCCTGCGCATCCGGAGCCTGTGCTCCTCAACGGAAGAGGCCACAGCAGTGAGAGGCCCGCGTACAGCAAAAAAAACTAGGAAAACCAGCTAGTCACCCAGCAGAGCCCCGAGAAAGAACACATAAGAAGGGACATGCTGATAGGAATTCAGGTGAGTGATAGGTCTGGGATCCAATAGCCCCTCATGTGAGGGGGAGCAGTAAAAGGTGCTAGGGTGGCTATGGGACCCCCTGAACCCTAGCAGTGGGGAGAAGGACATAAAAAAGAAACTTGCTGATATATGGCACCGTGTTGCTGGGTGGAGTCTGTATGGCTGGTATTCTAGAAGTAGTGTGTTTTCAAGTAGATTCTACGTCTAGAACTCTGGTGGGCTCAGCTACACAGCGATGCCCGAAGTTAAGGTCGTGTGCCTTAATCAGCCAGGCTTTCCCCAGTCCCAGGCAAAAGAAAGACACATTAATTGAGCTTTAAAAATAAATAACATATAACCCCATTAAAGTAACAGAACATTAATGTTAACAATTCATGAGTAACTAACATTTGCACACGTTTTAAAGGCTGCACTACAGAGAAGGTAGTTAATAAATTATGAACACTTAGGTACAAGTTAAACAGCTGTCTCAGCTTCCACAACTGCTATTAGCACTGCTTGAATTTCCTCGGGATCTTTCACATCTGGGCCCGAGACTCCTACTCAGTGGCTTCTCAGTAGCTTGCAGTTTGCAGTTCTTTGTTAACTGCAGTAAGCTGGCAGCGACTTGCCCTTAGGAAAGAATTTCATTTATGCCTATGCAATGCCAATCCCAGAAAAACCTTCAGGTTTCTAAACCTTTGTTTTAAAGAAAATGGCTTTGGGTTTTACTAAGCTTTCTCGGCAGAATGCTTACAAGTATCCACCCTAAGTAACCCTCTTTTCATCTAAGGGTAGAGCTAAGTCTATGAAGCGCCCAAGGCCAATGCTAACGTGTCACTCCACTGAAATTTCCATTCCATCACAATCCTCCCCAACAAAGCCAGAGAGTGGTGCACTCAATGTTAAAGAAACTCTAATGTTGCAGCCATTTTCATGGTCACTCTTCCAAAGTGAGAACGAACCTGGTGAAGGAACCCAGCTATAGCAGCCTGTGCATTGCAGCAGGTCCTTGACCTCCAGGAGCCCCTACAGCCAAGCATGAGGCTTTTAATAGGGGCATTTGTTATCTTGGACACTCTTGGCTGAAGCTGGCTTCTTGGCTACCTGAGACCATGTACCTTCCTTTAGAAGTTGGAACAGTAAAAGGTGAATCTCCCATCGGTTCCTCCCTCTCTCTCATTCCAGCATCCCCCACCCCACCCCAGCAACTGAAGATAAGAGCTAACTGTTACTGGACGCCTTCCGTGTGCCAGGAACCCCATCTAAGTAATTTTCAGATGTATCTCATTTAAGAAATGAAACCTTAGCTAAAAGCATGCATTCAAGTCAAATTGTCTGAGTTCAAGTCCTGCTGTGCCGCCTCCTAGCTGTGTCACCTTAGATAAATGACTTATTCTCTTGCAGCCTTAGCATCTTCATCTGTAGAATAGGCTAATCATACCCATACTTCGTAGGACCATTGAGAGAATTAAGTGAGTTGATATAGAGAAAGTATGTAGAGCAGTGCAATTTAAGTATTGGATTAATAATATTTCTGGACTGAAGATGGTTTATGATGAATTTTGTTTTTTATGATTTGGAGTTTTTCCCTTCATGATATTTCAAGGCAGTAAAATCGACATTCTGCTTTTTATTCATTCTCATAAAATGTGAACAATTTCCAACCTTTACTTGAGAGACTCATGACCTAAATGGATTTAAACAACTAAAAAATAATAAATACAGTTCTTACAGGCTATTTTGTTTAATGTTACAAATTTTAGAACACCAAATAATTCTATAAAAATTGGAATTCTGGGGGCTTTCCTGGTGGCGCAGTGGTTGAGAGTCCGCCTGCCGATGCAGGGGACACAGGTTTGTACCCCGATCCGGGAAGATCCCACATGCCGCGGAGCGGCTGGGCCCGTGAGCCATGGCTGCTGAGCCTGCGCGTCCAGAGCCTGTGCTCCGCAACGGGAGAGGCCACAACAGGGAGAGGCCCATGTACCGAAAAAAAAAAAAAAAATTGGAATTCTGATATCATCTATTCTATATTTCTGTACCTTGTATTATAATTTATTTGATGTTATAAATATTTGTAGGTTCTGAAAGCACATGGTTTTCTCTAAAGTAATTTAGCTAATATGTCCCATTATTATACATATTGGCCTTCTTTCAATTTTAGTAGCTGTTTTTATGTATAAAATTTCTCAGTAGCTGTTTTTATGTATAAAATTATAGTTCTCACAGTCATGTTAGTTTTTTCAGAATTTTACTCTTGCAGAAATAAATATATGTTTATACTTCATTTGACTGAGAGATTTAACTGAATAAAGCACATAAAGAGATTTTCTACTCCAAGTCACATCTGGAATAAAACTTACCTTTATTTGAATGTTCCAATATCTTGATACTCCAACATTAACAACAAATCCAAAAAATCTGACGTGTTCCTTTTACAGATATTGGTATGCTGACATCTTATGATGGTAAATAAGTGATTACACAACCACTGCTCACACACAAGCTCAGGGACATCACAAATGATATTGAAGTCGACATTCATCTATCAGAGCTTCAGAGACTAAACCTGAACCAAAGGTGAATAGCGTGTTTAGCTAAAGACTAAAGCCAAGGCTTCAGTGTGTCTCTAATATATTAGAATAGTCTTCAGTCATGAAGGATGATAGTTTAAAACTTAAAGATATGGGAAAATGCTCACGATAGCATCTGAGTACATAAGAAAAAAGGATATTTAATTAAATAACTAATCGGATCCAGATTATTTCCATTTGAACTCTCTTTAGATCCTGAAGAATACTCACCCTAGTGGGCACAGGTAAAGGATATTTGGCATAAGGGTAAACATTGGGCAATACGAAGAGTACCAGTGAAATCCAAGAGCTGAAACTTAATGGAGCTAAAAAAGAGGAAGAAAAAGCAAAAGGGTGAGTGTGCTAAACTCTTCATCTAACATGGCAGGGCATCAAGAGGTAGTGTCTAAAGTTGACCGAACCAGAAGAGATGTAAGGATAATCTTTATAAAGATTCAACAGAGGAAACCAACAGAAGAACTAACAATAATTGCATTAAAATTAGAAGAAAAAGAGAACGGTATAATATTCCTTTTAATAGAGGGTACTCAATAGATAGATCCTAAAATAACCAATCAAAAATTAGCATGCAAATGTATTATTTAGAAATAGAAAGGTAACCATCAAAAACACTAAAAACAGAGTCACTTAAAGATGGTTGCCTCTGGGAGGTGGGAATGGGATGAGGCAAGACACCGTGGCCTCTTTTATAAGGCTTTCTGCAGGATCCTTTGAAACTCAAAGTTCACGTATTACCAGGATAAAAAATTTTACATGAAATGGCTAATTGTACTAGAGATTTTCTTCCCCTGGGACATTTATGTCTGCACAGATGATAAAGATGTTGGCTTGTTGTAATTTCATCTCTCTTCACCCCAGAATACCTCGAGATGAACAAAAGTGGTCTGGGCGGGTGAGGTCCTGACAGAGATTTCTTCCATATCAGAAAGCAGCTCTTTGGCCACAACCGTCCAGTCTGCTCCCTTTCACTAGCTATGTTAATTCTGATTATGGGCAAAAGTGGGAAACTTCCATTTATATTTAAAAATCACATCCTGTCTCCAAAGACAGTACAGCGAAATTGTTTCTCATTTACATTTCGTAACTCCCTCAGTCACATAATAATTCATTATTCTATGAAAATGTGCAGTAGTCTGTAAACGTGAATGGCTTCAAAAACAAAGCATTCTTAAAAAATATAATGTCCTTCCTTGCCACATAAGTCAAACCCTGATAAAGCTACATTAACATACTGATCAGTGAATTTTGCACATCAAAATTTTTATATAGATTTAACACAATTTTCAGCTTTTGTTTAATGAATATTTAATTTGGAAAGCTATGAAATAATAGGTAATTATAGCTCTACAAGAACACATATTGACATGTAGTTTAAAAGACTATGAAAGGTGCCTTGTGCTTGCAGTGAGTTTATAATTTAAACACAAAGAAAAATTTTAAGGTTGCCAATCAAATATTCATCAGAAGAAAGAATGCACAGAGGATCTCACTTCCTTAGGGCATGTCTGCAAAGGAGATACTAAAAATAACATAGGAGCAGGTTTGGCAGACCTTGCTTAGGCAAAATTCCAAACACATCCAAAAGGAGCTGATGAAGAAAAAAAAAGTTTCCCTATCTTGAAAGCAAAGGCAACAGCGTATAAGGGTCAGGTTTGGAAAAGATGGTGAGGACAATACGCAAAGGCCTCAGAAGTAGGACAATATGGGCAAGCCCAAGAAACTGAAATATTATTTCCCCACCCTTTCTTTTAATATCTTTTTCTTAACATGAGCTGTCCTCCAATATCTTCAACCCTGACTCATGATGGAACCCAGGTCCCTCTTGCTGTCCATAAGAAACTCATTCACTCTAATGTGTAGGGAGTAAATGGGTTACACCCCTTAGGTGGGCTTTACATTTTTAAAAAGCCCAAACAATGCAGTAGTAAAGTTGAAAACACGTATACCCTATCATCCCCATCAGTAATCACCTTTTCTTGCAAAGAGTATGGTCAGGTTTAAAAAAGAAAACTTTAGAGTCCTTCCAGCAACTTGCTCCCTACCTTGCAAAGGAAGTCCATAGGCCAGAAGATCTTAAATTTTTCACATGCTTTAAAACTTTCTGGAATGCTACAACCGACCAGCCCCATTCCCTGAGATTCTGAAATTCTGATTCAGCCCCAGAAACCTGCATGTTTACCCAGCACTATAAGCAAGTCTGACATAACCCATCCCCTGACCCACATTTGAAAATCACTGCATTGCTCTATTTACAATAGTCAGGACATGGAAGCAACCTAAGTGTCCATCGACAGATGAATGGATAAAGAAGATGTGGCACATATATACAATGGAATATTACTCAGCCATAAAAAGAAACGAAATTGAGTTATTTGTAGTGAGGTGGATGGACCTAGAGTCTGTCATACAGAGTGAAGTAAGTCAGAAAGAGAAAAACAAATACCGTATGCTAACACATATATATGGAATCTTAAAAAAAAAAATTGTTCTAAAGAACCTAGAGGCAGGACAGGAATAAAGATGCAGACGTAGAGAATGGACTTGAGGACACGGGGAAGGGGAAGGGGAAGCTGGGACGAAGTGAGAGAGTGGCATGGACATATATACACTACCAAATGTAAAATAGATAGCTAGTGGGAAGCAGCCACATAGCACAGGGAGATCAGCTCGGTGCTTTGTGACCACCTAGAGGGGTAGAATAGGGAGGGCAGGAGGGAGGGAGACACAAGAGGGAAGAGATATGGGAACATATGTATATGTATAACTGATTCAGTTTGTTATAAAGCAGAAACTAGCACACCATTGTAAAGCAATTATAATACAATGAAGATGTTTTTAAAAAAAAAGAAAGAAAGAAAATCACTGCATTGCACTAAAAGACAAAGGGGTTAGAGAAACCTTCATTTCTCTCTGCTGCAGGAAAATCCACCAGGGCAGGTTTTCTGAAGAATTTCTCTGTCCTGCATTCTATCTTCCCATCCTCACCCATGACTTGTTTTGAAAAATTCTCAAGGATCCTTAATTGTCCTTTCATTCCCCATCACAGGCACTAATCCTCTTGCAAACTGGCAGCTCCTTCCCACACACTCAGAGACACCTGTAGCCTCTGGAGATCTAGATAGGAGCTAACCCAATAATCCTTCATCTAAGAGACATAGCGCCACACTAGTATTTTTAATTTCTCCAATTTGTTTTTTCCTGGTTGACTGATTGGTAGTTGGGTTCCATCTTATTTCTTGTTTACCAGATACTATAAAATCATTCCCTTTTGCTTATTCCCCAAGCCTTGTGTCACCCATCTGTGCCCAACCTACCTCAAAGAAAGAGGGTAAACCACCAACTATAGTTAAACCATTACCTTAGAACTAGAAAAGGTGGAAAAGTTTTCTTCCAGATGGAGACTCTTGAAATTACTGCTGAAAAAATACCCCTCAATCTGCTTTTTTCCCCCAAATCCGTCCCAGTTAAAGTAGCACTCCTTGTTCTCAGCATTACAATGAGCACAAACACAGGCATACTGAGACTGTGTCCCAGTCCTCAGTTATGAGACAGTCACTCGGGTGGTCTAGCATATTCTCATGATTAACAGGTTGCCATTTAAAGGAAAACATATAATTTATAAATCCTCTGAAAGTTACTTGAGAATGTCTTTAGACTCCCAGGGTTCTACAGATCACAGTTTGAAAACACCAGTATAAGAGAAAGAATTCTTATCTCTGCCACTTGTTGCCTATGTGACCTTGTTTGTGGTACCTAATCTCTCTGAGCCTCGCTTCCAACTAAAGCAGATTGCTCAATAAAAGGCTGCCGATATTAGTACAGTACAGAGGATGTACTGCATTGGGAGACACTGAAGTCTGGAAGATGAGTTGGAAAATTATTGCAATGGCCTCGTTGTGAGCAGATAAGGGATGGGACTAGATTACCAGCAGTGGAATGAAAAGGGCTAGCTCCAGAAGACTAATTTAGGAAGAATCGACATTTGTGACTGACGTGGATGTTTTCCCCAACTATACTCCCAGGATGTTAACTGGTGTTTTGTGAAAACTATGATTCCATCCTTTTTTTTTTATTGGTGGAATTTTTTATTCCATGAAAGCACTAATTACACATGAAACTAGCCAAACAACAAATCAGTTAAATTACTTCATCAAATGCTAAAAATATGATTCCATCTTTGAAGACATTTGGGAAATTTTGCTGTAAGGTAAGCAAAGAAATCCTGATAAATCTTATTCCAGAGTAATATTTGCTGGCTCTACAACTCCTAACCCCTATGAAATTAGAAGTAAAACTCTGTTGCAGTTCACGCTCTCTCTCTTCTTTCACACACACACACACACACACACACACACACACACACACACACACACAAACACACTCAACCCCATAGCAGTACTTAGGCTGTTCTAGTGCTCTGAGTTTTCTTGCAGGATGCTACATTCCCCATGCCTCAGTCAGAACCTGTCCAGTGGCAGGCACTAAATAACTATTTTTTGAATTAATAAACAATAAGGCAACAACAAGGTGGTGGAATTTTAAGAGTCTAGGAAGGACTCATACCACTCATTCCAAATTCTTTCTTCTGATGGCTAATGTTAAAATGTCAACAATGGAATTTAAATCCTTTGGCCAAAACCTCTCAGGAGAAGATATGGCTTCAGCAAAAGTATTCTCAGACTTACCAAGATGGCAGAGAACATGCAAGTGATGATGTTCATTGTGAAGCACCTGGGCTAGAAATAATGTTATTATTAGAAACAATGTTATATGTTGGTTAGATTGACAAATATGGATGTGCTATAAGAGAAAAAAAGAAAGGGTGCTTGAGTACATCCTTGGACCAAAGCCTTTGACAACAAAAGCAAGATGGCAGCCATAGCAAAAAGAATCAAGGTTTCCTCACCCTGGCAACTCCAAAGATGACTTCCTGTGCTGCATGCCTCAGGCAGAGTCCTGGCTAGACAGCCAAGTGTTACTGTGGCTTCCCAGAAATCACAAAGTGAAGCCATCAACAGCTTAATCTAACCAAGTTGAAAGGTCACTCCGGGAATTTAAAATATCCAATACATGGGACTTATAGGAAAGCTGAACTCCGAAGCAAGTACATCTCATGGTTCCAATAGTCTGCTCTATAAAAGGACCTAACAACAGAGGATGCTCAGTATCCAAATGCTGTGGTTATAAGCAGTGACTCCTCATAGTGTCTGATCCATGTGCTATAGAGTGCTTTCTGTTAATTAAATCTCAATACAAATTTGTGGCAAGATTATTTGTCCTGTGTTTCAGAGAGTCCCAAATGTGTTGGGTAAGAAATGATATGCCATGCTCAATATTCTAGGAAATTAATTACCTGGGGGAATTCATTAAAGGCTGTAGAGTTATGATGCTGAATTTTAATATCCATTTGCTATTTTTTCATTGGTTTTGTTGACTACCTAAACTTGTTAGCTGACACAGGACCTCAGGTATCAAATGCATAAAGAATATTGGCAGGATAGGACAAATATAGCCAGCAGGTAGGAGCTAAGCTAGGACTGGGATTTGGGCCCAGGTGCACGCTCGGGCCAGGACAGGACTGGGACAATGCATTGGAGTGAGACTTCCGCATTTCTCTAAGCTGAGGCCACAATGCAGCACCAGGAGGCTGGAGACAGCTTGAAGATTAAGGAAGCAAAGCAGATATTGCTAAGGATGATGTCAAGGGTCAGCCAGGGTTCAAGGTAAGGAGGAGAGTAATGAAGTCAGATCTACCTCCAGTACCAGGTGTTCATCTACACTGCCCAATAAAATTAGGAGTATATACAGTCACAGCATCAACAGACTAACAGAGATGCATAAAGCCAATAGTATTCTGTTTAATGGCGTGGCTAGAACAAAAGACACAGCCTGAATACCAAATGATTTATTTTGGCTTCAGATTTAGGTAAACAAAAAACAGGTCAGTCACAATATAATCTGATTCTCTACATTCATAGATAGGTATTGATTTGACTGGAAGCTATTCAATCATAATGATGATTGTTATAATTTTTAATGCCTGATTTATGATACATGCAGCAGAAAGAGCTTTATGAGGTCCAAACATCCCACCTGAGAAGAGGTGATATTGCCAGTTAAAAAGATTGGAAGATTCTCCTCAATAAGCCACAGGAAAAATAACTGAAGGAATCTTGGGCTTGTTACAAATATATTTTCAATAACGTGATACTCCTACATCCTTCTTTGACTTTGTGGTTGATCCAAATAATTTTTCATGCATTTTAATATTGTCTCATTACAAGGTATGGTTTTGTAAAAATTAGGCTTGACCAAGATGATCTCTCTGTAATAGAATCTACTAATATTAACTAAGGAGGTAAGGGAATAGACCTAAATATCCAAGTTAGGAAACAAAGGCTTATTTTGTATTGTCAGCACTCAGAGGATGTTAGGAGGTTCAGAGCCTATGATTACTTAGTGCCAAGTCCATAAAAGGTCAGGATTTATTGCAAGTTGAACTTGGTATTTTCTAAGGCAATGCTGTCTATAGAAATATGTGAACCACTAATATGCTAATATGAGCCACATATGTAATTTCAAATTTTCTAGTAGCCACATTAAAACAGGTTAAAAAAAAAGAAGTGAGATTAATTTGTATGGCATATTTTAACAAAATATAGCCAAAATATTATCATTTCAACATACACTCAATATTTTAAAATTATTAATAGTATATTTTACATTCTTTTTTGTTACACCAAGTTGTTGATATTCAGTGTATATTTTGCGCTGACAACACATCTCAGTTCAGACTA
The DNA here is from genome assembly GCF_003676395.1 of Aethalodelphis obliquidens. Classification (NCBI taxonomy): domain Eukaryota; kingdom Metazoa; phylum Chordata; class Mammalia; order Artiodactyla; family Delphinidae; genus Aethalodelphis; species Aethalodelphis obliquidens. The sequence continues at coordinate 15,797,177 of NW_020837992.1, read as the reverse complement.
GCCCCAAGTCAAGGGTTCAATAGCTCCATGTGGCTAGTGGCTACCATAAGGGCAACAGAGTCCTAAGACCTCAAATGGGTAGTGAAATTCAAAAAGAAAAAAAACACTTATTGAATGTATATGACAAATCAAATTTTCAAAAACATCAAATTGTTTTAACATATATTGTATTACGTTGTTTAGAGAGTATTGTAATTATCTGTAAGTAAAGTCGCTGCTTTATTGTTAAAAAAAAAAAAAGAAAAAGAAAGGGTTTTTTGTTTCCAAATTAAGAAAATATTAGTTAATTTTTAATTAGTTAATTTTTGTGGTAGAATGTGTCAATCCAACAGAATTTGAAGACCAATGGTTTGGAATATTGTGGGTCATACACAACTCTGAAAACCCTTGAGAGCCAAAATGGATGGGGCCGGGTGGGAGAGAAGGAAGGAGGGAGCAGTGGGTGCTTTGACAATGACAAAGAAAGGACCTGGGGGTGGGGGCATGGGAGGGGCTTCATCTCCACTGCATTTTGCCAGGAACCAGTTTTGATGTTGAAGAAGTTTATGGCTCTACACAGCTTTATTGCACCAGTTTGCAATTATTTATTGCTCTGGCTCTCCTTATTCACAAGAGACACATCTGAAAGCGAGGCTCATCTACTCATTCTGATTCGCTTCATGACTGAGGCAGATCACCACGGCCCACCCCACACAAAAGTATGGGCAGTGACCTACAAAGGCCCTTTCTGACCCCAAATGCCTCTTCCACTTCCCACTGTGATGCCTGAAATCCACAGAGAGCCTTCCTTTGGGTAAGGAGAGGGTTTCCCAAACTTCAACCATTTGATTATGTTGGTCATTGTTTCTGCCAGGTCTGGACCACCTGTTCTATTATTTATTTAACATGGTTTTTTTAAACCAACTCCTTTTTTTTCTCACAGAAATAATCTTATGAAGGAAAGAAACTCTATATCACTACCAAGAAGTAAAACCTATAAAATTGGCCATAAATACTCTAAAGATAACAAATACCACTGTTACACTTTAAATGGTCACATATGTAACACCCCCAAATCATCATGCCTACCACCAGTGGTAAAATGACCACTTATTAGGAAATACTGGGTTAAGTATTTCCAAATACTTTAAAAGGTGAATGCAAAAACATGAATATCATACAGCAGATGTAGCATTCATAAATAGTTAGGAAAACTGCTTGAGCAAGGAATTTTGTTTATGTTAGCATTCTCATCTTTATTGTGCCTAAGAATCACCTGGGAAGCTTATTTAAAATATAGGTTTCTGGGTCCCACATCAGATTTTGTAAATTTAGCAGAACTGGGTTGGGTGTAGATATAGGCATTTTTATCAAACTCTTCAGGTGGTTAGGATTTAGTTGGTCTGCAAAGCACCCAAAAAATCCTGGGACACAGCACTACAAGTCAGTAAGAGACGTGAAGCTATGTCATGGACAACAGTACCCTGGGGGACCAGCAGGACGCTAATAGAGAACAGATGCACGAGGAGAGGGGAGGGATCTGAAGAGCAGCTCCATCAACTCCCTATTTTGTGGAAGGTCCCTTTCAATATGACCAGAGCTTAATGCAACAAATCTATTCCCTTCAGTATAAACCCGGCAACAAAAGCACTTCAATAGTTATAAATAAATCATATATATCAGCCCTAGATGGAACCTCTCTGTGGGTGTCTTGGATTTTCCCTCTTTCAGAAAAGATAAAGGTCATGTGTTTATTATGTTTAGGGTATTGGGAATCTATATAAAACTTCCACTTGATCATGATAGTTTACGTGAAAGATGTGAGATTTAAGGTCGGTGTAAAAAGGAGGGGTAGAGATTATATGCTTGGACTTTTCCCGCAAACTGTAATGAATCAGAATGGATCCTATAGGAAATAAAGTCATTCCCAACAAAAGCCCTCCAGGTAAATGCTGCTTTGGCAAAGAAAGGAAACCAGAGACAGAAAAACCTCAACAGGGACCCATCTGCAATTTGAGATACTTTCTGGTTTCCCCTTATCTCACACCAAATATTGTAGGTTGTTGTGTAGGAAGCTTCTAAGATGGTGCCCAGTGATGCCTGCCTCCTGGTATTCATGCCCTTGTGTAATCCCCTCCCCTGCAGTGTGGTCTGAACCTAGCGACTTGCTTCTAATTTATAGAATAGAGCAAAAGTAATGGGAGGAGAAAAAAAAAAAATGTAATGGGAGGTACAGCTGAGATTAGGTTCTACAACTGTGACTTTCATCTTGCTAATGCTCTCTCTCTGGTTCTTCCTGCTTGCTCAGTCTGATGAAACAAACTACCATTTTGTGAGATGCCCTACAGAGAGGTCCATGTGGCAAGAGACTGAGGGGCTCATATCAGTTCCTAGGGCTGCTGTAACAAATGACCACAAACTTGGTGGCTAAATACGACAGAAATGGATTCACTCCATTCTGGAGGCCAGAAGCCTGAAATCAGTTTCACTGGGCTGTAATCAAGGGGTCGGCGTAGCTGTACTTCCTCTGGAGGCTCTAGGGGAGAATCTGTCCCTTAGTTCTTCCAGCTTCTGGTGGCTGCCAGCATCCCTTGACTTGTGGCTGCATCACTCCTGTCTCCGTGGTCACATTGCCCCCTCCTTTCCTGTGTCTAATATCCCTCTGCGTCTCTCTTATAATGATACTTCTGATGGCATTTAGGGCCCACCCAGATAGTCCAGGAAAATTTCCTCATCTCAAAAGTCTTAATCTCATTCATTAAAAACTTTACCATATGGTAAATTTTATGTCATGTATTTTACCACAATTAATTTCTTTTTAATTTTAAGGTAACATACACATATTCCAGAGATTAAGACCTGATATCTTTGGCGGCCACCATTCCACCCACTACAGAGGCCAGTTCAACAGCCAGTGAAGAACTCAGTCCTGCCAACGACCACATGAGTGAGCTCAGAAGCAGATTCTTCCCTAGTCGAGCCTAGAGATGACTGCAGCCCAGATGAAGCCCTGAATGCAGCCTGCGGAGACCCTGAGCCAGAGAACCCAGCTAAGCTGTGCCCAGAGTCCTGACTCACAGAAATTGTGAGATAATAAAGGCTTTTGTAACCAACTACGTTTGCAGGTATTGTTATACAGCAACAGATAACTAACAGTTGCTTTGCTCATGGCTTGTAAAATGCCAATTCATTACATTGTATTCACATCTATCTAGGATGACAAGCAAGCCAAAACTATCTTATTAATGGAGGCAACTTAAGACCACAAGCTATAGAGTTGGAAAAAGCCCACCTTCTGCATGACCTTAAGCAAGGTCTCTGAGACTTTGTTTCCACTTGTGTTAGATGGAGTTAATGATACTTTCCTCATTGTGTTGTTGATAATATTTCATGACATACGTAAAGCATCTACTTTAGGATCATACTTTGACATATAGTAAGTGCTCAATAAATAGCAGCCTATACTATTTTTATATGCCTTAAGAAAAAATATATATTGGGACTACCCTGGTGGCACAGTGGTTAAGAATCCGCCTGCCGGTGCGGGGGACGTGGGTTCAACTCCTGGTCTGGGAGGATCCCACATGCCGCAGAGCACCTGAGCCCATGCGCCACAACTACTGAGCCTGCACTCTAGAGCCCACGTGCCACAACTACAGAAGCCCACGCGCCTAGAGCCTGTGCTCCGCAACAAACGAAGCCACCGCAATAAGAAGCCTGCGCACTGCAACGAAAAGTAGCCCCCGCTCGCTGCAACTGGAGAAAGCCCGCGTGCAGCAACGGAGACCCAGTGCAGCCAAAAATTAATTTTTTAAAAATGAAAATATATATATTAAAATGAAATCGAATTAAATATATTTTAGACTTATCATCTCAAATTTTTTACATGAAATAATCGTTTCTCCAAGGCCAATTATTTGGTGTTACTTAAAAATAAAATCTAACATCTCCTACGATGTGTTCTCTTATCTCCATAGGCCATGCCGGGGGCACTCTGAGCACCCTTTTTATGGTTGATCCTGTTGGAAACATTAAAAATAATTAATATAAAATATGGAATCAGGAAATGGAAGAGATGAAGAAATCAAGACCAAATTGTTTTAGCTGGAGTCAGTGAAACATTTCTTGACAGACAGAGATGGTGCAATCACTCACCAAGAGAAAACTAATAAAGGACCTTGAAACCAAGCATAAGTCTGGGAAACTGTTCAGAGATGGATGGCAGGTCCATTTAGGTGGCAGGGTCAGAATGAAGAGGCTGTAACATGCCTTGGAGGGCCAGGAAGATAGTCTCAGAAGCAGTCTGTGGGGAAAGAGGCTGAAGGTTAATGATAAGGGACATTGAAGAATGTGGAAGATAGAGAGTTAAATGGACATCCTCTCTCTTTCACGGAAGGTTTCATCTGGAGTCTCATCCCTGGACTTGATAAGCACCTAACCTCTGCTCTCTCCTCATCCCTGAAATAAGGAATCATCTGGATCATCTCCCAGGTCCCTTCTAGCTGACATTCATGGCCACTGCCCATGTGAAAATGGATTATTCCCTCACACATGTGCTCGGCTTACCGATGAACAGTGAAATACGCTGGGGACAGTCAGCTGCTATTCTGCTTCACTTTCTGCTCTTTTTCTGGTGTAAGTTATTACTCATTTAGGAAGAGAATCAGTGCTTAATATGTGAGAGAAAAAGACTCTGAGACATGGCTTTCCAAGGAGCTCTGCAGAGTCTGCGACGACAATTTATCTTCCCCCTAACGCTGACGGTAAGAGTCACTGGGACAGCGGACCTGAGTACTGAGATGGAGGACTGATGTGCTTTGGACGGGGGGTATGATAGCACCAACAGTCACATCCATACACACATGTTTTCTGGAATTTGGGGGGACTTATTTTTAAAGGAGAAAGGAAAGAATAAGTCAAATTGTTTATTCCTTTTCCAAAGTATTTTATATTTACTAACTTTTTATTTGTGCCAGAGATGAATATGCATGCGAAAAGGAGGTGCTGAGGATTTCCTTGTTATCTCCGTGTTTTTCAGGCCTCCCCTTCTTCCGTAAGCCTAGAGACCGTCTCAGCAGCCCTGGTTTTCCTTTCCTGTCAGCCTTGACAGCTCCCTCTCAGTCACCCAGCCATCGGGCAGCCAAGCGCTGGCCGCTCCCCCAGAAGCCTTTGCAGGAGCCAGCAGTTACCTGGCAACAGCGACAGTCTTCGAACAGGAGACAAAACAGCAGCGGACACCAGAAAGAGCAGTTCCTTCCAGAATCTAAAAGAGGAAAAGAGAAGGGAGGCAAATGGCTCTTTTTATCAATGGCTTTTTATCCCCGCCCATGCTGTTCTCCTGAATCCCCAACTCCCAATCATCACCTGGTAAAAATAGCCTCCAATTGGAGAGTTTAATAACAGCCGCAGAGGTTCATATGGAAGATTGTACTTGGGTAGACTCAGTAATCACACCCTCCCTTAAACCCCCTGTAGAATGCCCAGGAGTTAATCAACCTAGTTTCCATCTGTGCACATGCTGTGTTCCAATCCAAGGACTGGAACCACCTAATTGTCCCTCCATGGTAGCATCCTAAATTCTGTGTACTGAGAAGCACTGACAAGCAATTATCTCATGTCTTGCCTCCTTAGCCACAACTCTACGGTGAGTGGTACTGGGTCGGGGTGGGGGGGAGGTGCAAGTGGATAAGCATACTAGCTAACAATAGCTAACATTTACTGAATGCTTACTCTGTTCTAGGTGCTGATCTGAGCACCTTTAACTTTCAAAACGGTCCTATGAGATCAATAATATCATTATCTCCATTTTACTGATGGAGAAACTGGAGCTCAGAATGACTAATTGTCAAATGTCATACATCTATTAAGAGCAAGGCTAGGATTTGAACTCGATTCAGTGTTTGAACTCATGTCCTTCATCACCTTGTTATGTAGCTAAGAGGTGAGAGACTGTAGGATTTGCTAAGAGGGCGCCTGGCTGGATGGTAAGGCAGAGATGAAAATTACTAAACTGTAAAAGTCAGGGATAAAAATTAATTATGCTAAATTCACCTAATAGAATATACTGATCAAAACTTTCTCCTCAGTTAAAGTGGGATTGTGTAATTGTAAGAGAGGCTGATCAACCCCTTTTAGCAGAGTCCTGTGAAACTACTGCATAAACTCCCACAGGCCTCAGAACACGTAAACATAAACCTAGGGGGAAGATACCCCCTGAGGACTCTGTCATCCTCATCATTCTGCGATTCGATGGGAAAAGTAACATGGCCGCATGAGTCAGCACAAACATAATAGGGTGTGGAATGAGATGACCAGAACTTCAGTCTTGGCTTGGTTGTCCATTCACTTTGTGACCTCAGAGAAGTCAATTCCATAAACATTCTATGTCTTGCACCAAGTGCTGACGTAGGGCCTGAGAAAACAGGAATTCCCAGACATGTGTCATGTTCTGAAGCGGGGTCACAGTCTCATGGAGCAGGAAGAATTGTGGACAATTTCTCACATTTTCCTTATCTCTAGACTGAGAAGACTAATTGCAACTTCTTTTGTTGTGAGCATAAGACAAGATAATGGTTGTGAGAAGGACTTTATGGACTACAAAAAAGGCTTGCAAAGTTAGTAGTGATTATCAATGCTAAGACTGAGCTCTTAAAATAATTCACAGATATTATCATCATGGTTATTACCCTGCATGACCTGACTCCTGCCAACCTCTCCAACTTTATTTCCCACAAGTGCCCTGTTCCGCTTCTTGGCTACACAGGCCAAAAATATTCCTGCCTCAGGGTGTGCACTGCCTGGGGTGTACTTACTCCAGTCACCTGGATGGCTCATTCTCGGAGGACCCAGAGAGGTCCTCTCTATTCACCCTATCTAAAATAGAGAACATGTGTGCACACACAGACACACACATATACACACTGTGCACATACACACATGCATACACACATGCACACATACAGACAGGTATGCTATAGCTATATACACTCAGACACACACACACAAACACATATACACAGATGCATGCACACATCACTCTCTATTTCCTTATCCTGCTTTAGTTTTCTTCAGCATGCTATCTCTTCCTAAAGTTATGTTTTTACAGGTTTGCTCACACATTTATTACCTGATTCTCCCATTGGAATGTAAGCTCTCTGAGGGCAGGGACTTAGTCTTGTTAACATTCTATTTCTAGTGCCCAGAGCAGTTTCTGACTCATATCACAGCTCCATAATTTTTGAGATATAATTCACATACCATACAATTCACCTATGTAAAGTATAAAATTCAGTGGTTTTCAGTGGTATTCACAGAGTTGTGTGACCATCACCACAACGGATTTTAGAACATTTTCATCCCCTCAAAAAGGAACCCCATATCCATCAGAAGTCACTCTGTTCCTCCCCTCAAAGTCCACACTCCATCCCCAATCACTACTCATCTACTTTCTGTTTCTATGTATTTGCCTATTTCTGGACATTTCGTGTAAATAGAATCATATAATATGTGATCTTTTGAACATTAAAGTTTGATGAGTGAATTAAAAAAATGTTAAATCCAATTTTTGCCACACCCTCTAGATATCAGTAGCTCCTCAGAAAGTTTCCTTCCATGAGTTTTGAGCAATCTATTATCCAACCTAACAAACAGAATTCGTCTGGCAAAAATATAGCAAAAAAACCTCATTTATTCATAGTGCACTTTTTGTTTGTTTTTTAATTGTGACGTTTTGATATAAGCTTCCCTTTGCACTATCAACAGAAAAAAAGGCAAAGCTGACAGCAAATAAATACTTGAAATGAAAATCTGAGGGGCCTCTTTATTTACTTAAGAGACCAACTGTTTCCAAACATTCTGAATTACAAATGATTTGATTCTCATCTAAGAAGAGGCCAGCAAGTCTCGTGCCCCGATACGTTGATTACAAATCATTCTCTATTCATTAAAGCAGGACCTTTATCAGGCAACTTCGGTAGACATAATTCCACACATCCATGGACCTGAAAGTCGTAAAATAGCCTTTTATCATTTACAAGCATTTCATTATCAACTTCACCAACCAAACTGCCTTTCCCCTTCAATTATTTTAAAATAGTGAAGTTTTAGTGCATAAATACACTCTTCTCCAACGTACACTGTTAAATGATTTCTCATATTTGATTCACGTAAGAGTAACTGACATCAGTGTCTCAATCGAACTGTGAATTAGAATTGGAATGGAACTTAAGGTCATTGGGTATAACCTCTCACCCAATGCTGGAGTCCAAGCCATAGCTTCCATGGCTTGAATGCAACGCAGTGATAGGGAGCACATCATTAGGTATGGAGGTATCCCCCTCCATCATTCCAAACAACTTTAATGCCCAAGCATGGTTCCTTATAGTAAACTCCCCATGCATCCTGATTTAAAGATTTTCCCCACATGACTGTCTTCCTTCATCTACCTTCTTTTAGTCCAAGTTCTGCCCCCTAAGGTAAAAGAGGGGAAGCCTACTTCTTTCTGCCCAGGGAAGTGAGTCCCCTGAGTATCTGAAGACAGCTTGCCTCCTTCAGAATTCTTCCCTGAGCTAAAACCCCCCAGGCCATCTTACAGAGTGGTTTTTAGACCCCTGTCTGCTGCCACCTCCCACCACCCTCACCTTTCTGATCACCCACCATTGAAGCAATTCATTGCTGTGTGTCAGTACAAATATGCAATATAGGCACCTATGAACCTTCCCAATGAAAAGGGGGTCAGACATGCCTCATGTTCATTGCTGAAATACCCTCTTAAATGCAACCACCATATATATGAATTGCTGAGACCATACAGATAAAATTATCCATATTGAGGGACTTCTATGGGCTTTTCATATTCATTTGTGGGTCAAGGACTTCTTTGAGCTAAAATGAGCAGATCCCATTTAAACAAAGGACGATATCCATTCAGGAGCTCTGACCTGAATGTCCTATCTTCAGACACATGTAATTTCAACCAAAGTTATCATGAATCAAACCCGGAAAGCCAGAGCTATTTCAGCAGCTGTGAAAACAAAAGCAATAATACCAAGCTACTTGTATCCATTTAATTTGGAGCTTTCCTGAGGAGAAAAAGTAAATTTCGGTATGCTTCCCATTTAAGGATGCCACACAGAGAATGCTTTGCGTCTTCACAAGTCCTTCCAGAGGGTATCAGTGCCAAAATATAAGGGGAAGAACTGACAGCCTATTTTTGTCAGGGCCACAGAGACGCTATCTTCATGAGAATACTGCAGTTCAAGGTCTGATCTGGTTCCATCCTATCCATTCAAACACAATAACAAGTTCACCCACAAATAACCAGTTTGGGAGGCTTGAGTTTCACCCACTGTGGCCACTCCTTCATTTCCAGCCAGGGAGACAACTCTGGTACAAGATTAGAAAACCAGAAGCATCACGGAGTTTCCTTCCAATAGGCAGCAGCATGCAGAAAAGAAAGAAGGCATTGAAAGTTAGTCCAAGCAGTATTAAATCACAGCTCTACCATTGCTGATGAGTAACTCTGAGGAAGTGACTTAACCACCCTTAGTCTGCTTCTTTGTCTAAAAATGGGGTTCTCAATACTTACCTTAAAAGGTTGCTGTGAGGAGCCATGTATGAGAATGCACGTGAAATGTATGTAGTAAGCAGGGCCAGGCATATAGTAGGTGCTCATTAAGAGTGATTAATAAACAAATTACAGATCACAAAGTTGTTTGCTGAAAGTAGAATTACAACAGAGGATGTGGAATATGTTTAATGGCTCTTTTTCTTGGGCTATAAGAAAGAGCTTAATGAATTGTCCCCTTTCCACTCTGTCTAAAGAACTGGGACCAGTCAGCTAGAATGGCCTGCCCTCTTTCCTGGACAACAAAGAAGACATAGTGACACTTACCAAATTTTCTATTTTTAAGCTCTGTGAAGACCAACACCCTTCTCTGGCACTTGTCATGGTAACACTACCATCGTGACATCAACAGTAGTTTCAGACCACTGACTTTACAGAGGATTTTTCTTTCTTTATAATCAAAGCCCACTGGCAAAACATTCTTTATATATTAGGCTTAATTGCTTCCAAAGGTTTTCTAGGTATATTTTTTAAAATTCAGTCACAAGAGGTAACATGTTTTCCTTGGAGTATCCTGTTCTTTCACCAAACTCATCTCTTTGGGGACTTCTCTGTAGACTGATGGCCCCCTGGAAATCCACCATCAGTAAATAAATGTAGATTCTCAGTTTTTTTTAATTTTTATTTTATATTGGAGTATAGTTGATTAACAACGTTGTGTTAGTTTCAGGTGTACTGCAAAGATACATATACATGTTATCAATTCTTTTCCCATTTAGGTTATTATAGAATATTGAGCAGAGTTCCCTGTGGTATACAGTAGGTTCTTGTTGGTTATCTGTTTTAAATATAGAAGTGTGTACATGTCAATTCCAAACTCCCAATCTGTCCCTCCCCACCCAGTAACCATAAGTTCGTAGACTCTCAGTTTTATCAGTCAACACAAATGCACTCTGGATGTCTTTATGCTAATGAAATAGGCCATATAGTCCATGCTTTTAAGTGAGTTTGTCCTCTAATTCCTGCCCAGCCGTTCTAGGTCATTAACCCCACAGATGAGAAAACTAAGACCCAGAGAGTTTCAACCCACCTAATGTCATCTGTTAGGCTAAAGTCTAGCTAACATAGAGACAAGACTTCCAGGACAATACTCCCTCCATTCTGTCCCACCTCTTGCCCTCACAACACAGTCTGGGCTGAGCCCACGTTTTCTTTTTTTTTTCAAAGATTTTTTTTTTTTGATGTGGACCATTTTTTTAAAGTCTTTATTGAATTTGTTACAATATTGCTTCTGTGTTATGTTTTTTGGTTTTTATGGCCACAAGGCATGTGGGATCTTATCTCCTTGACCAGGGATTGAACTTGCACCCCCTGCACTAGAAGGCAAAGTCTTAATCACTGGACAGCCAGGGAAGTCACTGATTGGACATTCTTGAGGGATTACCTTGCTTCCTTGGCAACCAGAGGAGGCGGCACATCAATCAGGCCTGCTCAGGGATGGCCGATGATTCAAGGCCCTGACACAGAATATCCCCAGGTGGCTCCTCTCAGGAACTGCCTTTCCTGGCATGGGTGGCCTGTTGTCTCGGGGGATGTTTGGTCAGACGGGACAATGTCAGCTTTGTCTCGTCTCCTTCATTAGAATTTCCTCCTATTGTGCATCTACAGAAGGGAACTGACTATATGGCAGAGTGACTAAAGAAAGATGCTAAAGTTGGAACTGGGGACAGTCCAAGTTGGCAGCCGCTGAATCATGAGGAGATTCTATGCTGCCACTTGTTCCCCCGTCAAGTTCGAGTGACTCGGTTGTTTAAATCTTGTGGCAAGACACCTGGAAGCTATTTATCTTTTTCCTAAGGACTCATTCACAGGGTAAAAATGTAATAATGTTCATTTACCATCACTCTATTGCCCTGAAAACCAGATTGCTGCTAATTCAACGTGGTGCTGATTCAGTCATCATATCACTGAGGCAACATTCTTCTGCAATAGCTATTTATGTCCCAGCACCATTTGAAACACCCTTCAGATCTTTTTTGAAACGTTCGAGCCCCACAGAGGCAGCCTGATCTGATGAGAACAGTGTTGGATGTGAGTCTAAGGACCACATGTCTGAAGGTGAGCCAACCACCTTGGGGTCATGCCTTCCCAGCTCGAGTGATACTTGCCTTTTCTCCTCAGACTTGTTTCAGGACAAACCAGCTCACCTCAGCTCTGGAACCGTCTCCTGCTCACTACAGGCAGGAAGAAGGTGGAGAGACAGGTCAGTAGCTGAACATCTGATAACATTTGCTCCAGAATTGTCAATGGCCTGGCATGAGAACTCAATCATCCTGCACGGCTTCTCTGTGCGTCAGTTTCCCCAATCAAGAATGAGGATATTTACCCCACGTTGAAATGAGGCAAATAAATGATGGAATGAGGATAATTACACAGTAGTGCGTAATTATTAAGTGGGCTGGACACCCAGCCAGCATGAAGCCAGCAGAGGGGCAATACTGTGAGCCCATTTATACAATGAAAAAGTCCTTGGGTTTGCTTCCCCCCCACCCTCTCCTTCCAAGGTCCTGCTTCCTCCCCCTTCCCAGGTACCCCCATGAGAGTAGCTGATAAAATGCTTATGGAGGACTTCAAGTGCCTGGTAGATCAATGCTACATGAATAGAAAGTTTTATTATTATGCAAAACACTGGAGAACCGGCTTCCCCAGAAATCATCACACACCAGGCAGAGAATAGATGAAATAATTTCCTTTTCTTACTTCTGATCTCTGGCTGAAAGCTTCTCAGTCATTTAAGGAGGATTTAATCCACTAGTGGACTGTCCCCATTTGAGGACTGCAGGGCTAAAGTTAGTACTGACCTGAACATAACAACCACAAGGGGGAAGAGACCACAGTTTCTCTCTACTGCTGCAAACCAGTCACCTGCCAGTTTGCATACTTGTTCCTTCCCCAGAGTTTGGGGGACACAGTCTTCCACCAGGATTTCTCCTTTGAAATACCTTCAAGCCAAAGCAGGCTTAGGAAAAACTGCTCTCTGGCCCTTCTCCCCACCCTTGATTTTCACTGCTTTTCTTCAAAGGACCTACTCCTACTCATTGGCACAGGGCTTCACTCTCGGCAAGTTATACTGTAGCCCCTTTAAAGACCCTCTTGTAAACAGAACCAATTTTAAGGCTCGGGGAAGAGTCTTGCTAGGGGCTGAAGAAGAACTCTGGAGGCTAGCGGACCTACTTTTTCCCTTCGAATTGCTCCATAAAAGTAGCTGCCAGTTCCAGCCTTCATGATAGTCCATTTTTAAAGGCTACGACTGTATGGTCCAGAGAGGAAGGACCACGAGAGGGAGTAGACACAAGGGATGAAGATTAACTGATTGAATTGGGGGTGTTTTGCTTAAGAGGGATCTCTCAAGGAGATGCATGGGTGTTTTCAAGTATGTGAATGCATGTCATTGCAGTTTGGTTTTTATGATAATAAACAACAGAAACTCATTCAAGCTAGCTCAGGTAAAACAGGATCAGTACAGAGCTTCTAAGGAGACTCCTAGGGATATCCAAGAGATGGAACCATAATAGGCTTGGGCCTCCTAGAAAAATGGTGAGAGAGTGGGTTTGAACTTAAGGTGGTCTAGACACTATAGGAGCAGAAGCTCAAGTGCCTTCTTATAGAAAAGTCACCTTTCACATGACTCATCTGGCCCCATCTGCTTCTTCCTCTAATAGCTAACAAATGCTTTCCAAGTGGCTGCATTTAAATACCATTGAGTGAGAATCTCAGTGGCTTGACTTACTTTTTTAAAAAGACTTTCTTTTTCTAGAGCAGTTTTAGGTTCACAGCAAAATTGAGAGGAAAATACAGATATTCCCCATACACCCCCTGTCCCCACCCATGCATAGCCTCCCCCATCATCAACATCCCTCACCAGAGCAGTACGTTTGTTACAACTGATGAACCTACATTGACACATCATAATCACCCTAAGTCCATAGTTTACATTAGAGTTCACTCTTGGTTTTGCTCCTTCTATAGGTTTGGACAAATGTATAATGACACGGATCCGTCATTACTGTATCATACAAAGTATTTTCTCTGCCTTAAAAATCCTCTGCGTTCTGCCTATTCATTTCTCCTCTCCCACCTCCAACCCCTGGCAACCACTGATCTTTTTATTGCTTTCATAGTTTTGCCTTTTCCAGAATGTCATATAGTTGGAGTCATACTATATAATTCCAAGTGTGTAGCTTTTTCAGTTGATTTCTTTTACTAAATAATGCGATTTTAAGCTTCCTCCATGTCTTCATAGCCTGGTAACTCACTTCTTTTTAGCGCTGAGTAATATTCCATTGTCCGGAAGTACCACGGTTAATTTATCCACTCATCTACCAAAGGACACCTTGGTTGCAAGTTTTGGCAATTATGAATAAAGCTGCTATAAACATCCATGTGCATATTTTTGGGTGGACATAAGTTTTCGACTCCTTTGGATAAACACCAAGGAGCAAGATTTCTGAATCATATGGTAAGAGTACATTTAATTTTGTAAGAAACCATGGACTGTTTCCCAAAGCAGCTATACCATTTGGCATTTCCACCAGCAGTGAATTAGGGTTCTTGTTGCTCCACATCCCCGCCAGCATTTTGTGTTCTCAGTGTTCCAGATTTTGGTGATTCTAATAGATGTATTTAATTTACATTTCTCTGATGATATATGATGTAAGCATCTTTTTGTGGAGTACAGGCTCTAGGCTCGTGGGCTTCAGTAGCTATGGCACATGGGCTCAGTAGTTGTGGCTCGTGGGCTCTAGAGGGCAGGCTCAGTAGTTATGGCGCACGGACTTAGTTGCCCCGCGGCACGTGGGATCTTCCCGGACCAGGGCTTGAACCCATATCCCCTGCACTGTCAGGAGGATTCTTAACCACTGCACCACCAGGGAAGCCCCCATTTTTTAATTAAATTGTTTTTTTTCTTATCTTTGAGTTTTAGAGTTCTTTGTATATTTTGGAAAACAATCCTTTACCAGATGTGTCTTTTGCAAATATTTTCTCCCAGTCTGTGGCTTGTCTACTCATTCTTGTGACATTGTCTTCACAGAGCAGAAGTTTTTAATTCTAACAAAGCCCAGCTTATCAATTACTGGTTTTTAGCAGACCACCCAAGTGGTAAGTTATAGTCTAGTTATAGATTGCCTGGCTATGAATCAGGGATTCATCTCTCATCCAATCAGCTATAGCAAGAGGGTGGGGTTAAGTGGTATTAAAAAAAATTGCCCTGCCCTGGCAATCTGGTCTATGAGCAAGGCAGCAACAAGTTTTTCTCGAAAGAAGCACAGAAGGATGGGCAAACTAGCATGGAGGTAATGAGCATATAAGAGGTACAAACTATTAGGTATAAAATAAGCTACAAGGATATATTGTACAGCTTGGAGAATATAGTCAATATTTTATAATAACTATAAATTAAGTATAACCTTTAAAAATTGTGAATCACTATATTGTATACCTGTAACTTATATAATATTACTGTACTTCAATTTGAGAAAAAAACGAGCATAATAGGTCCTGGAGTCATACTGCTTGGTTTGAATTCCTGCACATCACTTCCTTACTGGATAAACCTTGAGCAAGTCACTTATCTCTGTGCCTCAATTTGCCCATCTGTAAAATGGAAAAATAAATAAGGTTATTGAAAGTATTAATTAGGCAATCCACATGAAGCACTTAAAATAGTGTTTAGCATAGAGTAGCACTCAATAAATATTTGCTACTGTTTTTCTTACCAGTATAGTGCTTCTCCATAATGTGAATACCCGAAGAGCTTTTAAAATGCAGATTCTGATTCAGTAGATACAGGGTGAGACCTGAGATTCTGCATGTCTAATCAGCCTCTAATCAGGCGATGTCAATGCTCCTGGTCTATGGCTCACACTTCAAATAGCCAAGCTCTTGTACCCAGGACACGAGGAAGAAGGAAGAGACAATTTCTAGGAAAAGAACTAGAATAAAAGTCTTTAACGAAAAAAAGCAAACTTCAGCTCAAAATAAAAAAGAACTTTCTATCAAATAAAATCATCCTTAAACGGAATATATAGGCTGTTTTGTAAGAATGAGTCCCCTCTCTGGAAGCAGGGCGGACTTCTCCAAAGTACAGAAGGCAAGCGCCAAAGGCCCGTGATTCCTTTAGGGGCCCCCAAAAAATGTTTTAATTTTGATTTCTTTTAAAATCATAAGAAAAATGTGTGTGATAATAATAAATATATAATAATGAATCCAGCCTGGATTATAGTCGGTTTTATTCCAGGGGAATCATAAAATATAATTTTAAATATTTTTTATGAAGCAGAAGGACTACAAAGCAAATATGCCTGGGGCTCATGAAAGTGATAATGTGGCCCTGACTGGATGTTTTCACAAGGATTTAAGCATGAGATAAAGAATGGAACCATAAGGCTCCTTCCAACTTTAAGAGTCAATATTTCTTTAAAATTCTATGACCTTGCACTAGGTCTGCTAGTCACAAACCTCACACCAGCAAAAGTTCACTTCCTGCCTGTCCCACATTCTCACATAGAGACTAACATTGCTTACTTACCATTGTCAATGAATTAGCATTTTACAAGCCACCCCTGGAATTTATCGTCTATCTCTACCTTCTCCCAGTTTGCTTCCAAAATAAAGTATGATTTTTATTTTTACAAAATACATTTGATTCCAGAAGCATTTTGCAGATATTTCCTCATTTATACATAAATCACTTTGTTGAAGGAGGTGGAGTTTTGCTTTGTTTTCACTTTTAAAGAGGGAAACGAAGCCAAGAAAAGATTGAGACCTGTGCTTTGAAACTCAGTGGGAGATAGAAAATATGTGTCTAAGATGATAGCTATGTTTATGATGATTATTTTTAAAGCTGTGGGTGTAAAACATAGATTAAGCACACATCAGTCACTTAGGAAGTGATTCTCAACCATTGATACAAAATGGAATTATTTGTGTAGCCTGGATCCTCCTGCAAACATTCTCAGAATATCTAGAGAACAGAGCCCCAGACCCACATTTTGAAAAGGCTCCCTGTGTGAGTTCTGCCGTTATGAGGGTTTAAAACCACTGTGTCACAGACATGAGGAATACTGCAGAAGCCCAGGAAGGAGAAAGTTCCAAGGAGGGAATGGTTTGGCTTCTGAGGCTGCACAGAGATGCAGTAATAATGAAGATGGAAAAACATCCTTTGAATTGGAGGGGACATTTGTGACTTTGGTGAGAAGAGGGACCGTGGGCCATGGGAGTAAAATCCAGATTATAAAACAATGCTTACCCTATACACAGTCGGCACTCAACAGATATCTGAGGAATCATAAACTTGACAGATGAATGGAAGATGAGGAAGTGGGCAGGGAGTATAGACTTTAAACCAGGGGTTTTAATCTGGGGTCCACAGATTCTTCCCACCAAGGGATCCATGGATAGAATTCAGGGAATCCATGAACTTGAAATGGAAAAAAAATTGCATCTTGATTTTCACTCACCTTTAACTGAAATTTAGCCTTTCCTTAGATTATGATTGTAGGTGTCATACTTAGATGGTAGTCACAGCAGCGCCTATTACTTTGTCACCTATGACAAAGCTATTTTAATACCACATTACAGTTGATATAATGCTGCAAAATGTTGTTTACAGTCATCACTACTACTTTGACATCACAGGAGTCATTAGACCCACTTCAAGCTTTGGTTATTTAATATATTAATAGAAAACATATAATAGAATGAAAAAATAAAATATAAAATAAATATACTCTGTGCCAGGATAAGTGTCTAACTTAACTGACAGAAGTTTCTTTCTAGACCTTCCGTCCTGAGCCCTCAGACATGAGACAGGGGATATTCTGTTCCTATGCTACCCAAATGGTAACGTTATATTTGGTCTCCTGCCAACTCTTTCTTATTTCTTGAAAGTGAGGGCTAAGGGCAGGGAGTAGTGAACAAGGAACTCTGGAGGAAGGAGGAAGGAGAATCAAAGGCAACCCATAAATCCCAGGGGCTGACAACATCCACACTCCCGAATGCTGTATCTCCCTGCCCTACTCCAGCCGTGCTCCATCTCACTGTGCACTGTTCACTTCCCTGCCCAAATAGAAAAAAGCCACTGGAAGACAGAGCAAGAAGACAGCATCATACAGCACTCCCCAAATCCAGCCACAGATGAGGCTCTTCTGGGCAGAGCTTTCACAAGGTCACAGTGAACTGGGAAAATTAACAACAAGGCACTGAGTATGTTACAAAACTAGCATATCCAATTTCAAAGAATGTTCTTTGTTCTGAAATTATGGCTTTTCTATATTTTTATATTAAAATGTCCTTTTGATATCAATATCAATCAGTACTGATATTAGATAACACTTTGTTTTATATTTTAATATTCTTATTTGGTAGAATAAAGTATTGTAAAGTCCTGTGTCTGTTCCCCAATTTTTAAAACTATTGTTATCATTCTTGAAATCCACAAGGCTGGAAAGCACTATCTTATGCATTCTGTTTCTTCTTCTCCTTTTAGAGATGAGTTCCCAACAAGCAATGGGACTTCTCTGCCAGCACGTGGGTTTAGAAGCATACGATTTAGAGCCTAGTTTTGAGACTTGGGTTTGACCCCTGCCTCCGCCCTTCTCTACTTGTGTGACCTTGGGCAAGGAACTTAATCTCCCCAAGCCTCAGTTTCCTCATCCATAAGTTAATATACATCACTTTGTATATTGCTAAGTAAAGTTGTTATTATGACTGTTACCACCATCATCATTTTTATTATTATAACTGAGTATCACCTGGTTAATAGCAGAACTTGTCTTCCACACTGGGTTTTGGATTCCACACTGGGCTGACTCCCTGTCCAGTAATCTTCAAACCACCCAGTGATTGACAATTCACACTTAGAGAATCTATGTCAGATCGTGTCTTCTATTTAGCTCAAGAAACATTAACCACTTATTTAATATTCCTGCCAAAACTGCGTAATCTGACTCTAGCCATGAGGGAGCATCAGACAAAACCCAGTTTGAAAGACCTCTAAAAAATAACTGGCCTAAATTCTTCAAAAATGTCAATGTCATGAAAATCAAAAAAAGGCCAGAACACCATTCCAGATGTACGATTTTGTATTAGATTCTGGACCACATAAAAAAGCATCACTGTGAAAAGAATTGTTTAAAAAATTATGGAAACAACTTGCAAAATGTGAGACCCGTAATTAGATAATAGTATTCATTGTTAACTATCCTGAGTGAATATTCTTCTTAGAAAATATATGCCGAAGTATTTAGGGACAAAGGGGCATGGTTTCTGAAAGTTGCCAAGAGGTTTAGAAAAAATGTAATACATAAATATAAGAAGATATGCTATATAAATAATATATATATGAAATATATATACAGAGAGAGAGAAAGAGAAAGGTATATATATAGAGAGAGAGACAATGATATAAACAAATTTGGCAAAATATTAAAAGTGTCTATTACATGTAAGTCACTATGTAGAACAATAACACCTGATATCATACAGGACTTTACAGTTTACAACATACTTTCACATGACTTCCCATTTGATTGGATTCTCACTGAATTACCAGTGAAGTACGATGAAACCACGTCTGCACAAACTATGCGAGGGTGCCCAACGTTGACCGGGCTCAACAAATAGTAAGTACTCAAATTATTATTCTACAGCTTTTCTTCAGGAAATTAAAGCAAGCTTTCCTTCGTTATGTGTTCATTTTTCACTTCCTAAGGCAAGAAAGAGAGGGGAGGGCTCCAGACAGAAATGAATAGGGGTGATGTTAACTCTCCAGATTGCATCATGATGAGCAGAAAACACTCAGCAGGAAATTTAACCAGGAGCAGGGGCTCAAAACCCAAGCACCCATAAACAAATGCAGCCTCTATCTTACTTCTGAAAAGATGAAAGGAGGATAGGTAGATAATGAAGGGAGTTAACACTTATCCAACATATCAGGCTCTTACTCAATTTTCAGAACAAATTTAAGAGGCGAGTAATATTATTAACACCATTTCCTGGGTGAAGGGACTCAGGCTCAGGTGAAGTGAAGGAACCACTCAAGGTCACACAGCTACTGAATATCTTAACCAGCTGGAGGAACGAGTATCTCAGCCCAGGCTTCTCCAAGGTCTATTTCTTTCACCCTTTGCCACATAATGCAGCTCTTCGGTAAGGTGAATGATTGCCAATATTTTTTCCACTCCCCAAAATAGTGTTTTCTAAGCTGAAATAGACAACCATTGATTAAATCCAGCAGCCCTCATTAATCAGTTTCTTGAGTGAAAAATAAAACAGCAGGTTCCAGCATTTTTATTCTTAGCTCCCTTACTAGGAGAAAGGAGAAGGAAGGGGAAAGGAAGGAAACTAGCGTCCAAACCCAAGATGACTGATTCAAACCCATCTTTAGCTGCCCCTGGATTCCCACCCACACAGCCCTTGACCAGTTCCATGGCACCAGAACTTCGGCAACTCACTCCTGAATCCATGCAGGATTTCCATGCCCTGGAACCATTTATTCCTCCACAGTGAGAGGGCCGTAGGATGTTGTGTCCCTAATATTAACAATGCATTTTCCCTCGATGGCAACTGGCTAAAATTCACAGGTGACGATGACAGTGCTCGGCCGTGCGAGCCCTCTGACCACCTCACTGGCCCCTCACTTGTCCAGGTGTTCCTGCTGCTTTTGATTACAATACTAAGGTCTCGATACTCCTTCCTGCCGCCACACAAATGCCCGGTGATTCATTCAGAACTGACACCCAAGCCTTCATTGCTCACTGCTGGAAAAAGAATTTCGGAATTCTCTCTGGGAGTTCTAACGTTTCCCCATTTCTCTTTTGTGCTGATAAATTCTGGAGAGCAGTAGGGATAGCAGTAAGACATCCATCATCTCGTGGGATTTAGAAGCAGCGTTCTCAGCCAGTACGACTGCACGCTGACTTTAACCGCTATCTGTGGATCTCAGCTTTCAGGAATATGGTCTGGATGTCACCTTCTTTCCTCCTCTATGCTAAATGCTCTAAGGAAGGCATTCTGAGTCTCACCATCTAAACCCCAGGAAAGGGGAAAGCTATGACTAAATCCCACTGACAACTGTAGATTGTGGAAGGAAGGCAGAGAACTCTTATTTCATTTGCTAAGGTAAGTGGAAAACACTTGGGTCTTAAAAGTCCATGGACCTTGAAAGAAGACAATTTAAGCTAAAATCTGAGGCCGTGAAAGTATTTGCAAATGTTAGCAAAATCTGTGCCAAACAAATGTTCTATCTTGCTGAATTTCACTAATAATTTCTGAATTTCTTCTAATAATGTTCACTGAGTATTTCCACATTTTCTAACATGACCCTTGGATTACCAATAAGGCTAGTCGCTTTTTATCATTAATGGCAATCTGAGTTTGTGAGTCTTCCTAAAACTTTCAGTTCTTCAAAAACTACTTTCAGTTCTTCAAAAATAAAACTCAGCTGACTTAACCATCATTCCGTGATAATTACAGCTTTTGATTATGCGAGGGGATGGCTTAGAAATGGTGAGCTGCTGTACCCTGCGTCTGACAGGACAGAACAAGCCTATTTCATTTGCATTTAGCAAGTCCTTAAACTAGTGGCCTCCAAATATTTTTCACAGGCACCCCCCCGCAAATGTTAAGCATGCTCCCTGTATGCTAGGCTGTAATAACAAAGAGACCCAAATATGTACAATGGCTCAAATACACAAAAGTTTCTTTCTTCGTTTGATAATAGCCTGAGGTGGACGTTCCTTGTGAGTGAGCGGCTACCCTCCCAGCAATGTTTCCGGGATGCAGGTTCCTTCCATCTTGTCTTCCAACACCCCCAGGACCTGGCCATTTTCTGCATCTAAGCCAGCAGAAGGGGAAACAGTGCAAAGGAGGCATGCCTGCTTCTCAAAATCCTTGGTCCATAACTGATATATAGCCCTTCAATTTACCTCCCGTTGGGGAGAACTGGGAACAGCTACTTACAAGGGGTTTGGGCAAGTTGCCTCTGGCTGGGCAGCAGCTTCCCAGCTTCTATATATTCTGGAAGGAAGGACAGATTTTGGTGAACAGCTAGCTGTCTGCCATAACTCTGTTTATTCTTTCCTTTATTCAGTCACTCTTATTTATTTATAAATGGTATACATATGTGTATATATGTATAAAGCACTGTACTAATATGTATACTGTAAAGCATACACAGAAATGTACATTAAAAAGGATGAGAAGAAAAGTTTAAATAGAAATTTTGAATGTTCCTCCTGCAGCCCATTGGGTTATTCTATGTCTCCCCTGGTCAGGATTCACCCCCTAGGTTTATTGCTCAAGACTCTAGGCAGTCCTGGAAGTCAGGGAGTGCTCTTCTAGAGGAGAGCTGTAGGAAATGAAAGACATCGCCCTCCCCTAGTCTTTCCCATCTTTGCAGATAGCACCACTCACACAGCTGCTCAAGCCCCAAACCTAGATATCATCTTCAATTCTTCACTGCCCTTTCCCTCCATATCCAGTCCCCAGCTGGTCCTGCTCACTCACCCTCCCAACCAGATCCAGAATCCCCACTCATTTCTCCATCTCCATGACTCCAACCCTACCCCAGGCACTATCATCTCTTATCTGGACTCTATGACAGTCTCTTGTCCTCAAAATCCACCCTTCATGGGACAGCCAGTGTGATCTTTAAAACTTTTATAGACTAGGTGACTGCCCTTCAAACCCTCCAATGGGTTGATACTTCATATAAAATCCAGCCTCCATATCCAAGCTTACAAGGCATAGTAAGAACTCAATAAATATCTCTTAACTATTGTTGAATGTATGCATAGTAAAAAAAAAAAAAAAAAATGCTGGGCTTCCCTGGTGGCGCAGTGGTTAAGAATCCGCCTGCCAATGCAGGAGACACGGGTTCGAGCCCTGGTCCGGGAAGATCCCACATGCCACGGAGCAACTAAGCCCGTACACCACAACTACTGAGCCTGGGCTCTAGAGCCCACGTGCCACAAATATTGAGCACACGTGCCACAACTACTGAAGCCTGTGTGCCTAGAGCCCGTGCTCCGCAACAAGAGAAGCCACGACAATGAGAAGCCCATGCACCACAACAAAGAGTAGCCCCCGCTCACTGCAACTAGAGAAAGCCCGCGCAGCAACGAAGACCCAACGCAGCCAATTAATTAATTATTTTTAAAAAAGGTCTGAAAAACACACGCCAAACTGTAGTAATCTTTACTCTTAATTTGCTCAACGGCATCCTTCATAATTGAAAATAAACTTATTTACATTTTGTAAAGAAGAAAGAGGAGAGGAGGAGAAGGAGAAAAAGAAGTGAAAGAGAACTTTTTCCAGTAATCTTAGAATGGTAAATTTACCATTGGAGTGGTAAATTCCACTCTACTGACCAATAATTCCATTATTCTTGGAATTACTATTTTCCCCCTCTAATTCAAGCAGATTCTAGCTTACTTGCCTTACAAGAGGTTAGCAGCAAAATAGAAAACAGAAAAGACATTTAACTTCCCAGCTTTCCTTTCCTCCCAAAAAGCAAAACCCATTGAGGAGAACAGAGTTTGATGAAAGAATAAAAGTCTCAGAGGGAAACTGGGGAGGGGATTTCCCTCCAAGAGAACGAAACAGGGGCTTCCCTGGTGGTCCAGTGGTTAAGACTCTGCACTTCCAATGCAGGGGGCATAGGTTTGATCCCTGGTCAGGGAACTAAGATCCCACATGCCGCACGGCACGGCCTAAATCGAGAAAAAGAAAAAAGAAATAGCCCTGGGTTAGGGGGAAGAGAGACCGATCTAAGGACCTTGGAGAAAAAGGCCATGTGAAGCCTCGGGGAAGCTGGGAGGCCGTGTTCTCACACAAGGCTCCCAGATGCCTCATGGGTTTCAGGGTCCCAAGAGCCAAAGGGGTCGTGTGGGTTCAAGACAGCAGTAGTCTCAATGGAACCAGTATAGAGAACCGTCCAACGCAATCTGTTGGCCCTGCATAAGACCTCAGAACCTTGACACACTCATGGGAAGTGAGAGAGGTTAGCCCAGAATGAAATTTTCTGTCAGTCCAAGAGGTTGGGTGTCCAGAGTCAAAATTAAGTTGATTTATGGAAACAAAAGAAATGTCGTATTTCTTGAATAGCTTTATTTGTGTCCAGAGATTTATACCCACTATCTTCTTACACGAAAAAGTGCAAAGGATTTATCACCTTTGTAATTAGCTCCGATTCAACGTCATTTCTATAATAATGCCACTCTTACTCATGTGTATTCTAATATGCTTTCCTGGAGCAAGAAGGTGGAGTAAAAGGGTTCTGGGGTGGCGGGGGGGAGATGATGCAGAATGCCGGTGCTGTCCCAGAGAATGCACCTCACGCGTGCACATTAGCTGGCATATGTTTCAGTGGGCAAAAGGCTGAGAGCCGGTGCTCTATACCTGTCTCATTCCGACTTGATTACAGTTTGTTGTTTGCATCCCTAACCAGGCTTACGACGTAACCTCGGACAGAAGGAGATGACACAGCACGGCATGTTTTCATCTAAGACTGTCTGGGATGGAAATCAAGCTCTGCCAACCCAGTATGTGACGTGGAGCGGGTTTCCTAATCCCTCTGTCTCCTCATGGGGGGATAATAATGTTCTTACTTCGTGGGATTACTGTGAGGATTAAATGTGATAACAGTGTTAAGGTGCTTAGCACAGTGCCTGTCGCATGGTCAGTTCTAGTCAATGATAACCGTTCCTACTAACCTTTACTATAGTAGGCACTTGGAAAAGGCTGAGTGAATGAATGAATGAATGAATGACCTACCCTCCAGTGTATTAAGAACAGAAAATTACCCAAGAAGTATGGGATTGGCCAGATTATCCTCCATTCAGGGCTGTTCTAGGCCAAATGCTGCTACGTTTAGTGTTGCTGCTAAGGCACGCACATTCGGTGCTTGTCATCTATCCTGAGGTGACGGTGAGACACTGCATGGGACACACAGTGTAACTGGTGACCGACAGCCAACCCTGGCAAGAACTTCAGCCATGATCAGGAATATACTTCCTGGTTGTCCCCAGTAATTTTCTCCCAGAAATGCTATCTTCTGTGGGAATAAAGCTTGCAATTTTAGCCTCAAGTAGCATTAGAATAAATCAATTTCAAGAATAATGGGAAATCAAGACATTTGTATCTTTCTCCTGGGGATGTATTTAGAACCCTCAGCCAACAAATCAGCAGGGTGAACAGCTGGGCAGCAGCCATTTAAAACCATTCAGATCTTGAGAAATGGTGTTGACAAATTCCTTTCCTAATATCCTCTGGAAAAACCTCTGTGATGAACGAAAAATGGTGCATGTATGAGCAATGGCTCTGTGTTGCTTTCCCACCGAAACCCAAAACAAAATCATGGGATGTTCTCTCACGTGTCTGGGCCATTCATTGCCCATGCTGTTCCCTCAGCCTGGAATGTCCTCCACACACCCTCCTTCCCCACTCACCCCCATAATCCCAGCAAATCAGGGGTTAACAGCATGTGTTCAGATTCCAGCTCCAGGGCTTCCCTGGTGGCGCAGTGCTTAGGAATCTGCCTGCCAATGCAGGGGACATGGGTTCAAGCCCTGATCCAGGAAGATCCCACATGCCACGGAGCAACTAAGCCCGTGCGCCACAACTACAGAGCCTGTGCTCTGTAGCCCGCGAGCCACAACTTCTGAAGCCCATGCTCCTAGAACCCATGCTCCGCAACAAGAAAAGCCACCGCAGTGAGAAGCCTGGGCACCGCAACCAAGAGTAGCCCCCACTCGCCACAACTAGAGAAAGCCCACGCGCAGCAACGAAGACCCAACACCGCCAAAAATAAATAAACTAAATAAATAAATTTACAAATCCCAGCTCCACAGCTCCCTGGGTAGGTGACACTGAACATGTTATTTAACTTCTCTATTTCTCAGGTTCCTATGGGGATGATAATCATACCAACCTTGTAAGGGCTTTTGGAAAATTAAATAGGTTAATATATGGCAAATGCTTAGAACAGGACAGTTCATGGAAAATAGTAAGCACTACATAATTGGTGTCATTCTTGTTCTTCAAATCCTAGCTCCAGCTTGGAACTCTTGTGAAGGTTCTTTCATTCCCCTGGGCAAAGTAACACACCTCCTCCTCCATGCTTGCACTTTTCTCTACCGTAGTATCTATCACCTTCAATTACAACTGCCAATGCCTTGCCACTCTGCAAAAACGTGAGGAATACAAACGCCATCATTTGACCCTGAAAGTCTTCAGGACTTTCAACAGAGCCATGAACATGAGAGATGTACAATAAATATCTGGTTAACATATGAATGCATTAGTTAAATGCTATTTAAGCTTTTCAGGCTTCCTATGCAGTCATTATTTTCCCCTCCTTGCATGAAACTGTTGAAGGACTGCTGTTTCTCGGGGTGCTTGGAAAGTCAAATGAGGTGCGGTTTTGAGTTTGTATGATAATCACTGGTATCATAAAAATTCATTCTCAGCACCATTAATAATGGTGGATTAATGTTATTACTGAGACAGCAGAATGACTCAGCCTAGCACGCTCTCTCTAGAGATGAGGCTTAAAGTTTCCTCGGGAAGCTCTCAAGCACTGCATCCCTACGGCGTTGCTGGGACATGGGACCAGTCGCCGTCCCCAGTGGAGATGTGGGAGTGGCTAGTCACAGACAATCTGGGAGTGGCTAGTCACAGACACTCTGCAAGTGGCCAGGACCTTGGCAGGAATGTGATCCAAGGAGACACAGAAAATAGCAAGCCCATCGAAGGCCAAGGGAATTTCCTCCTATGAAAGTGAGAAGGGGGTGAGGAAATACGTTTCCGGGCAGTTGAACAGAAAACATCCTGTCTGAGTTGGATGTCAAGAGAGCAACCGGGGAAGTTTCTGGCCATCTTGGGATGGCCGTGCGGAGCAGCTGGGAAAGCACCAGATTTGAAAAGAATCAAATCTCCATTCTTCCATTGCGTGAGCAAACTTTCTCCTCTTCAAAATGGAGAATCAAATGAAGAAAACTGCAAAGTGCTGGATAAACGTAAGAAATGATTCAATATCGTTGGAAAAGGTCCCTTCACACAGAAACTCATGGGAAGGGCTCCCACCCTGAACAGAAACCCCTTCACCACTCTAGGGTCCAAAGAGATGTCTTTGCTTCCATTTTACTTAAATTAGCAACTTTTTAAAAAGTTTAGAGGGACAAGAGGCTTAAAGCTTTTAAAGGGTTTATCTTGGGATAAAACTTTTTATTAGGAATCCCCTTTTTTGGCTAGTATAGCTTTGAAATATATGAAACTATATGGTATGATTTATGGCCTATGAAGTTTTTTTACCTTAAGAGCAAACATGTAAGATGCTAACTGCCAGGAGAGTGCATTGGGAGCTGTCTGCCTCTTGTTAACAAGAACTTATCCTGCACATCTCTTCCCAAATTCGTGTTTTGTGACACCACGTTGGTAACCTGAAATTAGCCATGGTGGATGTATTTAACCCTGGCAGTTGACAAATGCTATAAATTAGTTGCTGGGCTTTTTTTCTCTCCAAAAGTTGGCTGATCAGCACACCACTGACTGGAGGACTCAAGATTCCCCCAGCTATCACTCTCCACTCCAAATGCTACGAAAAGAAAACTGCAACCACACACACAAATATTAGACAGGGACGCCACACAATGAGGACTGAAAAACAAAAACAAAATGAAAACCCCTGCTATATCAACTGTACATTCTTATCACATGAGATTCTGACAATGAGATGTCTTGAGTTTTTTTTAACTGAGAGGTAACTGTAATATGCCAGAGAATTTTGAATCAGCCTTATCTGGAGTTTCAAATGAATATACTCAAAAGACATATTACAGCTGGAATTCAAACACCTCAATTGCACATTGAGTATAATATAATGATGGAGTAGCCAGCTTTTCAAAATAGGTGATCTGTTATTTATTCCAGTTAACAAATTATGTGGTGTTGCATTTATAACCTTTCAAAACATAACAGTCAAATAAATGAATAGTCTTTGTTTTCTCTTACATGTTTTATCTGTTCTCTTAAAGTTTAAATAGATTGTTCCTTTTCTGCTACAACTCCAAACTTTATGCTATGTTCCCAAGGCTGTGACAGGGGAAGAGAATAATGCCTTGCATGTATAAGGAAGGCCCTTGATGCTTTTAGAGGCCTTTCTCACATGCAATTTTTTCAATGAATTCTTACATGCACCCTCTAAAGTAAGGTGTACCCATTTTCAGATGAGGAAAAAGATGTTCTTCATGATCATAAGAGCTGTGGACTCTGTACCCTATTGTCATTACTGCTACTGGCTATTGGACACTCACTGTCATAGCCATCAACACTCTGCCGCTAGAATGACTCCTGTAGGGGAGCAAAATTTGCCACCCCAAATTGTGTCTCTTTGGCATGAAGATTAATTTAGGCTGATTATTTTTGAAGCCCAAAAGACTCAGGAAGAACCACTGACCTTCCCCCTAACTGCCTAAAGGGAAGTAGACAGAGGACCTGTTCCAGTAAGGAGTTATCACCATAGACACCTATAGTATGAACTAGGGAGGAACCTGGGAAATTCTGTTCATACAAATTCCTCTCTTTATCCCATTGTCTCTGCATGGCCAAGCAAACATTTATTTATCAAACATTTGCTTTTCTTTTTTTTTTTACATATTTTTATTTATTTATTTATTTGGTCACACTGGGTCTTAGTTGCAGCATGCGGGCTCCTTAGCTGCAGCTCACCAGCTCCTTGGTTGTGACATGCGAACTCTTAGTTGCCACATGCATGTGGGATCTAGTTCCCTGACCAGAGCTCGAACACAGGCCCCCTGCATTGGGAGCATGGAGTTTTAACCACTGTGCCACCAGGGAAGTCCCAAACATTTGCTTTTCCAACTCCATGTATATTGCCTTCCTCCCCTTTGTAGGTCCAAACCACTAACCCCAACATCCTCTTTTGTCTTTAGCTAAAGATGGTATTTAAGATGAGGGCTTTGGCCATTTTGGCGAGTTATTGAGTTTTCCTGGGTCTCTTCCATGTATACATGTTATTAAACTTTTGTTTGATTGTCTCCTGTTAATCTCCTGTCAATTTGATCTTTTAGACCAGCCAGAAGAACCTAGAAGGGTAGAGGAAAATTTCTTTCTCCCTGACACTACCAAACTGCCCCTGCTTCTCTGCGTCACTCTTACAGTCACAAAGCATAGGACAAGAGCTTAAGTCTCATGTTAAAATTTCAAGCAAACCAGTATCTGGTCTTTTTTTGGCTTCTGCTGTAGGTGAAGATCTTCCACCTAGCAAGACTTACAAAAAGGTAAATTCCCCAAACATATGAGGGAGTTCAAATTCAGGACAGTAAATATGATGATGATCGTGGGCATCTATCCTATTCACGACAGCCTATCATCTTTTGAGTCTCCTTCCTATATTTGGGGAAATATCCAAATTCTGAGTCATCATCACTCCAACAGAATGCGGGACTTCCCTAGTGGTCCAGTGGCTAAGACTCCCCACTCCCAATGCAGGGTGCCTGGGTTCGATCCCTGGTCAGGGAACTAGATCTCACATGCCACAACTAAGAGTTCGCATGCCACAACTAAAGATACCACATGCCACAACAAGGATCCCACATGCCACAATTAAGACCTGGTGCAGTCAAATAAATACATAAATTTTAAAAATTTTAAAAAAAGAAGTCAGAATGCAAATTTCCTGCCTCCCTTGCAGCTATGATTCAGGCACATGCTTTAGTTACTGCCAATCGGGGATGCCATCATAAGATTTTGATTCAGAAGTAAGCAACAAGGAAAGAAGTTCTGCATGGACATTCCATCTTTGCATCTTTGCTGGTGAGGGCGAGGCAGAGTTGTCTGGTTTTTCATGGTGGCAGCAGCAGTGGTGGCTATTTCCCAGGGATTGCGATGGTGATTTTCTGATGCAGAAGTAGCAGCTGTGGAGCAGCAGCAATTTTCCATTAGATCTGTGGCTTGGTTTGTGGCATTGTTCCACCAGGCTTATCTTCAAGCCAATTTTACAGTCCACTCAACTCTTCTATTATTCATCCAATATTTTTTAAATAAAATGCTTTTCCACTTATTCAGCAAGAGTCAGCTTCTACTGCTTAGAGAACTCTAACACAAGAACAATTATTTTTCTATTTCTCAGATGTGGAAACTGAGGCTTTAAGAGGTTAAACTGCTCAAGATCACAAAGTTAATCAGCGACAGAGCAAAGATTTGAACCAGGATTGTCATAATCCAAAACCTACATTGTAAACCAGAAAAGTTACAGCACAAGGACGTAAAACTGATGAACCAGAGTTACTGTTGTTTTTTAAAGTTAGAATAAATTATAGAAATACCTAGTTCTAACCTGAAGTTCTGAAAAATAAAGTGTAAAAGCAGAGGTCACAACCCAAATCTTCTGATCTGATGTGTTTTACAAGGTACCTCTCATCTTCATAATTCCATCATATTTTTGCTTTATACGTTTCAAGATGAATTTTTAAGTGCAGTTGAGTTCAAGGCATACAGGGAAGCTATTATTGTTTCTTGTATCCCACACCTTCCTTCTATATCCAATGCCCATCTTACCAAAGTATATGTTTTAGTTCTTTAGCAAGAGTCTAGTTTTAAAATTATTTATCATTAAATGCCAATATTTTCCCTCATTCTCGAATGATAATTCAGTTGGATATAGATTTCTAGGTTGAACATTATTTTTCATCAAAAAAAAGGGTGGATATGGATAGAACCTCTCCCTGCCTCCCTAATGGCTTTCTGATATAAGTGATGTGTGTATTTTCTGGACAGTGCTTTTAAGGAAATGGGCATGCATGCCCCTTCTCCCTTCCCGGCAAACTCACCCGCCACCACGACCCCTGCCTAGGATACAGACCTGAGGGCCAAGGCTAAAGAAGCCACGTGGGATCCTGAAATAGAAGCCACAGATTGAAAATAGCAGAGCCACTTTACCAGTCCTTGACATCTTTTATGGGAGAGAAATAAGTTTCTATCTGTGTTTTAGGATGTCTTTTTTAAAAGCAACTTCTATTATGTCTTAACAATTGTACCTGTGTTCTCTCCACCCTCCCCTTTCCTTATGTCTTCCGTGTGTGTGTGTGCGTGTGTGTCCATGCATGCATCACCTTCTTTTTTAAAATTTTATTGAAGTATAGTTGATTTACAATGTTGTGATGCATCACCTTCTCATTCTAACCTCCAATCCTGCTGTTCACGTTCGTATTTTTCTGCCTCATTATTTCTCTGTGTTTCATTCGGGGTGACTGCCTTAGTTCTTTCTTCCAGTTCACTTGTTCTCTTCAGGTGTCTAATGTGCTATGTAACATGTCCCTTTGAGTTTCTAATGTCAACAAGTACATTTTTAATTTCTGTACTTTCCATTTGGTTCTTTTTCAAACAAACCTATTCTTTTCTTCATAATAAACTATTCTTTCATTCTATTCTTTCCTTTATGTCTCTGGCATTTAAAAGAAACCTATTTCACAATTTTTCAAAGTTAGCTCAATTCTTAAGTTGCTAATTTTCCTGTTTATCTTCGGGGTGCCCTTCAGGGTGATTCATTTCATTTGGTATGTCATTTTTTATTAAGACTTCACCTTCAGCAGGGCTGTTTATCCTAATGGATCCCTGTGTGTTTAAGTTGAAGAAATACCCCCAACACATTAGTTTGTTTCTGGTGAAATTCTGAGGGTTCTGGACCAGTTTTTATGGTAATTTCTCAGGTTGACATTTCTACGTCCCTTAGGTTGTATAAATTTAAATTCTATGTTTATTCATGGTAAGGCCTGGGAGGCATTTACATTTTCCCACCCATGGCCCCACCCACAAGAGTAACTACAAGCTTCCTGCTTCTTCACAACAGTGGTCAATGTTTTCTCTAGTCCCTCCTTCACGGATGAGGCACCTTGCGTAGACTCCAGGATTTATTGACAGAACTCTGTCACAGGGTTGTCAGACAAAATACTGTACACTCAGTTATTTTTTTTTCACTTTTTATTTTATATTGGAGTATAGTTGATTAACAATGTTGTGTTAGTTTCAGGTGTACAGTAAAGTGATTCAGTTATACATATACATGTGTCTGCTCTTTTTCAAATTCTTTTCCCATTTAGGTTGTTGCATAATATTGAGTAGAGTTCCCTGTGCTATAGATTAGGTCCTTGTTGGTTATCCATTTTAAATATAGCAGTGTGTACCTGTCAATCCCAAACTCCCTAACTATCCCTCCCCCGCACTCTTCCCCTCTGGTAACCGGTAAGTTCTTTCTCTAAGTCTGTGAGTCTGTTTTGTAAATAAGTTCATTTGTACCATTTTTTTTTAGATTCTGCGTATTAGCGATCTCATACGATATTTGACTTTCTCTGTCTGACTTACTTCACTCAGTATGACAAGTTCTAGGCAGGATACTCAGTTAAATTTGAATTTCAGGTAAATATCTTTTACTTTACATATGCACCATTCAACTTTTGGGACATACTTATGCTAAAAAAAAATATTCATTTTTTTACGTGTAACTCAACTGTAACTGGCATTCTGTATTTTCATTTGCTAAATCTGACAAGCTTAGTCACAGTGCCCTGCCTAAACCTGGCCTGAGGCCACATATCCTGTCTCTGCATGGGCCTCAACACCCCAGCCCCCAGATTCTCGGACCCACATTCAGGTCCAGCAACATTTAGCTACAGTTATCACACGGGTTCTGAGTTCCTTTTTCATACTGAGAACTAGACTATTTCCCTTACTTTTTGAATACTGCTTGTATATCTTTTCAATTGCTGCCATGTTTTATCCAGCCTTCTACATACAGGTAGTGGGAGAGAAGGCTTGTCCATGTCAGCTGTCTGCCATTTGTCAGAAATGCTTTAATTACTTGCTATATGCCACTCATCCTCCAGCTGAGCACTGTGTAATGCCACCCAATGGAAAGCCTGGAGCACAGAGGGTTAATTAACCCCAAGTAATGGGAAGACAAGGGAGTGTGCAGGGACAAGTCCTCACCTGTACTCCAGGGATGCTGCCCACAGAATTTTTCCTATAGGATGGATTCTTCAAAAGGGAGGCAGACATGCCCCAGTTTTAGTTTAGATTTGACTTCCCCCAAACCTGGGTATCCAAGGATTTCCTCTATATTTGGGAAGCATAAAAAAGGAAGTAAAATTCTGACTTTGCTGTGTTTTATTTTCACTGGGCCAACTGAAGATGAGAAGCTAGATGGTGAGGTAAAAATAGAAAATTACTAATGAAAAGGGGTTCAAACAAATATATTTGAAGACCTTAGTCAAAACCTAAAAAAATGTAAGACACTGAGTCATAGGATGAGAAAATAAAGAACTTTTGTATTGAAATGTTTCAGAGAAAGGCCCCTTTCAAAATAGTTCCAAATCAAGTCCTTAGAATAGAAAAAGAGTATTTTGTTTTCACTTTAGACATGGAAAATCCCGTGGACCAAAAATTCCAAAATCCTTTCCAGACATTGGTTTTCTTGTTCAGTGATTCCACATCCTCATGTGGGTTTCAAGGCAGTGCCTGATTTGTCTTTGAGCCCACATTCACCAAAGATCTCAAGTTTAGGCTTCTGACCTAATCTCCAAATGAAGTTTTACTTTCTGTTCTTGTGTTCAAGATAAACATTTAAAATACAACTTCTCAAACTCTGTTTCGGTGCTTTTTTTTTTTTTTTTAGTATTCCAGACATCTTAAAAATTGATTCGTGTCCTGGGCTTTCTGCCCCGCCTCTGAAAGGCTTTGCTATTAAAACCTCATGTTGTGTGAGCCTTAAATAATGTGCGTACCTCTAAAACATCTCCTACCTGATGTAAGTTCAAGAAATAAGGTGTATATTCTGCTAAATAGGAATTGTTTCTAATTCAAAGGAGAATGGAACAGTGCTTCTGATGCTTGTCTCTTAGCCCGGAACTCCTCTGTTGCATGAGTTCTTCAGTTCCAACACCTCCACTTCCACTTCCAGCTGCTAGGTCTGTAGGAATCCCTATAGGATAGGCCTGCCCCACTCTAAGAAAACTCACCAGATGACAGTCCAGAGTATGACTACTCAAACTCTCAAAACAAACCAAATCAGAGGACCATGGGATTTTAATACATGTCTTACTACAGAGCAAACCGTG
Organism: Aethalodelphis obliquidens; assembly: GCF_003676395.1. Classification (NCBI taxonomy): domain Eukaryota; kingdom Metazoa; phylum Chordata; class Mammalia; order Artiodactyla; family Delphinidae; genus Aethalodelphis; species Aethalodelphis obliquidens. The sequence continues at coordinate 15,763,439 of NW_020837992.1, read as the reverse complement.
TAGCTTGGGAAACATTTGGAAATTACACAAAAGCATAAATAAGTGGAAATTCCATATATCTTCACCACTCAGGTAAGTTTTTCTGCATAAAACATATTTTTATCAAAAATGAAATCAGGGTTTCCCCGGTGGCACAGTGGTTGAGTCCGCCTGCCGATGCAGGGGACATGGGTTCGTGCCCCGGTCCGGGAAGATCCCACATGCCGCGGAGTGGCTGGGCCCGTGAGCCATGGCCGCTGAGCCTGCACATCCGGAGCCTGTGCTCCGCAGCGGGAGAGGCCACAACAGTGAGAGGTCCGCATAAAGAAAAAAAAAAAAAAAAAAAAGCAATCATACTCTACAAGTTTTAGAATTTGCTTTTTTCACTTACCCACATTTTGTAAATATTTTCCACTATATTAAATATTTTTCTACAGTATTTTAGTAATTACACATGCCATTTTCTAAATGTGTGTTAATTTATTTCGTCAGTCCTTTATTTGAGGGCGTTCAGGTTATCCCCAGCTTCTCTCAACTTTGTGATAATTATCCTTGCAGAAAAGTTATTCTTGCAGTTGGTTGTGATTACTTCCTTAGGATAAATTCCCAGAGGTGAAATTGACAAGCTGAAGCGTATGCACATTTTCAAGATTTGAGGTACACATTGCCAAATTACCTTGTAATAGGTTTATCAGTCCCACCAGTAGTATTCAAGAGTATCTATTTACTTGCTTTAAGGAATCTGTGTAAACTAGGAAGTGATTATCTATTATGCAAAAGTATTCTTCATTAATGAAAAGGACTTACAACATAGTTTCTTTAAACACTGAACTGTCCTAGTGTATGTAACACATTATTCCATTTAAAATAAGTTTCAGAGGAAATTTTCTGTAACACAATGAATAAAGAAAATAAGGCCTTTCTCAATTTGATTTTTTTTTTTAATGGAGAATGCCACCTGTCAAAGAACTTCTCTTTCTGTCCTCGCCCAGACTGAGAGGAGATGCCTGGTACAGCACAGTTATTCTGCTCTTAATCCGTCTTCTATTTCATATTCAGTTTCCCATCATGCACTGGATAAACACGGCAGCCTGACATGATGAGAAGCCTTTCCTGAAGACTACAGCCCACACTCATCCATCCCTTCACTGAACTCCTATTATACTTATTGTCTGTACCACACAATTAGCACTTTATTATATACTGTCTTGTTCTCTAATTGCCTACACCACACAATTTAGCACTTTATTATATTCTGTCAGATTCTGTAATTGTGTCATGTAGCTTCGTCTTGTCTCTCCATGTAGATTACAAGCACCAGGGTGGCAGGGACCCTGTCTGGTCTTGCTTCAGCATTTCCCACAGCACCAAACAAACACTGTTTCAAGAACAACAAAGTGAGCCTTTGACAAATGCTGGCTGGTTTACTGGTTGGTGGGTGGGTTGGGAGACTGGTTGATCTTCTAATGGGTTTTAAGCCAGCATCTGAGTTATCTAGAACGTGGAGTAGAAAACAGAGAAGGTGCTGGAGAACAGAACACTTGGCACCGTGGTCATTCCAGCCACTATCCTTCAGTCCAACCTGCCTCATCACCTAGCAAGTCATTTTGTTTCTCTCTACCTAAGTTTTTCTATGTATATAGAACAGGGAAACCAAAACATGTCACCAAACAATACCATTTTTAAGATCACGTGATGGTTTTCATCTGAAGATTTTACATGATAGCATTCTCCCATTGGGCAGGCATTGCCGTGTAGAGGAAAGAGGTCATGCTTTGGAATTAGAGAGACTTCTTACGAGCTGCGGGATCGTTAACAGATTGTTAAATAAATCTCTCTCTCTCTCTCTCTCTCTCTTTTTCTCTCTCTCAAACTAAACTCTCATTCTCATCTCTGAAATTATTTCAATGACTGTAATTATTTGTGATATTACCACTGAGTGTCAGTAAGCCTGCTGGAATATTCTTATTTTTTCCAATTTCTGCAAATGCTACACCTTGAAGGAAGTGTTAAGAATGATTATTATCATAATAAACATAATGAATACCTCTGTTTGTCTCACACACCAGTTGAGGAGTGTCTGCCTTTGCCGTGAATCATGGTTTTGCTTCTCAGAGAACAAATCATATAGTTATACAATTTCTTTCTCTTTCTTGGTTGAAGAATCGCTTATGCTTAGTGGTCTATCACATGACATCAGACTTATTCAACTAAATAATAAGCGAAGAAACACCTGATACCCAGCATTAACAAATCCATGCCTCAGTCTGTCACTTTCACCTCCCGCTATAAACATGTAGGGGAAGGAGCATTGAGTTAACCTTATTTCTCTGAACTAGGAATGATACAAATAAAATGTTCTGTCCCTGTGTATCATCTGCTTTTCCCCTTCTGATCAGTATGTTTTGCCATACTGTGCCCTTTTCTGTTTTTGTCTTTGTTTTTTCGATTGGCAAGTACACGATAAAATGTAACTAGTCAAATAGTTGTTCAACATGTTATTCTCTTAAAACAAGATCAGTTTAGGACTTCCCTAGTGGTCCAGTAGAGGAATTAAGAGCCCACATGCTGCGGGGCGCAGGCAAAAAATAAAACGGAAACAAAACATCAGTTTAAGCCTCTCTGAAAGTGCTGCTCTAACCCTGGCTCTTCTCCACCTGAGAACGCAAGGAGCCTAAAGAGCTTTGAAGGGCTACTTTTGTAGGATAGAGGACACCCTTTAAGAATAGCTTTCCTCCGTTTGGGTGGGTTGCCTGAGTCTCCCTTTGGTAAAGAATGAGCTGTTTTCTTTTGGGTATCTGTGCTAAATGACCGTGTTCAATTTTTCTTTCAAAAGTATTTTTCAAGGTCTGCCGTGTAAACAGGCAGGGCCTGGGTGCCGGGGAGACAAAGGTGACTACCACACAGTTAGAAACTCATACTTGAGGAACCCACAGTCTGACGGGGCCAACCGTTAACTACCACACAGGGAGATAAGTGTGAATAGAATGTGTGTGGTCAGGCTGTCAGCTTGAGCCCAGCGGTGCCCACCACTAAGAGTCAACTCTGATAAATCTAAGGGAGCAGTGGACCTGGTTAGGAGCTGATTAGACTGAAGGGAAGGGTTGGCTTAAAGATGCTTTTATGACGCCTTGGGGGTGGAGAAAGGATAGGAAGGAATAGTCCTGGGGTGCGGAAAGGGGCATGGGAAAGAAAAAAAATCTTCTCTCCAACTTTGGTTCCCTGCCTAAGCTCCGCAGACTCATGTCTGAGCCTGTGGATGGAGAGCCTACCGGTAGAGATGGAAGGGGCTCAGTGAGACACTGGGTACAAGTCATGCCGCTTTGGGACCTGGGTGAAAAACGGTGGTAAAATGGAAGAGGAGGGGCTTCTCTCCATGTCTTTAGGCCCCAGGAGAGAGCAACTTTGGCTGACAGTGGCTGTGACAGTGGCTGAGATGAGACACTGCCCCCCAATGGCTTCATGGCAGGGGACACCAACAAGGAGCTGCAAGTCTCCCAGGGAACAATGGGAGGGAGCACAACAGAGGTACCACGTGCCTCCCAGGAACACTGGGGGAGACCTGGAGGGAGGGGTGTCCACTCCACAGGCAGGTGGAGGCACAGCCAATGCAATGCGAGTTATCACCACTAAGATAATAATCATTACCAGCAGTGCTGATGCATAGGTAAAACTTCATTAAACACAGGTTCTACACACACACAAGTTGTATGAACACAAAAAAGGGCTTATTTCCTGGTCACAAGATTAAGCAGAGTGATACCTACGCTAGTTAGTAATGGGACTGAGGTCTGGTAGGTGGAGAGATAGCAGGTCCAAGAAAAGTAACAAAAGGAGATTCAGACACCAACTTTGGGGATGGGGGTGGGAGTTCCGCCAGGCAAGCAGAGGGGCTTATGCAAAGCTCTGGGTGGAGGAGTTTCCCCGCACGATGGAACTAATGAAGATGGCCCCGAGGCTGTAGACAGACTGGAGTCAGATGACTAGACAGAAATGTCCAGAACCAAATTCTAAGAAAAGACTTACCTTCTGAGCTGAACAAAATGAAATTCTATCCCCAAGTACATGGTTCAATTGAAAGAAGAAACAAACAAAAATTCCAAACAGTACTAAAAGGCATGTTGAAAATTAAGTCCCTCCCTCCCTCAATCCCCTTTCCTAGGAGAAACAGTTGATAGCTGCTGGCATACACTAGTATAATCCACAGGTGGTTAAAATATTTAAATATTTCCCTTCAGGTTGGTAAATAGCCACTGTTTTGAGCCCGTGGAGTGCTGGCCGCCCAGAATTTCAATCAATCATTAAAGAGTTAAAGCTTAGATACTAGGGGGTCTCCAGCATCCCTCCAGCTCGAAGGCCAGCAGCCATCCCTGTCTGCCAGTGCTGAACCAGTTGTTAAGTATTCTGAACATCACTGTTAACCTTCTAGATAACTTATTTGCATATACAGGTATATCCCTACAAACACCTTTACTTCTTTTTTTTTTTTTTTTTTTTTGCGGTACACGGGCCTCTCACCGTTGTGGCCTCTCCCGTTGCGGAGCACAGGCTCCGGAGGCGCAGGCTCAGCGGCCATGGCTCACGGGCCCAGCCGCTCCGCGGCATGTGGGATCTTCCAGGACCGGGGCACGAACCCGTGTCCCCTGCATCGGCAGGCGGACTCTCAACCACTGTGCCACCAGGGAAGCCCTACCTTTACTTCTTTTAATACAGATGGAAGAATTGAATACGGTTCTGTGTTTTGCTTTTTTTACCTACTTTGGTCACCTTTACATGCATGACCAAATATAGACTGTATGTATTACTTTCAGAGCTAACATAATTTAGCTATAACTAAGGTACCTAACCTGAGAAATGGGGCACAGAAATAAAGAGTAACACTTTGGAATAACTTATGGGAGCTTTCCAGTAGACCCAGAAGAACTTGACCAATGAGGACAGTGGAAATACCACTGAAAGCTGGAATCTGAGAGTGCTGGACCAGGATAATGATGCCCTGACGGCTTGGATAGAAAGAATAAGGAGGGACAGGACCAGCAAAACCTCCCCAAGTCCCCCTCCAGAGGCCATCTGGGCTCCTGTCCCTGCTACCAGCTGACAGAGGGGGCCTAAGCCTTCCTGAACCTGAACTATTAGCACCTAAATTCAGATATTATCCAGAATCAAACCAGCCTTGGGTAAAAAATTTTGAACTGCACTTACCTCAATGAATTCCTTCCAGGGAGTTTCCTTTCATTCAAAAGGTACATATAATAAATTTTCATAAAACAGCCAAAATGTATTTCTCCTAATTGCTCCATCTTCACCTCAAATGCTGAAAGGAAGCATAGAATGTTTTTTTTTCCCCTGAGAGAGAAAATACTTATAGACTTGAACCAGATTTTTAAGTATCCTCTACATATCAAAAGGTCAAGACCACTGAATATACCTCTTCTTATAGTCATCTTCATCGTCAAAACCCAAAGGGCTAGTATGTGGGGTGGGGAAACAGAATTTTCCACGTCTAGTTTCTGTGTTTCTCATACATCTTTTTTTTCTCGTTATTTTTTATATTAATGAGAGAAACAAGGATTAAAAACATTTAAAATTAAAGATGTAATCTGTATAGATTTGGGGGAAAGGAGGATGGGGAAATGGGAGAAAGAAAAGATTAGCTAATATTTTTATTGTTTACTGATATTCCCAGAAACTTTCAGTCCAGAAAGTATTCATTAAAAGAGAAAGCAATTTCTGCTGATAGACTGCCATCTAGTGGTGAGTTTTTACCTTACGCATAATATAAGCTGCTACTGGGCTTCGGGATGCTTTGGAAGACATGCTTGTTTCTCTTTGAGATCTCTGGGGAACCTTACAGACTATTGTCACAAGTAGAATAGACTCACTTGTGTGTTTCCCAAAGGCCTAAGGTTCATGTGGGGAACAGCTAATGCAGGCTGAACATCCTTCAAAAGGAAGTCTTGCCTCTGTAATTATTTGAATATTGTCGAAGAAGCCTGGCCAAGGGCTTCCCTGGTGGCACAGTGGTTGAGAGTCCACCAGCCAAGGCAGGGGACACGGGTTCATGCCCCAGTCCGGGAAGATCCCACATGCCGCGGAGCGGCTGGGCCCGTGAGCCATGGCCGCTGAGCCTGCGTGTCCGGAGCCTGTGCTCCAGAACAGGACAGGCCACAACAGTGAGAGGCCCGCGTACCGCAAAAAAAAAATAAATAATAAAAATAAAAAAAGAAATGGGGGACAAAAAGAGGCCTCCGTGCCCTGGAGGCCCACAGGGCCCTGCTCGGTTTCACTCAGAGAGTGGTCAGCTGGGGAGGCATGGAAGCTCGTCAACCTTTCCCCATGCCTTGCCCTATGCATCTCTTCCATCTGGCTGTGCCTGAGTCGTATGCTTTTATAATAAAGCGGTGATTTAGTAAGGAAAATGGTTCTCTGAGTTCTATGAGCCCCTCTAGCAAATTAATCCAACCCAAGGAGGGGGTCATGGGAACCTCTGATTTACAGCCAGTTGGTGAGAAGCACAGGTATCAACCTGGCTCTAAAGTGGCAGCTGAAGTGGAGGGCAGGACTGAACCCTTGTGGAATCTGATGCTCTGGGTTAACAGTGTAAGAACTGAGTTAAATTACAGGATACCCAGCTGGTGTCAGGGAACTGCTCCTTGTCAGTGTGGGAAAACCCCCTCCCTGACACGCATACATTCAAATTGGTTCTAGAACCTTTCAGCAACCTCCCAAGAAGGTGAGGGCAACCTTTCTGGGAAACCACCCTTTACCTCAGTCCAGGAGCCTGGCTCCGCATCCTGCTCCAAGGATGGAACACGTGGCCAATCTGATCAATTACAGGGCTCTATATCCCCCAAGCTCTTTCCTCTACATCACCGAGTTTCAAACCTGAGTTGTAGTGAACAAAATATGATGTGGAACCCCAATATTTTTTAAAAAAACAAAGGAGAGTTGAAGGGAGTCAATGCCTCCAAACCCCACACTCCTGGTCTGCAGGTGGACAGACACTGTGCTCTCTGCACTGTGGGAAAAACAAAGAAATAGGACCCGGTGCCTGCTTGGAGCACCATCACAGTGGTGTTAGGGGGCAGGAAACAAAAGCACGAAAAGTTAATAAAGGTGATTAAATAATACTGGATAACAAGAGATGAAATGTCACAGAGCCCTTGCCACTCATCAGAAAAGTGTCAGAGGACTTTAGGCCAGCAGTGAGATTTTATTGTCTCTCCCTCCTAAGGCCTACTCAATTGTCTAAGACAGGTGTCACCTCCCCCTCAGGAAGACTTTCCTGAAACCCTCTCTTGCCTCATCATGCACACACTTACACATAAACACACACCCGCTCAACTAGCCCACTGAGAGTCTCCCCTCAGGGTTTCTTAGCATCTTTGCACAGGTCTGTATATATTTTTTTTAAATAAATGCCTTTCCCACAATTCACAGTAGAGGCTGTGAGTTTCTTCAGGGCAGATAGTGGATACTGGGATGTGCACCGCCCCCCCTTCTATTGAGACTCTTTCTACCCTCCCCTCTTTCTTTCCATCTCTCCTTCCAAGGGTGTCAGCCCTCTATGACAACCTAAAGGCTCTCCCCGCCTTTTCCTGCTCCCTCTCCCCAAAAATCTCCTGCACAGCAACTCCCATTTTAGCATCTGCTTCTTAGCACATCCTAACACATTATAATAAGGAACTGCTGTGTACTACCAAATATATATAAACATTTATATATTTATATAAACATGTATTTATTTATAAAATATTATATAAAATATATTCAGAATACTGGCTTATTGGCTGACAATATTAACCCTAATGGCTTATATCTTTTGGGTGTTGAAATACTTAATTTTGCATATATTAAAATGTGACTGAAAAAAAATACTAACATTGTCCCCTTGGAATATAATATTCTTTTTAACACTACAAAACAAATAGGTGTCACTAGGACTCTTTCTTCCTTCCTTCCTTTTTTACAGGATAACAGAATAGCAGTTAATAGTAACAGCTCCCAGACCACTTGAAATCAAACTACGGCTCAACCACTTACTCGGTCTATGGCCTTTGGCAAATCACTTAACTGTCTAAACATCGGTTTCTGATCTATAAAATGGGAGAATGCTTCCTCATCTGTAAAATATGAATTAAAAAAATGGTACCCACCACACAGAACTGTTTTATGAATTCATTAATGAATTAATTTCTGGTGCTGTGTGCAATGAAAGAATTATCCTAATGGATATAAAAGCACTTTGCAAACCAGAAAGCACTTTGAGAAATTCATTTTTTTCTAAGTGAAACAAGCATCAGCCACTGCCTTTTATGGAAAATTGAGGTTAATTCACATCAGCAAGAGAAAGCTGAGGACTTGTTTATGGCTGTGTTTCTGATTAACACAGCACTTGATATTAGACAATAAACTCTTGACGTTCCTGCAAGTGGACCACAAAATACCTGTTGTTGCAGGGCCCTGGACAGAAGAAAAGTTAAGACGGAAAGGAGCCCAGGACGCGGAAGTGCTAGGAAAGGCCTAGCAGAAGAAGGGGGGGCTGCAGCAGAGCCGAGCCGCGGGTGAGCACGCGCTGCGGGCACCCAAGTGCAAGTTCAGACGCTCGCAACTATCAGGAAGCTGCGACTGCGCGCCCATGTTCATTCAGGCCCCGGCGTTCGGGGGCCCCCTCAAAAAGAGGGAGCTCCACCTTTGCCTAACGCTTTCGGAGCGCGGGGCGACGCGGGGCGGCGCGGGGCGGCGCTACAGCCCCAAGGCCCCGGGGCGGGGCGGGCACGTGGTGCGCGGCCCCGGCGATAAAGAGCGCGGTTGGGAGCGCGGCGCGGAGCGGCGGAGGTGGACCAGCGGCGTCTGGGTGAGCGCGGCAACGCAGGCGTGGACTGACGGACGGACGGACGGATGGAGACTGACCGACAGCCAGGGAACGGGGGTAGAGGGCCGGGGCACTGGACTCGGCGGTGGGCGAGGCGCTGACGGCCGGACGCAAAGGGCAAGACAGGGGAGCTGGGAAATGGAGCCTGAGGAAGTGTGAACGCGACACCTTCCCGGCCCGGGCGAGTGTCTGTACGGGCGGGGTGGAGGGACCCACTCCCCTGGATTCTGTCCAGACCACAGAGCCGGGCCCTAAGGATCCTTTTTTCAAAATGATCAGAGGCAGCCACTGGGGGGAAGAGAGTTTAGTGATTAAGTGTGATACAATCGCTTCATTTGATGGGAAATTGTATTTCTGCATTTTTGTTTGTTTGTTTAGGTTCTCTATTTGTTTCTTCCTTTCCAAGTATTAATATTTCTCTCTCGAGTGATTCCTCATGCCCAGAGCTGCATCCTCCTCCTCCACCTTCCCCAGAGATTTTTTTTTTTTAACTTTTCCCTTTTAAGAGAATTTGACTTAGGCAACCTGAATTCTTTGCACTAAGGGTTCTTGTCTGTGGATAAAGGTGTAAGATTTCGAGAGTAATAGGCCCTGCCCAAGTGTTTCAGTAGTAACATTCTAAATTCACATTAAGCCGTAGGCTGGAGAACATTCTATTTGTGGGTTTTTTTGTTGTTGTTTTTGTTTTTTGCGGTACGCGGGCCTCTCACTGTTGCGGCCTCTCCCATTGCGGAGCACAGGCTCCGGACGCGCAGGCTCAGCGGCCATGGCTCACGGGCCCAGCCCCTCCGGGGCATGTGGGATCTTCCTGGACCTGGGCAAGAACCCGTGTCCCCTGCATCGGCAGGCGGACTCTCAACCACTGCGCCACCAGGGAAGCCCTCTATTTGTTTTTGATACAAACTATGACGAATTTGAAAGCATAACATTACCCAGTTTTTATTTAAAACTCGAATTTACAAAATCTGGACCATTCTAAGTTACGGTTGTTGTGATTTTTTACCCCATCTCTTCCTGTAGCAGTTTCACAGTTTACAAAGCCAGCAGTCTTTGCTCGTTTACTTGGTGTATTGCTCTGTGCAAAGACAGATTTTTGAAGCTGTTCTTGCCCCCTGATGGCTTACACTCTAGACAGACGAGCCAAAACTACCTTGCTAATATCCCTTATGTAAAGTTTTTAATGAAAAGCAAATGTTTGAGGGAATTCTGAAGAGTAAGAAGTTATTTTCATTTAGGGCCTCAGAGAATGTTCTCTAGTTTTTAAGGTGAGTTCTGAAAGTTGGTTATACTGAAGGAGCTGAAGTGGGAGATGTTGCCATTCCGGGTGGGAGAGCCGGACAAGCCAGCACAAGGTAGGTAGCAGTGGAGACCAACTGGGCTAGTGCACTTCAGGTGTGAAGACATCTGTATGGAGACCCAGACCATGGAATTTGGTATTTGTCCTGTGGAAGCCAGGAAGAAGTTAACTGGCCTTTTTCCGGCAGGGCAAAAGCAAGATCAGAAATGTCTGAGCTACTGGGCGGTTACTCTGGCAGCCTGACTATTTTGAAGCAGAGAGTTGAGATTAGGACAGTGACTCCCAGGCCCCATAGCTTTAACCAATCAAACTGTATTTAAGTGCACTTAATTTGAGATATATGGATATCTATATCTATCTATCTATCTGCCAGTCCAAGCTTTTGACCATCCTAAGAATATCCTTGTAACTGCTCTAAATATGAAAGAAATGCAGCCAAAAGCACAAGAATATGGAAATCTAGGGTGTACATCCTAGTACTTTTCAATTTAGGAGACTTTTAATGTGGAACCTAGCTCTCTGGACTCTTATCACTTGAACTTTCTTGAGTCCCTACGGGCCCCTTGGACATGGAGTTGTGCCCAATGGTCTAGATAAGAGGTAACAAAGGGTAAGTTAGGAGAGGGGCAGTAAGGCGGGAGAGAAGGATTGCAGGGAAAGAAGATAACAGTTGGAACTGAAATGACTTAGACTCTGAATAGAAAAGAGTAGCCAGGGTTGGGGAGGGGGGTACCAGTGGAGCTGAGATGACAGGAAAGAGTGTGCTGATAAAGGAATGCTACTTGCTAATGTCCTGTGGTCAGCAGACAAGACTTCATGGAGGGGACTGAACCTGTACTTACTATGTGCCTGGCACTGTTAATCATTCTACAAGAATTAAGTACTTTAATTCTCTCAGCAACCCTGTGAAATATGATGCTTGTTATCCCCATTTACAGAAGGGGAAACTGAAGCACAGAGAGGTTAAATAACAGTCCCAAAGTCACCCAGCTGGTAAGTGATGGAGCCAGGATATAGGCCCAGGAAGTCTGTCTCCAGAGCTGGTGCTCTAACCCCTCTACTGTAAGGAGCAAAGGAAGAAATTGTTTAGAAGACCAGGTGGCAGGTTCACTTTGGGCTCTCGAGTTGAGGTGCATGCAGGAAGGCCAAGGGAAGATGCGGGCACAACATCAACCTCATTTGATGCTCAGACCTTCCTCTGGGGTAGACTGGGCCTGTGTTATTGGCCTTGCATTTTCCCCATGGGCCAGGTGATTACATTTCTCTTCCAAAACTTCCAACAGGAGTTAGTCTCATCTTCAAACTAGGAAAAGTCAGAGAAACCCTAGTATCCTATATATCTGTTAAGGTTCCCCTTTATTGCCCTTCAGTACAGAGCAAAGCTACTTGAAGGATTTGGGCTTAATTTCAGGAGCAAGCCTCACCAGGGATGTATCTGTTTATAAGGGGAGGTATCATCGTTGGCCTTTCACAAAAGCAATAAGTTTTGCCACACTGTACCCTTTCATGTTTTTGTCCTTGTTCTGCCCTGTTTCTAGCTTCAAGGGCTCACCTGAGCCAGGACTCTTGGGAGATACAGAAAAAGTAGAAGGAATGATCTCTACTCTGGAAGTTTATACTCCTATTTGGGGAGATGAGATTAACAGTTATAAAGAACAAACAAAATGAGATAGTTCATAATTATTACATTATGTGGGTAAGATGTAAGTTGCTAGTGGGCATTTGTGTTTTTAAATGTGCCAGGGACCTCAGAACTGTAATATACCCTCTCTTGTATTTTCTCTAAGCCAAACATCTTTTGTACAATTGTCACCAAATACTGTCTGATTATATTTTATTTTCTTCTTCAATTGTTAGACTTTGCATTTGTGGCTTCGGATTTTCATGTCCTACAGCTCAAAAAATAACAATTCTTCTATAATTAGTTAAGTGGCAGAGCTGTGGGTTGAACCAGGCAGTCTACCTATGGAATGTAGGCTATTAACCAGGATGCTCTGTTGCCTCTCATTGCCTGTTGTGGGCAACTTCTTGGCTTTTTTTACGCTGGTTGTGGACAGGTACACTCTCTGCCAGGTGGTGAGGGATGCTTTTGCCTCAAATGAGTGTTGCCAGGTTCACTGTCTCAGAAGCGATCTCCCCATCTGTGGAAGTCGTCATCAAGCTACAATCTGAACACCTCATTCAATCACCCATATATTCATCACTTTTTAATTGAACATGAGATTTCCAGCAAACCACTGAGTGCAGAGGAAACAAAGGCAAATGAAATCTGTTTCCTGTCCTGGGGGAGCTTGGTCTAGTGGGGGAGAGGTGAATAAATGTTTGTGATGCGATTTACTAGAGCTAGGAAAAAACAGGGGAAAACTGGTCAAAACCAGCATATGAAAGGATAGTTAGGTAAATCTGAAGATAGTCTTGTAGATCACACTGAAGCCTTAAGACTTAAGTACTGATTTTAGGGGAGATTCTTGCTTAACAGTATGAAGGTATAGAAAGAGATAAGAATGTCTCTTTTCTCCTGACCATATTTCAACTTGAGCAATAAGTAATTTTGTATATATTCGACCTCGCTGAGTTAGGTTCATATTCTTTCTTCTGCTGTCATTCACCCCTGCTCTCTGAGGTTTCAGATTGCCTCAGTCATCCATATAGATAAAACAGGAGGCCTTTCCAATGGTATTTTCCCAGAACATTGCTCTCTTCTTGTCTCCAAATCTCCTGTCTTTAAAATATAGTTTCCTTCTCTATAAAATGGAGCTGTCACATTTTACATTCTTCTCATTTGCTCTGTGTGTTTGTATACTTGTAAGCATTTTTCACAGTTCGAAACTTTGTGGGAACAGACTTTGCCCCGGAGTTTTATCATTAATTGACATTCCTAGAAGAAGGAGAGGAATTACGCTGTATGTTTTCCAGACTTTTTCAGCAGCTCAATGGCCTCCCCGAAGAAGAAACTTCAAGGTCTTGTTGCTGCGACCATCACGCCAATGACTGAGCATGGGTAACTATGGTTTGGGACTAAAGGGATCTCCCTCCACCCCAATGGTCAGAAGGTCTCTATAGCAGCGGTCGATTAGACTCTGCAGCTTCTGCCCCTGCACTGTCTCTGACCCCAAGTCAGACAAGAGGTCTCTATATCACAAACAGTGCAGAAGGAGACGAGGTAAGATACGGCAGCTTGCCTTCCTCCCAGTGTCTGTAGCCCCACAAAGCAAATTCTTGCATTTCAGCAGAGCCCTGGCCTTCCCAAATAAGGCCAGTGGAGTTGGGTGAGGAGAATCTCATTTTAGCAGGATTTGATATCAAGTTCTGGCCTCTAGATCCTGTCTCTAGACTGTCCGTGGACGTGATGAAATTGTCCTACCGTGAGGAAAGTGGGGAAGGTAGCTGCCAGACGGCCCCCTTAGGCATGTCCTACAGTCACATTTCAACATTGGTTAAATGTTTGGGAGCTTGCAAGAGGGCGGTAACAGCAGACGATTGCTGAGAAATTGTTACCCAAGCAAGCATTTTCCAGTGAATATTATGGCGGTCCCTTTGCTGGTACTAGCAGTTAGTGGTCATGTGCCCCGGGCGTCCATGAGCAATATATAACTACCCCCTGGACATTGCCATTAATAAGTTGGGGATTCATCCAGCATCTGGATCTAAGTGTTTTAACCTGTTAGAGGATTCAGTTTGCCAAAACAGTCAGAATTCTGGCTTCTTTAAGCTTCTCCTTTCTTCCTCTATAAAACTTAAATGTAGTCATACCTACATCGTGGAGTTGTGAATATTAAAATGGGATGATCCATATAGTAGTGTTTAGCACGGGGGCAGTATGTGCTTAGGTCAATAAGTTTGAATTGCTATTGTGGCATAAGAAGTAAACAGAAGATGAGGTATTTAAGGTATCTTAAAGTAAGACTTTTACATTTTTGGTCTTCTGTTACTGAATTTTGTAAATCTTAACCCTACCCCTTTAAAGTAGATGAAATTTCTTATGACTTTTACCATTCTCATTCAAAGTTGACCATATCACAGTTTTCCTTGAGATCATTGGAGTTCAAGACTTCTGGCTTCTAAGATTCTTGAAAAATCACATCTTTACTCGGTCTAAATAAAATTCTTGCTGAGATGGCATGTAAATCATTCAGTGGTTAATAGCAATTTTTTTTTTTCTGTTGCTTCTCATTTCCACAAGCCCTAAGAAAGACTAAAGTCAGCTCCTTCTCAATGTGTCAGTCACTTGTTGGGCAGATAAAACAGAAGGCATGTGATTGTATGAGCAGACAGGATTTACTTCCTGTTATGGAGTAAGATCCTGTTTGCAAGCTCAAAACACTACATCTGGTTGATGCTACTTTAACCGTTTTAATCAGACCCCTCTTAGCCTAGAAGTGGCTTCTTCTAAGTCTTGTATGTTCATCTGGGACCTGCGGAGTGTCACTGTGCTTTCTCTATCCTGCCATTTTTCTGGGACACCAGGACCCACGCATATTAGATATAACTAAAACGACTCTGCTTTTCCGGATCCTTCTCTGTTTGCCAAATACCTCTGGCCCTGTTGCCTCCATTACACAATTTCCTCTTTCTTCATGAATTCTCTTCTCTTCCAGGACCCTCACTTTCTTAAGGTGTGAAATAAAAATAAAAATGCATTTTTTTTAATAAGGGCCTTGTAAGAATTTAAATTAAATCAAAATGTGTGTCAGTACATGGCACATAGTAGACATGTAAGTTTTGTTAGTTCCCTTTTCTCTCCATCTTTCTGCTCCATCCAGACATTCCTATAGGTATGAAGCAGGTTTGGAGCACCCACCAATAGCAGGTAGCCATTAACCCACTTGCCCACAAGGGAATCTGCATTTCTGACATGTTTCTAAGAGACAGGACAGAAAGAAGAGCCACATGGCATCTAACACCTGGAAATTCTGCCTGGGGACCAGCCATCATAGGAGTTTTCCTAACATGGCTCTTAGAGTAAACCATGGCCTCCGTAATTCAGAATGGCTGAACATTTTTTCTTCATAATTCTAATGATTCAACTCTGAATATAAGTTGATGTCCTAGAGTGGGAAAGTTGTCAGCAAAAACATGGTTAAAAAGATTTTAGTTAGAGTATCTGGGTTCTTGACCCCCAGCTTTGATACCACTAGCTGTCTGACCCTGGGGAGCTCTTGTCAACTTGTAAATTTCTCTCATTTTTTATGAAGAGACAGAGTTCAACCACATTATCTCTAAGGCCCATTCAAATGCTAAGAGTCTGAAGTCCTCTGATGGTAAATATTATTAGGGATATTGTGGTGATCTCCATTAAGTAAGAATGCCTGAGTACCTGCAACTCCAATCTATCCTCCACACTGTAGTCCAGTCCTCATAAATAAACCTAATCATTTGTTAGATTTACTCTTTAAGAGTCTGAATTCCCTTTTGTCTAAGCCTTGCTACTCGTACAGACCATGGACCATTAGCTCCAGCATCATGTAGGAACTTGCTAGAAATGCAGAAACTCAGGCACTGCTACATACCACTGAACCAGAACCTGCATTTTAACGGTGTCCCCGGATGATTCTTTAGCACATAAAAGTCTGGGATGAACTGGTCTGAAGGTTAAAGCCCAGGAGCCTGGGCTGACATAGGAAGTCCTTTACAGTCTACATCTCCTGCCACGTTTCTATTTCCCCAAACACCTCATCCCCTTTCTTCCCTCTGTGCCTTTACACATTGTTTCCTCTGCCTTTTTCTACCGTCACCCTCTCCATTCTCTGCTCCAATTGAATACATCTATTCATCCGTCAAAACCATCCTCTGGTGATTCTTCCCCATTTTCCATAGAAAGCATTATAGAGTCCTTCCTCTGTGGTCCCACAGTATCCTGTGCCTACCTTTTCACATTACATCACAATTATTTATGAGAGTTATTACAATAACTGTTTGTTACATGCCTGTCTCTCCCAACAGGCTATGAGCTGCTTAACCTTATGCAGATATTTATTGGGTACCAGACCATCCACAGGGACTGAGCATGTATCTTATTTATCTTTGTATCTTCAGCATCTAGCACGGTGTGTGGTAAATTTGGTTATTTCATGAGTGAAAAATTTTGTTATTTCATGGGGAAAGGAAGCTAATACTGATTGGCTAAAGATTATGTGTCAGTCTTCATGCTGGGCATTTTAATGGACATATTCCACTTAAATCTTGACAGCAACTCAGTGAGAGAGAGCTGTTATCTCTACTTTTGCAGTTGATGAAACCAAGATCCTAAAGATTAACACATAGCTGGAAAGGAAGGTCTGTCCCATCCCAACTCACATCTTTTTCTACACTAGAGTGAAAGACTTGCTTTCCTTAGTTGTTTCAAGAAATCACTTTCCTTTGGGTACATTCACAGTCGTTAGAAAGTCCATTTCAGATTGGCCAAAATGTCTAGAAAAACGTTGTGTTTTCTCCCTCAAATGCCCTTGACTTCACCATGGGAATCTTCACAACACCCTCTAGTAACAACAAACCTGTTACCCAACCAGTCAGAAAGGGCCTGGCCTGCTGGATGCGGAGTTGTATAGATTATTGTCTTTGTCACTATTCTGGGAGACTAAATGACCCAGATTTCCAGAACAGGATGTTTTCTACCTCTGGCAAGGTGGGGTAGGTATTGTCCCTGCATGCTTCTCTGCCAAAGGAATTTTGAAGTAACCAAGTAGTTATTTTGCCAGAAAGGGCACATAATTTCCATCTGATTTTGAATGGTGAACTATACATATAATAGCCAAAGAGATAGAACATCAGATTTTCTGATATGCATGCCAGCTCATGCCAGTTATGAAAAGAACCTGTCCTGTTGATTCGTGTTCTCAAAGTGAAAGTCTTTCACCGTGTGTGATGCACCGGGAGAAGAAATGTGCAGCAGTAGGGATTTTTCTCTGAAAAGCTGCTTCAGAAAAATTCTATTATCCATATACGCGAAGAGAAGAGATATAATCTACATGTAGTTTCACAATTCACCTGCTCTAGGCCTCAATTTGTGGCAAAAATGATTTGATAAACGTTCCCCCCTCTTACATAGTTTGGAAGTAAACTAAGTGTCCAAGAATAGAGGCTTAGCTAAATTAATTATGTTCTTCCATACAATGAAATGCTGTGCAGCCAGTATAGTAACAATATCTGAGAATGTGGGAAAATATCCAATTTGGAATGCTAAGTGAAAAAAATATTACAGTACTATGTACAATATGACTACATTTATTTAAGAAAATACTATATTGTGTATTTGTGAATAGAAAAATATCAAACTAATGAGAGTCGTAATCTCTAGGGACATCCTGACTGGTTTTTTTTTTCTCTTTTATTGTGTGTACTTTCTAAAATATATAGCTTCTGTAATATGAAAAAAGATAAGTACTTTTATTTTTAAAAAATCGTGGTCCTAAGACAAAGAATCTGAACCAATGAAAACTGAAATTAAGACATTACATTGGAGTTAAGTATGATGGTCCTGTAGTTAAGACTTCCCTGATGGGCCCGTAGTTGACTTTGCGCTTCCAAGGCAGGGGGCGCAGGTTCAATCCCTGGTGGGGGAACTAAGATCCCATATGCCATGCGGCATGGCCAAAGAAGAAGAACAACAACAAAAAACAAAACTAAAGCGTTAAAAATCTGTTCACGTTTACAAAACGAAAAGTATGAGAATGTCTACAGCAAGCATGGAGTTTGGTTCTGAGCCACTCTCCCCACAGGTGCTAAGAGGTGTTTGTAGCGCTCACGAAGGAAGAGATGAGGCAGTGGAAAGCCAGTGGAGCCTTTCCAAGTGAACTGGCCTATGCCATCTCTCACCTTCCAGGAGCAACAAGCCCCAAATGGCCAGCCAGTGGGGAGAATAATTACCCAATCTCATTCTTTCCACTCTCTGTGGTGACTGCCCAATAACTGGTTCAGTGCCTGCAAGAATGAACATAAACCCAGGCACCCTAGGGAGGTAGCGTAGGGTGGGAAAATAGGGAAGGGAGCAAAGTCCCCAGAGAGAATTAGCATCCTCTTGCCACCCTAGCCCTGCTGTTTGGGGTGCCTTTGTGACAAATATGGTAACACCTCTGGGTGATTTCCCTGGGCCCATTTGTGACTGGAGCCCTGAGCATCTTCCGTCAAGGGCTGCAAACCTCGCACCTGCAGTCAGGCAGGTGAAATCCCTGAGGTGACCCGGGGAGCTTCTGTGCCTCCAAAGCAGACAGCCACTGCTCTTCCCAGCCAGTTGGTGCTGTATGGAAATGCGGGCCTGGCCTTGTTAGATCATCGGGTTTTCTTTTTTTTATTATCTAAGTTACAGGTGTACAATATAGTGATTCACAGTTTTTAAAGGTTATACTCCATTTATAGTTATTATAAAATATTGGCTATATTCCCCTTGTACAGTGTATCCATATAGCTTATTTTATACCTAATAGTTTGTACCTCTTAACCCCCTAACCCTAAATTGCCTCTCTCCCCTTCCCTCTTCCAACCGGTAACCACTAGTTTGTTTTCTGTATCTGCGAGTATTCTTTTTTTTTGGGGTTATATTCACTAGTTTGTTATATTTTTTAGATTCCACATGTAAGTGCTATCATACAGTATTTGTCTTTCTCTGCCTGACTTATTTCACTTAGCGTAATGCCCTCCAAGTCCATCTGTGTTGCTGCAAATGGCAACATTTCGTTCTTTTTTATGGCTGAGTGGTATTCCATTGTATATATATCACATCTTCTTTATCCATTCATCTGTTAATGGACACAGCTTGCTTCCGTATCTTGGCAATTGTAAATAATGCTGCTATGAACATTAGGGTGCATGCATCTTTTCAAATTAGTGTTTTTGTCTTTTTCAGGTATATACCCAGGAGTGGAATTGCTAGGTCATATGGTAGTTCTATTTTTAGTTTTTTTGAGAAACCCCATACTGTTTTCCATAGTGGATGCACGAATTTACATTCCCACCAACAGTGTACAAGGGTTCCTTTTTCTCCACGTCCTTGCCAACACTTATGTTCTTATTGATGATAGCCATTCTGACAGGTGTGAGGTGATATCTCATTGTGGTTTTGATTTGCATTTCCCTTGTCTGGCTTTTCAAACAAAGGTGTTTTTTTTTTTTTAACATGAAAAGAAATGTTAACGTTGTGAAAGTCAAACAAAACACATTTAGGAGCCATCCCTTTTCATCCCTCTGATCTCTGTAAGGAGATTTGGTACTTCCAAAAGACCATAAGTCCAAGGACATTGTGGGGGGCTCTGCCACTGCCCCAGAATTCCACCATTAGTGCCACTCCTATAGGCTAGGGACATTTTATAAGAAAAAGCAAACTGCTTTCTTGAAGGAATAGATGATGTATCACCCATTAGCACCCCTAACCTGAGTGGAATTATCGTAGCTGTCATCCAGCAAGGCCTAAAGGAGTGGGGGAGAGGGAGTGAGTGTAGACAAAAGCACTGCTACACTGACGCCATAAAATAGCGCGGAGTTCTCTGAGGAAGGAGAAGGAGCTGGAGGGTTCACATGCTGGCCTAGATCTGCCTGAGGGTGTGGCCAGCTCTCTAGAAGGAGGACACCAGAGTAGGGCCAGACAAATAGCAGCTCTCAATACAGTCAGAGGGAAAGAGGATCATAGGATTTCACCCTATTTATTCCAGATCCACCTTGTCCTTGAAGTCTCCTTCCCAGCCTCCCTAAGTGGAATTAACAGTCCCCTGCTGAACCTCTATACTTTCTAACCAGTCACAGCCTTTGTCGTATTTTTCTCAATATTTTAGTTATTTACATATGCTATTTTCTTTGCTCAGTTAATATGGTAGTGAAATGTAAACACAACCTGCAAGTGTGGAGATAATCCGCTTTTAAAGCAGAGATTATGGGTGTTTCATCATCATTGTAAATTCCTGCATCACGGCTCCTTCACTAGCCTTTGTTGAGTGTCTGTGCTGTGCCAGGTGCCGATGAGAGATTGTAAGGTATAAAAGGCACAGTTCTTACCTTCAGGAAGTTCTTGCTCCAGACTGGAGGGTGGGCATAAACAGTTTACAAAGTGATGTTCATGATAATAGAGATATGAACTTTGCTGAGGGTGTGAGGAATTTGTCATTGAGGAATAATAACAGCAATAATGATTGAGCCTTTAACTGAAGCCAGGTGCAGTGCTGAGCACTTGTGCTGGACTGGCCGATAGAGTGCCACTTGGTAGTCCTTGCTGAGTTTAGAGTCCACTTTGGGGATACACACATGCACCCCAAAAGACTAAATGTCTTCCTTAAGGACTTCTTTAAATGGAAACAAGCTCTCTAGCTTCCCTTTCCAAATAAGAAAACATTAGATTAAACCAAAAGAAAGCACATCAAAGTGAGTACGGTGCCTACCAGGCCTCAATCATCTGGAGCTCTGCAGGCTCCTCCTTGCTGAAGAGGCCAGGCCTGCTCTCAGTGTCTCAGTATGTGGCCAGGGTGGGACTGGGGAGGTGTCAAGACTTCAGTGAAAGTGTGCAGGAGCCACTGCGTTTGAATCTGTGACTCCAACACAAGCTATTGCCCAGAGGCTTTATTTCCAGTTTCCAATCTGCGATTGGGAAGTTCCTTGCATGAGTAGATGGACATCATTGGTCAAAACCAAAGTTAGTGTCACACAAACAAAGCCCCAGCGAATCGTTCCTGCATCTCAGGGCTTGTTCCAAGCGGGGAAGAGCTGATGGAAGCGGCAGGGGGCTAGTGTGGTGTAAAGGTGTGACTCCAAGTGGTCAGAAATATCTGAGGCAGAGAGATTTCAAGAAGTTGAGCAGCTCAAGCTGACCTAAATGAAGGTCCTGAGGTGGCTTGTCTAGGCAGCTAACTCCCCCATCTTGGAGTCTTACTCAGTGAGACTGATAAGCGAAGATTCGGCATTTGAGCAAGTGGGACAGGGAGGGGCAGTGTTATGATATTTCAGGCATGAGCCATTATGGAGAGAGTTTGCTCCCCTTGCAGGCCTTTTAACTACATTAAAACCTACTTTTTCCCAAGTGGCAGCTTGGACTAGTTGTCTTTTGAGTGTTGTGGGCAGTGGTTGCCTATCCGTTCTTTGTTTTTATCTCTATTGTTCCTATTCCCTTTGACATATACAGTTTGATGTCTTTGTTTTCTATATGCATCAGATATTTTGGTTCCATTTTGTTTTTTAAGGAATACAATAAGTAAAGATGAAAAGAATGTTAATAAGGTTAAAATTACATTAGGATTCTCTGGCCCCGCTGACTAAAATGCAAAAGTACTAGCCAGCTAGTACTGAGTGTTCTTGGCAACCATGCAGTCTGCAACATTTAACACACTTGCCCCACCATTTTCCTTTGTATTTTCCTTCTCCATCCTCCATCCTCCCCACCTGTATTTTTTTTTAATAAATTTTTTTAAAAATTTATTTATTTTTGGCTGCATTGAGCCTTCGTTGCTGCGTGCAGGCTTTCTCTAGGTGCGGCGAGCGGGGGCTGCTCTTCGTTGCGGAGCACGGGCTTCTCATTGCAGTGGCTTCTCTTTTTGTAGAGCACGGGCTGTAGGCGTGCGGGCTTCAGTAGTTGTGGCTCGCGGGCTCTAGAGCTCAGGCTCAGTAGTTGTGGCACACGGACTTAGTGGCTTCGCGGCATGTGGGATCTTCCTGGACCAGGGATCGAACCTGTGTCCCCTGCATTGGCAGGCGGATTCTTAACCACAGCGCCACCAGGGAAGTCCCCCCACCTGTATTTTGATTGAGAACAGGTCACTTTATCTGATCTGTGAGTCAGTTTCTAGATTTTTAAACTCAATATGATTTTAAGCATCAGATCTTTGCAAGGTCAGTACTCTTCAAACGGCACAGTGCATGCAGATCACATGGATATCTTGTTACAGTGCAGATTCTGACCAGGAGAACTGTGTGTGGCCTGGGACTCTTCATTTCCAACAAATTCCCCCAGTTGCTGATACTGCTGTTCCGCAGATAACACTTTGAAAGGCAAAGTGATGACAAAGTTCCTTTTCAACTATTATCCCCCTTCAGTTTAACACTAACACATATAAATGGCTTTAAGCCTTCATTTATTGTGACAAATATTAAGTGCTAAAATTCTTAAATTACTAAGTCTGAATTTTCTTATTTTGTAAGCCTAAGAAATGATTGCTTCTCGCCACATGGAAAATGTTAAGTTCTTGTTTAACCATGCCCTCAACCATCACTCTGCCCCCAAAGGGCAAAAGATAATTACTTTTTAAGTATTACTTGTGATGAAGTTTAAACATAAAACCTTTGTGGATAACTAATAGTGCTTTTCTCACATAAGTGAGGCACATAGGGCTGAGTAGAGAAACCACCAGACTCAAGGGAAGAAAAAACCCCAAGCATTATTCAGAGCAGGCTAATAATTTCAGACTGGTTAGGTGGATTTGAATAACTATTAACAAGAGAGAGCAGTTTATAATTGTGGGGATGAATTGAATAATCTAGAAAAGAATAAATACACATTTTTTTTCTAATTTTTTGTCTTTATGTCTTTCAGAGAAATCAACTTCTCAGTCATTGGTCGGTATGTGGATTATCTCGTAGAAGAACAGGGAGTGAAGAATATCTTTGGTAAGTCATCTTTAGAGATATACAGATCTCTACATAGCTCTAGCTCAGTCCTTAGAAAGTAGCTGTCACCAGAATACTAGCTAGGAGGTCACAGTGTTATTGTGTCACAGGTTATGGTTGAGCCTGGCTAAGCCATGTAAAATTTGTGGACTTTTAGTCTCATCAATTTTAGACCTAAAAGATGATCAAGAGATTATATAATTTGGTAGTGCACCTGAGATAGGCTGGGACCTGGGACCCTTTACTGGAGTGCTTACACCGGGACAAACGTCTCTGCGAGCAACAGACTACAAAGAAACTATTAGGGAGTAAAAATCACTACACACATGAGCAGTGGGGGCAATTATGAACAATAAGATTCAAAAAGGCCACAAGCCAGCTGCCACTTCTAAGGTACTGCGAGCATGCCGGGTACCGCGCGTTATCCCTGCACCCAGCAGCACCGAGGGGGTGGGTAGAACACCTAAGCTACGCCTCCTGCCCAACCCACAGGCCCGCCCCTGTTGTTACCCCTTTTAAGGAACCAGCTCGCCACCTTGGGGAGTGAGCAAGGACACCTCTTTCTTGTTCTCCCTCCCTCATGCTGCAGCAGGAACCTCAGTAAGGCCTTGCCTGAATTCTCATCTGGCCTCTTACCAATTTCTATTGATTAAAGAGTCCAGGGACCCAGGTCTATAGACAGAGGTCGTTTTAGATCTGTAGTACACACCATTGTCTTCATAAGTAACTGCCACCTATGACCACCTTGACATCCCAGTACTGAACGGTATTGGTTTTCCTGCCATTCAAGCCCAAATATAGAACTGCCTGGCGTGCTCAGAGATTTGCCTGAGACATGGGCAGTTACCTCTGTCTCCATTTAAAATACTCTCTGTCCCTGAAAACAATGAGATTTGTAAATTACAAGTCATACTTAACCTTCCCACTCCTTTTGACAAGGTGAGGGTGGAAAAAAAGGCTGAGTCTGAGGTGGAAATGGAAACATGGCATCACCCCACCCACCCAGCTTCTGTCCTCTGGTGTTTCTCCATGTCCCTTCCTCTCGAGCAGGGATTTCTGCCCCCGCACTGCCAGCGTTGGTGCTGGAAGCGCGAAAGGTATCGGTTGGTCCCGCTGACTGACTCTCTGTTTGGAACAGTGAATGGCACGACAGGAGAAGGCCTGTCCCTGAGCATCTCAGAGCGCTGCCGGGTCGCGGAGGAGTGGGTGACAGAAGGGAGGAACAAGTGAGTGGCTCCATCATGATAAACACATGCATCTGCGAGAGCTGCGTAGACACAGCTATACCCCAGGTGACACAGCCTCCCTGCTCTCCGACCACAAATCAGGCCTGAGGTCAGCTTGTGGAAAGAGGAGCTGAGGCAGAGGAGGGCCCTTCCCTTCCGTGTGGAAGGGCAGCCAGACACACCCGGCTCTCAGAGATCCCATCGGGAAACTGGGAACAGCCTCTTGTTTTATCTACCAGGCCAGTCCCTCTGGTTCCCTGTCCTTGGCCTGAGGGGGTGTGGAGCAGGGCCCTGGCGACTGGCTGCTGAGCTCCTAGCCCTTCCGCTGAGCAGCTCATACTCCTTCCCATCTCAGGGTGGGTCCTGGTGGTTCTATCAGCCTGTTGCTTCCTTACAGTTCTCTCTGCATGTGACTCAGCATGCTTTTTGTGGTGCTTCCTCTTGTAGGCTTAGGGAGCTTTCTGCGTCCTCTAAACTTCAGCGAGTTAATGAATTTGGCTATAACACTCAGTCTGTGCCACGGTGAAACGAATAGGACAGCATCAATTCAGTAAGCACGGCAATTAACCAAGCTTGATTTGTGGTCTGTTCTGCACTGTTATGCATCGTGTGTTATGCACTGTGCTGGCGCTGGAGATATAAAACGGGATCTCTGCCCTCAGGTTGCTTACCGTCCAGTGGAGATGTCAGACCATGAAAACTAACACTGATCCTTCCGATAAATAGTGTAAACAGGGATCAGAGAAGGGTGATTGACGGTGTCTTAGGTGGAGGCAAAGATTGGAGGTAAGTCTCAAGTGAGCCTGGAGCAGAGGTGGTCAGTGCAAAGCCCCTGCCCACTTTGGGGACCCTTAAATGGCTTTAGAGCAACTTGGATACTCTGAAATTATACGCCAAATGTGACTGCGTGTCCACATAGGCACCTTCTAGTGATCTTCAGTTTTCAGCTAATTTTCAGTCAGATCCTGGGCCTCAAACATTTAAAGACCACAGGCAGAGTGAGGAAAGAAGAAGGCTAAGGGTAAACATCAAGAAAAGCACCAGAACCGGGAGGGATAGGGAAGTGGGCGCAGACAGAAAACCCTCAGAAGGGTCAGAGGGAGGTGAAGAGCAGATCCTGTCTGCTGGAAGGAAGGAAGTGTGCTTCAGAGAGCGTCGGGGGAGTGTGGAGATTAAGAGCAGGGCCTGCAGAGCCGGACTGCCTGAGTTGGGTCCTGAGTGTGCCTCTAAGTAGCTCTGTGAACTCAGGCAGCTCTTAAATGCCCTGTGCTTTGTCTGTGAAACAGGAATACTAATAGTACCTATCCTATGAGGCGCTGGTGAGGATTCAAGCAGTCTACACATATAGTACTAAGTATTATGTAAGAATTCACTGTAACTATTTGCAGTGGATGCTGTGTTCGTTATAACATTTGTTATAATCATTATTAGATGCTGTGAGAGTCAGTAGGATTGAGAAAGTAGGAAATGACCAGCTAACCTCAGAGAGAGCAGAGCCAGTTGGGTCATTGTCACGGAAGCAGCTGCCCTGAGGTTAGAATGCCGCAGACACATGGCAGGGGAACCAGTGAGGGTAGCTTATCCTCACCCCAAAAAATTTGCTGCTGAGGAGAAGGAGAGAAGGAATCATGGATTAGAGTGAAGGAAGCAAGATTAAAAGAAGGGTAGTTTTTTTTCTCTTAAAGCAGGGAAGTAATGAGCACGTTTCCGCGCTGAAAGGACAGTGCCATTGGAGAAGAGGTTAAAGGGAGTGGAGAACTGATGCCTTTGATGGCAGGTCTCCACGGGGGCTTGAAATAAACCCAAATGTAAGCAGAGTAGCTTTAGGAGACAGCTAAGAAGCTGGGAGGAACGCATAGAAGGTAACACAGCTAAGCGCAGAGGTGAGGAGGAGAAGGGAGGGAGTCTGTGTGTGGAAGAATCTTTATCTTTGGTGTCTTGGAAGCGAGGACATCTGCCAAGAACAAGGGTTTGGGTGGAATTTAGAGCTTGAGGAGAAAAGTCAAGATTTGGAGCAGCCGCTGCAGTGACTAGGAAAGGGAAGTAAGTCATGGGGACCAGAGGCTTTCGGGACCCTCGTCCTCCTGAATTGGGAAATCACAAGTTTGTGCTACAGCCACAGACCCAGCAGCTGGGTGGAGAGGGGGAGGGAATGCATGACTGTTTTAACCTAAGCCAGGAGACAGGGGTAGTGAAAGGTTTAAGGAGGTCATGCAATAAAGCTGCTGGTGAGGGGAAAGCAGACCAGCCAGCCACCTTTTCTCCTCTCAGAAGTCTTCTGTTATCCTTAACAGATGCAGACCTGATCATAGCACTTCCCAGCTAGGTCCCATTTTACCGAAGACAGAACAAGTCAAGAATCACAGGAGGACTCAATGCTTGGGCCTTAACGGGGGTGTGGTGTCTCCATCCCATGAGGGCAGCATGTGTGTCACTCAGAGTCCCTGGAAGACTCGCCAGCATGACTGCCTTCACAGCTGAGTTTTATTGTTCCTACCCTCGGAAGACCAGTCTAAGTGTGGCCTCTTCCCACGGGGCCCCGTGGAGCACCTCCAAAGATGAACACTGAGGTCTCAGAGAAAACCTCACTCGTGGCCAAATTCTGAGGACACACAAGATAGGAAAAAACTTTTCACAGTGAATTCCTTTCTCGTATGGCTGGTTCCTGGTTGTACTCTTTGAGGAACCTCTTTATTTTTATCTCCAACCAAAAATATCTCAGCTTTACACCTATTTTCATGCACATTGTCACCATCAAATGCAGCATCTCTAACAATGCATAGTCAAAATAAGGTACTTGACTACTGATTGATTAATCAGTTATTGCTTTCAAAATCCTGTTGCTTATATACAGCAGAAACTAACACAACATTGTAAAGCAATTATACTCCAATAAAGATGTTAAAAAAAATCTTATTGCTTAGTTGAACCTTAAATTTTATTCCCTGGACATTTTTTAAAAATCCCTGGTTAGATTAATTTTAAGTATACCACTGTAGAATTCAGTAGTCTTGGGATTGAAATTAGTCAGATATTAGCTAATTGCTAAAACCAGCACAAACCAAGGTAGCACAGCTCTTCCGTGTTACTATAAACTTCAAGTGATGCAACAGTGTTTTCTCTTTCGCAGGTTGGATCAGATAGTAATTCACGTGGGAGCACTGAGCTTGAAGGAGTCACAAGAACTGGTATGTATGTGGGTCCATCTGGGAGAGACCACTTGAGGGGCCTCCATCTTTATGCTTGAGTTAAAATCAATATCATTTTTGCTAAATATTGGATGCTGGAGAGTATAAGGTGTAGGACTGCAGGGAAGCCAACACAGAGCCACAAAGAGAGTAGCCCAAGGTGATAACTGCTGTAGCAGAGCATTTAGTAGGAGACAGAGGCACCTCTTCTTTTGGGCAAAGTAAGGATGGCTGTGGAGCTACCTAGTTTGCAGGTAAGGAACAGAACTTGAGCCAACCTAAGTTTTCTCTAGGAAGTAAAAGGCAAGGCCATCTGCTGGGCATAAAGGAGATGGAAATGGGGTTCAGAAATGAGAAGTGGTAAAAACTGAGAATTGCTGCCTGGAGAATGAAAGAGAAAACTTAAACAGAAAAAGACTGTCCCCACCCATGTTTATAGCAGCACTGTTCATGAGGTCGAAGCAACCCAAATGCCCATGGACAGATGAATGGATAAAGAAAAGGTGGTATATACATACGATGGAATGTTATTCAGCCTTAAAAAGGAAGGAAATCCGTCTTGTCACATGCTACAATAGGGGTGAACCTCCTTGAGAACATTATGTTAAGTGAAGTAAGCCAGCCACTAAAAGACAAATACTATATTATTCTTCTTATACTATGAGGTATCTAAAGTAGTCAAATTCATAAAAACAGAATTAGAGTGAGTCCCGCTAGGGACTAGGGGGAGGGGGAAAGAAGAGTTGTTTAAGGGGTATAGAGTTTGTCGTCTGCGAAAAAGAAGCAGGCTGTAAAACAAAGAAATGCATTTATTAGGGGTCCTTTTTTAAAAGTTGACGTATAGTTGATGTACAGTGTTGTGTTAGTTTCTGGTGTACAGCAGTGATTCAGTTTTATATTTATATATATATAGATACAGATATATAGATTAAGCAGTTATTGCCTTCAAAATTCTGTTGCTTGGTTGAACCTTAAATTTTATTCCCTGGACTTTTTTTTTTTTTTTTGTGGTACGCGGGCCTCTCACTGCTGTGGCCTCTCCCGTTGTGCAGCACAGGCTCCGGACGCGCAGGCTCAGCTGCCACGGCTCATGGGCCCAGCCACTCCGCGGCATGTGGGATCCTCCCGGACCGGGGCACGAACCCACATCCCCTGCATTGGCAGGCGGACTCTCAACCACTGCGCCACCAGGGAAGTCCCCTGGACATTTTTTAAAATCCCTGATTAGATTAATTTTTAGTAGACCACTGTAGAATTTAGTAGTTCTGAGATTGAGATTTTTTTTTTTTTTTGGCTGCGTTGGGACTTCGTTGCTTCGTGGGCTTTTCTCTAGTTGTGGCGAGCGGGGGCTACTCTTCGTTGCGGTGTGCGGGCTTCTTATTGCGGTGGCTTCTCTTGTTGCGGAGCACGGGCTCTAGGCACGCAGGCTTCAGTAGTTGTGCTTGTGGACTCTAGAGCGCAGGCTCAGGAGTTGTGGCACATGGGCTTAGCTGCTCCACGGTGTGTGGGATCTTCCCAGACAATGGATCAAACCCGTGTCCCCTGCATTGGCAGGCGGATTCTTAACCACCGCGCCGCCAGGGAAGTCACCGAGATTGAGATTAGATATTAGCTAACTATTAAAACCAGCATAAACCACAATAGTGCAGCCCTTCGTGTTACTATAAACTTCAAATGATGCAACAGTGTTTTCTCTTTTGCAGGATCAGATATATATATATATATATATATATATTCGTTTTCAGATTCTTTTCCATTATAGGTTATTACAAGATATTGAATATAGTTCTCTGTGCTATATAGTAAGTCTTTATTGTTTATTTTATATAAAGTAGTGTGAATCAGTTAATTCAGCATGGATGGACCTAGAGAATATCATACTAAGTGAAGTAAGTCAGGCAGAGAAAGACAAATACCATATGACATCACTTATATGTGGAATCTAAAAAAATGATACAAATGAACTTATTTACAAAGCAGAAACAGACTCACAGACATAGAAAACAAATTTATGGTTATTTGGAGTCTTAGAATTACAATTCAGGGAGCACAGATTCCAGCAACCACAGAACAGTGTCCCCTCTGGGAAACAAAAAGCAGGAGTTTTTAAAGGAAAACAGAAGCACACTTAGTTTCCAAAAGTTTTTTGTGAAGAGTTGTGACTGGAAGGTACGTATTCTTTTTTTTTTTCCTGTTACAATTTATTGACTCATCAAGTGTGTTTCACTTGTTATCAGTAAAGGCACACTTGTGCACAGTTCCGCAGGATGCCTTTCTAAACAGAGAGCTGCTTCTTTTTTTTTTTTTTTTAAGTCAGCAGGGTCAGCACAGTCACAGTTTAACAGGATGGAGCCCTAAAGTATAAAATGGAGTTCCTGCCGACAGCTCCTTCCAAAACTTTCAGATCTGCAAGATGAAAAAGTTCTAGAGTTCTGTTTCACAACAAGGTGAATATACTTAACAGCAGTGAACTGTACACTTAAAAATGGCTAAGATGGTGAATTTTTTTTAATTTTTATTTTTTGGCCGCACCGCGTGGCTTGCGGGATCTCAGTTCCCTGACCAGGGACTGAACCCAGGCCACGGCAGTGAAAGCCCGGAATCCTAACCACTAGGCCACCAGGGAACTCCCAATGTTGTGTTTTCCTTGGTCACAATTTTGAAAAATAAATTTAAAAGTAATTAATTTTTTTAAAAGGATTGCCCCAGTGGTGCTAAAAACCAACCAAAGTTGTAAGTCATAAATTTGTCATACCACCACTCCACACAGGTGTGGAGATTTTCTTCTAGGTACACTTTTCAACCAGAACATAGGAACAAGAACACAAAGACTGGATTGCTCTGGGGTTAGAGATGAGCAGGTTAGGTGGAGTAATATTGTGGCGAGGGAGGAAGGAGTTAAAGTTGCTAGCAGAAAAGTAAACTATGTGGTAGTTTTGAGGTCTTTGTGAATCAAGTAAGAAAAGAAAGCACAAAGATGTTGTAGCTTGGACTGTCGACTGAAAAAAAATGTACAACCTAAAAGTTGAGAATTATGTTTTATTCAGCAGACTTACTGAGGACTTAAGCCTGGGATACAGCCACTCAGCAAGCTCTGAGGGACTGTTCCAAAGAGGTAAGGGAGGAGCCTGGATGTATAGGAGTTTTTGGCTGGAAAATATATATATATATAGTTGAACATCAAAAGATTATTGCTAATCATAAAAACGCGCATCTCAAGTTAATGATTTTAGTGTTTTCTTGTATGGTAAGGTGCAAGAGATTGGGCTTATTGAAACCATTCCTTTGACATGCATGTTTTTCTCCATCCTGAGTTCCCCTTAGGTCGCACCGACCTGGTGCCCGCAGTGGCTGATGGCTGTTTGGCCGAAGCATCCTCTGTTTACTGAAATGGCAGGGACATTCTTTGTCCACATAACCATGTCCTCAGAATTTAGATACTCTAATTCCAAAGAGCGCAATGACTTGATCTAACCCCAACATCTGCTTGTGGGTTTTGTTTGATTCTGTTTCCTATGAATTGAATTTAGAAATGGAATGTATACTGTATACTTGCAAAACCGCAATTCAACGCTCTTAGGCAAGCCACTAGGGAAGACGTTACTAGGTGATTGCTTAGTTAGCCTAGAATCAGAACTTGGAAACTTGATTTATCCTTTTTACACTTGGTTTGTTCTGCTTAACAGTAGCTCTTTCAACTATGGTAGTGTAAAGGAGGAAATTTTTTTTCCCCTTCTCTTTTCAATTGCTTTCTTCTATGCATCATGTGAGTTTTAAAATATTGTCACGTATGACATGACAGACAGTGTCAACCATGGGGTTCAACACTATAATAGTATAAAGATAATCTTAGTATAGAGATAATCCCCTGCTGTGGGATAATCTTGCCAAGGAGACAGTAATATTGGCATCTGCTTAGACATAACTCTCCATTGGATGATGGTTGAATGGGCACTGACATCGACTGTCTCTGAAGTGGTTTCTTTTCCTTCCTTTCAGCTAAGGTTACCCTACTGCTCTTGTCCTAAACAAGGTGCTAAATAAATGATTCAAATATATCAATTCCAATCCTGTGTCAATAAAATCCTATCCAGGGTCTTGATTGTTCTTTGGACTATATCCCAATCTCTTTTTGACTCTCCTACTTTACTTCTGCAGAAAGTTAATCACATCTATTAGATACAGATATCACTAGCTTAAGTCTCAGAGGAAAGCCGTTTTTCCCTTTTAGGTAGTGGGGCATGTTTCAAAGCAATCAACAACATCTACTGAGTCCTGCTATGTGCTCAGCACCATGACTGACCTGAACACACGAGTCAATAAGATCTGACCTCTGCCCTCAGGGAATTCACTCTAGTTGGAGACCAGTAAGATACACAACTACCTCACAATGTGTTAGGTTTAAGTACTCTACTTGAAATAGATAAAAAATATTATGAGGGCCCAGTGGGAGGAAATGTTCATTTTTTTCTGAAGGAATGTGAGTAAATATCAGAAGAGTAGTGCAATGTATCTTCTGTGATATGTATAATCTTTTTCTTCTCAGCCTTTCTCAACTGCATTTCCAATCTGTAAGATAAATTTTAAAATATGACTCATATCTTTGGAGAGGAAAGACAGTATCATCCAGTGGGCTGAACACTAGAAGAGAAATGACATCTGCAAGTTTCTCTATAATTAACAGTTATAGTTTATCAAAATGAACTGCTCAGGCTTCCCGGGTGGCACAGTGGTTGAGAGTCCGCCTGCCGATGCAGGGGACGCAGGTTCATGCCCCGGTCCGGGAAGATCCCACATGCCGCGGAGCGGCTGGGCCCGTGAGCCATGGCCACTGAGCCTGCACGTCCAGAGCCTGTGCTCCGCAACGGGAGAGGCCACAACAGTGAGAGGTCTGCGTACCGCAAAAAAAAAAAATGAACTGCTCATGTCTCCTTAGCAAGTTTCTTTTGTACTGACAAAGTCTGCAGAAGAATAAGATTAAATACACAGCTCACCTCCACCAGGGGTCTCTACTTTGCAACACCTGGGATTTTCCTGGTAATGACATTTATCATTAAATGTGGTAATTTTCCACTCTCTAGGGGTACATCGGTTGGCAAATTTGAAGAGTTTGTTGTTAACCTCTAGTATCTAAGCTGTAGGTGAATATAACAAATCGTTTACTCCAGGATGGTTGTGAAATTGTGATCTATAACAAGAAATAGGTATTTGGTCTTTGTCCCATTTCTGGCACAGAGCTCCAAAACCCTCGAATTCCTGGAGATAAGAACAATAAAGGTGTCTCTTGTTATGTTAATGCGGTGACTTTTAGAAAGTACCTAAGGATGGGGGCTGGTTGCCAAGAGTACCAGGCATGAAAATTAGGGGTTGGAACTTTCAGTTAGAGTTGATATGATCAACCCTATTTGAACCAATCCCCAATGGCCAATGATATAATCAATCATGCCTACGTAGTAAAGCCTCCATGAAAATGCCAAAGGACAGATTTCAGAGAGCTTCCAGTTTTGTGAACTTGTGGAGATTTGGGGAGGGTGGTGCACTCGCACTGAGAGAAGACATGGAAGTGTTGTGCCCTTTCCCCATGCCTTGCCCTATGCATCTCTTCTATCTGGCTGTTCCTGAGTCATATCCTTTTATAAAAAGCCAGTGATCTCGTAAGTAAAATGTTTCCCTGAGTTCTGTGAGCCTCCCCAACAAATTAATTGACCGAAGGAGGGGGTTGTTGGAACCTCTAATTTATAGCCCATAGGTCAGGAGCACAGGTGATAACCTGGCATTTGAAATGGGGGTAGGGAGCTAGTCTTGTAGGACTGAGCCCTTGACCTGTATCTCCAGATAGATAGTGTCAGAGTTGAGTTGAATTGTAGGAAACCCAGCTGGTGTTTGAGAATTGCCTTTTGAGGTGGAGAAGACCCCACATTCACACACATCAGAATTGTGACCAATGGTTTTCTTTCTTCTTTTAAAGGCCCAACATGCAGCAAAAATAGGAGCCGATGGCATCGCTGTCATTGCACCTTTCTTTCTCAAGCCATGGAACAAAGGTAGGTAGATAGGTCAAAACGCACAGTGCTGTACATGGTCCGCTTCTTTATGCCTTCATTCCAAATGGTTGTATTTAACTCATGAAAGTAAAGTATTATGGACTGGAGGCATGAAGTTGCAATGGTACAGTAGTTCTCCGGAATATTCAGCCTCCCTGGACCCATAAAAGAGAAGAAAAGACTCCATTAAAGGACTTCAGCTCTTTTGTCAAGTAATCTGAGTAGGTCATCCACCAAGCCCTGGGTCAACCTACAGCTGCCTGTGTTTGGGTCAGGTGTCCACTTTTGGCCAATCGTTGCATAGAGTGTCAGAGTCACATGGCAAAGCATGAGACCATTGTTCTCAACAAAAGAGGAATATAAGTAATGGGCATTTTGAGACTACATGTACTATTCAAATTTGAGTAAGTGATGAATTTCAAAAGAGGTTTCACAGAAATATCCATTGTCTTCCAAAATATCTAATTATTGTTTTCTCTATGGAAACTATTTGTGGTTTCCAGGTATACTGAGTCTTTTTAATCCTTTTGATTAGCAAAAATGCAGGACAAATTTTAAAAGGATTAAAAACAGACAAAATGTTATTCGCATGCACGATTAAACAAATCCATAGCTAAATGTATAACAGGTCAAAATTGTCATGAAATATTACCTGTTATCAGTAAAATAGTCGTTAATATTGGTAAGTAATTTAAATACTGCTATTTGGGAAATTTAGAATGAACATTTTTAAAGTTTTTTCCAGATGGTTTTAAAACATTTTGCGTAAGACAAATGAAAAATAACAATACACAATAATTTTGTCAAAATATTTATTATCACAGTATTCAAATGTGTTCATAAGCTTCTCTCCCACTATTCAGTGGCATCCAGATGTAAGCAATTCTGCTGGATTTATTTATCATCTGTAGTAATGTTGCTGCTGAAGCTCAAATTGGATGATGTAGAAAATCCCAATTCCTCAGTAAACCAGAGTGAACTGTCTTCCGATATATCTGAATTTCTCTCCAAAAGGGAAAGGTACCAAACTCTGGTTGAGATGTGCCACTACTTTTATGACTTCCCATTTTGAGCAGATGTTGTTTATCTTTTTGTTGTAGAATTTACGGTTACAACTTTATTCTGATCTTAATGCAAAGTCTTTGCTGTTCACTGACCACACTTACCCTTTTGGGTAAGAGGAAAAGGATCCTGCCTGATGGGCTTCTGATTTTTGTAAGAGTATTTCATGAGCTTCTCTTAATATGTGGGAAGATTTGCACCAGTTTTTTAATAGCTCTTTAGTATGGTAGGAAACTGATCCTCTTATTTTGGCCTTTCTACAGAGAGGAAAATAAAACTTTGAATAAAGTGAATTGCAAAGACATTGCAGTAGCAGTCTCAGAGATGGTAAGAGTGTCAAGAATTTTTGGCTTCCAAAAAGGATGGTTGCATTTCATTAGACGGTTCTTTGTTTTTTTTTTTTTTTTTTGGCTGCGCGGCCTGTGGGATCTTAGTTCCCCGACCAGGGATCAAACCCATGCCCCCTACGTTGGAAGCGTGGAGTCTTAACCACTGGACTGACAGGGAAGTCCCAAAGTTCAGTTTTTACTGGCGAAAGCCAGTGTTTTACACTTGTTCACACCATGACTTTTCCTGCTGTTCTTTCAGATGTCCTGATTAATTTCCTAAAGGAGGTGGCCGCTGCTGCCCCTGCACTGCCGTTTTACTACTATCACATTCCTGCTTTGACAGGGGTAAAGAGTAAGTACTGCTTCTTTTCATGTTTCTTCACCTTCACCTCTCACATCGTACCCCATTTCACTAAGAAACCCCGGCTCCACCCCACCTCACCCTGTGTCACGAAAGCATAAGACTGTTGACTAGATGGTTCTAACAGCTCCAAAATAAGTCACTCTTATCAAAAATAAGTCAGCCCTTATCAATCATTGACACCACCTTATAATGGAAGATTTTTAAGTATGAAAGACGAGTTGACCCCTACGTACTTGTAGCAGACAACTTGTGTCTGTCACACACACCTCTCCGTCTTATGTGGGAAGACATAGCCTGTAAGCCCCACTGAGACAGGGATTGGGTCTACTTTGTACCCTACTGTGTTCTCAGCACCTGGCACACAGGAAGGTACTGCGATCTCTTCTCACTTTTCTTTTAGGTTTTCTTTTATCATTATCATACTTCTCCAGCAAGAAGATTGTTACAGTTAGATGAAATTTATTAGGTTGTTTTTAAAATGCCATTCCTTTCTAACTTCCTTAGAAGAAAAAATAGAAGTTGTGCTTTATAAATATCCATCTATTGTCTTCAAGGAACAGAAGATTTAGGGTTACAATTTGATAAGTACAGAGGAACTAGGAGGCAAGGGCAAGTGATTATGTTCAATATGTTCAATCTGCAGCCAGTTGCAGCTGAGAGCAGCCCCTGGCAGCTCAGTGCGGATGTGTGGCGCTAGATGAGATGTTCTCTGTTATTTTCTGGGGGTGTACCAGTGAATGAGACATTTATTGTTTTGAACAGTTCGTGCTGAGGAGTTGTTGGATGGAATTCAGGATAAGATCCCCACCTTCCAAGGGCTGAAATTCAGTGACACAGATCTCTTAGACTTCGGGCAATGTGTTGATCAGAATCGCCAGCAACAGTTTGCTTTCCTTTTTGGGGTGGATGAGGTAAGTTTCCCCCTGGCATATCCCAGCAGGTTTGTTTCCCTCTGCAACACTTGATGTAGCCGCTTATATAGTAGCATCTTTTCTCTTCTCTTTTTCATGAAAGTTAATACTCTCTGTCTGTTTCTGATCAGCAACTGTTGAGTGCTCTGGTGATGGGAGCAACTGGAGCAGTGGGCAGGTAAGCAGGACTCATTTTTCCCAATGCTTATTAGTGTAAAATCCCCCACAGAGGCAGTCATCACCTGCGCAGTTGTATTTCTTGCAAGTACACCTTTTCTAATAGCAATTGCCTTTCTTTGCCACATTCTCTTAGTGAAAAGGAATGAACTAGGGCTTAGCACTTTGTTAGCGACTCAGTCACTCTTATAAGAAGCATCTGTTGCAGTTAGGGGTGAGGCACAGAAGCTGAGAGCATGCACAGAACTTCTTTATCAGAAATTATTTGGTTACAAATAACAGAAAGCCATTCAAACCAGCTTATGTGAAAGAAGGTAAGTTATTATAAAATACTGGGAAATTTCATAAAACCCAAGGGGAGGAAGTGCAGTGAGGTCTCAGAGAAGATGAGAACCTAAAACTGCCAAGCTCTCAACAGCCAAGGCAGACCGTTCTCCCCCTGTGGTCCTTTGGACATCCCTTTATTTGCCTTTCTCTCCAGATGGGCTTTCTCTGCTTCAGCATGCATGTGGCCAGTCATGGGGCCCAAATGGGGCATCTCAGGATATCACTGGATAGCACTGCCAAGTCAGGTGTCCATGTAAGGTCCAGTCAGCTGCAGCTAGGAAGGTAGAATCAGTGGCCTGATGTCTACTCAGCAGAAGGCCTAGGGACGTTCAATTTGGCATGTCCACTGCACATGTTAACCTAGTTCAGTAGCAATGTGCCTGCAAGCAGATTGACTGAACTATTTACATTAACTGAAAGTGTATTTCCTCCCTGTGGGAAAAGTACAGGGGAAGCAAAGTAATACTCATAGCATATCTCGGTGAGCATGGCTTTGATGAAGAGTAGTTGGGTTGGAGGTAATGGTAATGGTTTGTTCACTGAGCCAGGATGCCTGCAACATCCATCATCACTACAGGCCATTTCCTCCAAGGAAACCTGAATGCCTGGATCTGCTGACCTTGGAAATTCTTTTTTTTTTTTTTTTTTCTGGCCCCCATACTAGGCATTTTTATTCTGTCAACAGAATCTGAAAGCAAAGTACATTTGATTACACTTCACTTCTCCTTAATTATGATCACATTCCTCTCTAAATGAGAATACTTCTGAGACCCCTGGGATTCAAATTAGAGTATTCTGAAACCCCTTAGACATTCATGCACATATCGCGACTTTGGGTGTTTCACATCTGCAGGTAACTTATCTCAATGATTATATTTTATTCTTCCCTCCTTTTTTACGAGAAGATAATGTGAACTTCACGTTCTCAGAATGCCTTGTATTGACTCCAGGGACTACACTTATTCACAATACACTATACACAATATTCTGTTCCTGGTACACCAAGATGAAACTCTTTTCTGATCCTGAGTTACTGTAGGAGAAGTCATTAGAAAGTGGGGAAACATCTTTGTTCTGAATTTCTAGAACCTTCTGCCTTGCTGGTTTCTCTAAGAACTCAGTGATCAGTCTAAGATATTTGTCTTTATTGGTAGAGTTAGAGATTCTTTTTTAAGTCAGCAAGAACATTTTATGATATCAAATAACATTCTCATCTCCATTTTTTTCTGAAATGTAATAGAATAAGCAGTATGAAGGGATGGTAAGCTTCTCGACAACTCTGTTGCCCTTCTTTGAGACATAGTTTCTTCACAGCAAAATGGAAACCACACCTACCTCACCGGGCTCTGAGAGGATTAGACATGGTTTATGTCAGGCACCCGGAATACAACAGTCAATAAATGGTCCTTGTATTATTATTATCCGTATTAATATTATTACTAGAAACTAGTCTCTGGGTAACATATAACTTGGCAAAGAATTTAGGTAATCTGCTAGTATTTGCCCCTTTTACTGTGGTGCTACATTCACCCAGTTCCTCAGCATAGGGTTTTTGGGACCCACCTCAGGTACTACTTTTTTTTTTTTAATTTTTATTTATTTATTTATTTATTTTTGGCTGTGTTGGGTCTTCGTTGCTGTGTGAGGGCTTTCTCTAGTTGCGGCGAGCGGGCCTCTCACTATCGTGGCCTCTCTTGTCGCGGAGCACAAGCTCCAGACGCGCACGCTCAGCAGTTGTGGCTCACGGGTCTAGCTGCTCCGCGGCATGTGGGATCTTCCCAGACCAGGGCTCGAACCCGTGTCCCCTGCACTGGCAGGCAGACTCTCAACCACTGCGCCACCAGGGAAGCCCTCAGATACTACATTTTATCCACAGTTCTTACCTAGCGTTGCACCTCTGTGTGCGCCCTGGGCCAGGTGTTGCCCTCAATCACTCCTTGCCAAATACACCTCTGTCTTTCACTTTTTTTCTAACTTTACCCTTTTCCTATTCTTCTCCCTTTTCTTTATTCCTTTTGGTGTTCTCTGCGTCCTCTGCACTGCTTAGTGTTGCTGGAAAACTCAGAACTGAAGATACCTGATCCTTTAATAGATTAGGGCCTAAAAATAGACTTCTGGAAGGCTTGGTAGATTTTTCCCTTTTGAGCATTAGAGGGGTTTGAGGAGCTGGACCTTCTCGCTAAGTTACTGATCCTGAAGATGTGCTGTTTTCTTTCCAGTACCTATAACTACCTGGGAAAAAAGACAAACCAGATGTTGGAGGCTTTTGAACGGAAGGACTTCTCCTCGGCCCTGAACCATCAGGTAAGCTTTCTTTTCCCTTCATATAAATCATAGCCTTTTTTCTTTCCCACTTGAGAATTCTTATTTTCTCTCATCAGCATTCCTACCACACCTGCCCTCCTTAAGATTGCCTAGCTGCTTCTTTCTGTATTTTCCTTCTTTTTCTTACTTTTTCTTGTTTAAAACCAAACCTGTGCCCATTATCCATGTTTCCTGCATGTCTCATCAGGACAGGCCCCACACAGGAATGACTCCTTTCTGTTCCTCCTAGAAATGATCTTATTTTTAGTCTACATTCAAAGTATTTTTATGACTGTGAAATAATGGTGATAGATTTTTGGGGAAATGACCACATGCCATCCCCTTGAGAACTTCACACCTGAGTCACCAGAGTATATAAGGAAGCTATGAGGCTGGTGATCTACAAAGGGGAGACTTAATCCAAAGTCAGAGCAGGTCAGTCCTCTTTGCCCTGGAAATGTGCTGAGAACTGAAAACATTCACCAGGCAGGAAACAAGAGCTGAATAGATGATCCAAAAGGAGACACTGGCTTTGAAACAGGAAGAGAAAAGCAGCAGGATCTGAAGTGTTCCAGGGAAGACCCCTGGGGGAAATGGTGGCTGCTGTTAATGTTACAGGGAGGACAGCCTAGCTGTCCAGAGAAGGAAGAGCCTCACCGAAGGGTAGAACCAGCCCCACAGCTGGTAGTGTGTATACGTTAGGTAAACAGAATAAGGTGGAAAGAAATAGGGTAGGCACTACAGAGAAACTTCTGGAGGCCGAGAGGCCCAGGAACTTTCAGGATCATAAAAGTGACTGAGAGGAGTGTCCCAAGAAAATGAGTGAGAATGAAAGGCATAAGCAAGATCAGAGCAGGTGGTCAGTCCCAGTAAATTTAGATAAGGGATCTTTTGAACAGGACAGGCCACCATCAGGGCTATCAGAAATTACAGAGCAGAAGTCGCAAAGCATCCTGGAGGTTTGAGGGAGTGACCTGAGCTCCAACCAAGAAGAGAACAGGAGGAAGCAGTTGCCAGCAGTGATTAAATACATCCCTACCCTTTAACCCTGCACACTGAGCAAGCCTAAATCTACTTCCTACTTAACTTAAAGTTTAAATAGCTTATTAATATTCACCTTTATTCAGCCCCAGACCAGGTGAAGCTGAAAGCAGGAACAGCATAAGGACTTAGGAAGCTATGTCAACTAGATTAAACATTGGCAAGACTTTGGTTTAAATTAAGATATGAAGTCTGAATTGTGTGGACTCTGCCATCTCTTTTCTTTTTTCTTAATTAGTTTATTTATTTATCTTTGGCTGCCTTGGGTTTTCGTTGCTGTGCGCGGGCTTTCTCTAGTTGTGACAAGCGGGGGCTACTCTTTGTTGCAGTGCGCGGGCTTCTCATCGTGGGGGCTTCTCTTGTTGCGGAGCACGGGCTCTAGGCACGCGGGCTTCAGTAGCTGTGCCATACGGGTTCAGTAGTTGTGGCTTGCGGGCTCTAGAGCGCAGGCTCGGTAGTTGTGGTGCACGGACTTCGTTGCTCTGCGGCACGTGGGATCTTCCCGGACCAGGGCTTGAGTCCGTGTCCCCTGCATTGGCAGGTGGATTATTAACCACTGCGCCACCAGGGAAGTCCCTGCCATCTCTTTTCATATACGATTTTCTTTTTCCTAAATTTCCCAGAAAAAATTATTTGAAAATTTCAACCTGTTCTGAGCTGAATGATGTGAAAATCATAGGATGGTGTAAACTGTGAAACAGCTCTGATACGGAACCTTTCCACTTAGTGGTTTCTTTTATTGGTTGATTCAATTTCCATCTCTTTTTCTTTTTTTTCTTTTAGTCCTACTCAAATAAATCATCTCACCCAAAACAGTATTGGTAAGCAGTTTAGTTTACCACATTCTGTTTTTTCTTACAGAAAGCAAGTGTGAGCAGGTCTCATTTACTCACTTATTAATATACCGTGGGCTGAACTGAATATATAATTTCAATAAAACTGGTCTCTGCCCTAAAGGAGTTTGCAGTCAAGTGAAGAAACAGAAAAATAAAAAGTTAGGGCTAAACTTACTCATTCTCATGGACTTTATTTTTGGCTGTGTTGGTCTTCGTTGTGGCGGCGAGCGGGAGCTACTCTTCATTGTAGTGCGCGGTCTTCTCACTGCAGTGGCTTCTCTTGTTGCAGAGCACGGGCTCTAGGCGCGGGGGCTTCAGTAGTTGTGGCACACGGGCTCAGTAGTTGTGGTGCACGGGCTTAGTTGCTCCACGGCATGTGGGATCTTCCCGGACCAGGGCTTGAACCCGTGTCCCCTTCATTGACAGGCAGATTCTTAACCACTGTGCCACCAGGGAAGTCCATCATTCTCATGGCCTTAAATGCCATGTTATATTTACAAAGTGAGATGACACATGTACAGAGATATTCCTTATAGCATTGTTTATACTAGCAAAAGATAGAAACAGCCCAAATATCCACCCATAAGGAAATGGTTAAATACATTATGTTTGAGTTATTTAATGGAATTATATACAGCCCTTTAGAAGGATGAGATACTTTTATATGCACACATCTGGAGAGATCTCCATGATACATTAAGTGTAAAAAAAGCAACAAAGTAGAGACTTCTGAATGTAATGTGCCATACTTTGTGTGTTAGGGAAGAAAAGAACATGTGCATTTCTGTTTGTAAGGCTTGATACCAAAATTTTATTCTGCATTGACTTTTTTATTACTAGTATACAATTGATTAAAACAGCATAAAAGTAAAATGTTATTGAAAATGCATCTCTTGATGAGATGAATGGGAATCTTTTTTTTTAAGAATTGCTTCATGAATTTGTGGATGAATATTCTTTAATGCTAGGATGAGTTAAAGTTCAGCATCAATACTATTTCTGTTTTTTGCTTTTATAGAAATAAGTGCTGTGATACCCTGTTTATATATATTAGTAGATAAGAATGGAAGAAACTTTGGTATAGCAATGTCACTCAGTTCTTCGAGCAGTTTTTGAGTCATATTCTTGATCATTTAATGATTTTCAACTGACAACCTGAATCACAACATTAAAAGCAAAGTTGAAAGGAAAAAATTGAAAACCCTATGATTCTTTAGAGGACTTGTTATCCATTAATTAAAGGACTCACTCTGTCAGCTCTCTTTGTGGATGCCAATGCCAACATTTTGATTTGCTCCTTTATTTGGTTCCCAGAGGTGTCCCAAGGCAGTGATATAAGAGGTATGTTTTTATTTTTTCAAATGTAGGAGAAGGACTGTGAAAAGGGAAATATAAAAGGACAAGCTACACCTCCAATATGTGCAACTTCTTATTCTGATCAATTTTAGAAATAGCACTTACGGAAGTTGAGGGTCTAGAAATTGCCATAAATCTTAGCCTTGACCAAGTGCCCCTGAGGTATCTTGGAAAGTACCCTAGAGGTTAGAGTACCCCAGTTTGGAAACTGCACCAGCTGATAAGTTTACCTCTGTAACCTAGGTGGGTAAAGGTTGCCCTCCCCATCCTAACTCTCTATTGTACAATTCCTTCATTGGAGCTTCTTTTCTTCATGGGCTCATTTCATAAAAGTTTATATACATGAAAAGATCCTACCTTATCCTGGGTAGATCTCAGTCATCCTCACTTGGCTGTTCTTCTCCACTCCAACAGACCCTCAGAAAACTAAGGTGTGTGGACTTTTTAGTTTGGGGTTTCTGCAGTTTGACCTCTAAATTCTTTAAATTATCACAGTTTAGTAATTACTGACTATAGATTTGTTTGTTCCTTTCCAGTTTTGTATTCAGAGATTTATCAACTTTGTGGTCAAACTAGGTAAGTTTCCCGCTTTGTCTCCTACTGGAGAGTGTAAAGGAAATAGACTTTCTCTGAGCGTTTCAGAGAAGGTGATGAGGGACTTTCATCACTTTCTCTGAGGGTTCAACAAGAACACCTTTTAATCAGCTACAAGCAAAGTTTTATTCCTAATACTAACTTTCAGGGCCAATCCTATAAAATGGTGAAGTAAACCTAGTTGGAAGGTCTTGGCAACCTTCTACAAATCTCTCTCCTCCATCTTAGCACTTTGTTCACCTACCCACTCTGCTCACACACCATTTTTTTAACCCCTTCTCTCCTACACTATCAACACTCCCTCCCTTTACTTGCCTCTGCTCATTAAAATTCTACTACCACACTATAACTGATGTAAGCCTAAGTGTTTAGAGGAAGGCAGTTTGAATACAGATCTTACTAAACTGTGAATGACTGACAGCTCTCCCAAGAGTATCTGCAATTTTAAAAGAGTTTATTAACACAAGTAAGCTTAAATGGATGGAGGTTTGAATAATATGACAATGTAAAGTTTGAGGGAAATACAGTGAATTTGAGTAGAGAAACCTCTCCACAGTCTCCTAAGTCTTATCCCATAACAAATGATAAATGCCACTATTCACTCCACTTCCGCAAGAGACTGGCCCTTCCTGAGGACCTGGGTCAAGTCCAGGAAAAGTTTTAGGTTT
This sequence comes from Aethalodelphis obliquidens, assembly GCF_003676395.1. Taxonomy (NCBI): domain Eukaryota; kingdom Metazoa; phylum Chordata; class Mammalia; order Artiodactyla; family Delphinidae; genus Aethalodelphis; species Aethalodelphis obliquidens. Next base: position 15,720,282 of record NW_020837992.1, on the reverse strand, counting down.
ATTCTTGGCAGACCTCCTACCTTCCTTTCAGAGCCTTTCTGCCTCTTCCTGGCAACCCCTCCCAAGCCCTAAGCACCTATTATGTACTGTGCCCCTCATTCTCACAGGGTTTTCAGCCAACTCTTTATCCTTCAAAGACAATGCTTCCCATTTGCTTTTCCACTTTGATGATTTTTGTCCTATTTGTGTACCACCAGTACTATTATTACCTAATATCATTCCCTTGTCCTAAGCAATACTTCTCACAAAATCGTGGGTTTAGCATATGTTCCTAAAATGCATTAAAGTAGATTTTGAACTACTACTAGTTCTATAGTTTTTTAAAGAACTAAAAGTTTACCTGTACATGTAAGATCACTTTGCATACCAGCAGTGATTCTGCAGTAGTTTTGTAAAGTATAGCTGTAAGGTATTAGCTGAAAGGATTTACTCTTTTGCCAGATTTTTGGCATTTTAAAAGAGGCCTTTTGAAGATAGTTTTTATGATCTAAAAGAACATATCTTTAAAGAGCTCGTTTCAGACTTCCTTGGGGGTTGGAATTTTCATGGTTTAGTCAAAGAAAGACTTTTTTTTTTTCTTTCAGGTTTTTTGAGATAAAACTGACATGCAGCACTGTATAACCCTGTTTCTGTTTTATTATGTTTGTTCATTTTTTTGTTTTTTAGATTCCACATATAAGTGAAATCATACAGTATTTGTCTTTTTCTGTCTGACTTGTTTCACTTAGCATAATACCCTCTAGGTCCATCTGTGTTGTCACAAACAGCAAGATTTCATTTTTTTATGGCTGAGTAATATTCCATTGTATATAAGAGAGACTTAATCTTAATAAACATGATAAAGCCTTATCATGAAGGTAGCTCTCAGTCTTCCACCATTCATAATAAGCCTAGGAGGGCCATTTTGCATTTAGCAAAGTATATTCTATATATTTAGCCAAGCTAGTATTTTTCTTCCCAATGCTCAATTGTTACTGTAACCAAATTACCTTAGTAAAAGAAAGTTACTTCTCATACCTTTGATCCAAGAGCAATAGCCAGTTAAGAAAACAAATATCTTCCTGTGCTATATTCTGGATTACTTCCTTAGATCTACCTTCAAAATCACTAATTCTATCTTTAGCTATGTTTTCTACTGTTTAGTTTTACTGATTATATATTTTTAATTTCCAGCATTTCTTTTTGGCTTTTTCTTCCAGATCTTCCTGTTCTTTATTTATATGCCCTTCTCTTAGCCTATGGCTTCTATTCTTACGTTTATCTCTGTGAAGCCTCTTTCAGAATTTTGTATCATCTTTTCTCAGGATGTAAAATTTGTCAGTTGTGCATTTGCTGTCTCTCATGCAGCTTCTTTTTCCTTGTGTGCTTTGTAATTTTTAACTCTGATTTCATCTTCAGAGACAGCTGTTTTCTGGAGAATCCATCGTACTCTAGGTTGTGAGTTGTCCCATCAAATGATTTTACATTTGCCTCTGCTAGGACACTATAGTTTCATCAGTTCTAACCAGTCTTTAGGTATATTTCTTAGTATGGTTCCTGTACCAAGCACAGAATGCAAATACGGATCCAGCATTCATCTATGGCACAGGCTTGGGATTTCATTTATATGATTTTTTTCCTTCCACACCCTGGCAGAAGTCATGCTTCCTTGCCTCTCAGACCAGTGGGCCAGTTTTTTTTTCTATTTCTTTTCATAGAAGGTTGGCTACCAGTTTTATATGGGGAGTTTAATTCCAGCTCTTTGCTGTGTACAGACTCAAGGCTTCATCTTGCATTCCTGCCCTAGTCTAAAACAGCAGCATTGAGTCATAAACTACCTTAAATAGTGCATTTCTCAGGTACTTCTTAGATTTGTTTGAACTAAATTGTGACCTAGTGACCAAGTCCTACATCATTCAATCCACAACAGTGTATCCCTGAATCAGATTATCCTCATGGACCACTGGCTTCAGCAACTCCTTACTACTCTGATCTCTTTATTCCTGATACTTCTCGTTCCTCCTTCTTGCTTCTGAGGTTGACTTTGAGTCTCACTTTGTTTTGTTTTACAGTTTGTCAATTTGTTCAAAAGTTTCCAGCATTACTATATGTTTAAAGCAGGAATAGGGATTTCCTACATCTGCTCAGTCTGCCATATTGACAAGAAATGTTCCCATCGTTTAGTTCCACTTTATCCTGTTATAGTAATCACTGTAAGAATATGATCTCTTCTTCCGAGTGTTTGTGGCAAAGTGGACAGTGCCAGCCATGTTTCCTCATTTATATTTTCCTGTCTAGGTTTTGGAGTGTCGCAGACCAAAGCCATCATGACTCTTGTCTCTGGGATTCCAATGGGCCCACCCCGGCTTCCACTACAGAAAGCCTCTAGGGAGTTTACTGATAATGCAGAAGCTAAACTGAAAAGCCTAGATTTCCTTTCTTTCACTGATTTAAAGGATGGAAACTTGGAAGCTTGTAGCTAGTGCCTCTCTATCATATCAGGGTGTGTACGTTGAGATATAATCCACTTTGAATACTGCATTCATTTCTCAAAAACTTTTTAGATGAGTTTGAACTAAACTTTCCTAGCAAATGAAATCTTGCATCAATCAACAAGTATTTAAATACCTACTATGATCTTTTAAAAGTTTTAATTTATGAAGGGGCAAAAACTGTAAAAGGAGTTATGAGCCCTAAGTCATTCAATATGTCACAGAATTTTGGTGGAAAAGTTTTTGCATAAATGGATAATATGGAATCAAGAGGAAAATTGTAATTGATTAATTCCATCTGCCTTTGGGAGCTCCCATTATCTTGATTTCTGGTTGTTAATCCTATTTTAAAGTTTTCTAATTTTAAACCACCATAATGTACTTTCACTTTAATAAATATTCATTTGGAATCTAGGACAACTCTGAGCTATTGCATTTAGGCAGACATGCTAACTTTAATGCCAGATTACAGTGAGACTCAACTATGCACAACTGTTAACAAACCAGTTCACTTGGCTGCTCAGTCTAACTCTAGAATATCTGCTTTCGGATTAATTGCGATGTCGCAGTTTTCCCCCAAAACATTGGGTTAGGTGAAGACTTGCTTCAGTTACTATAACTAAAGGGCCATTAGGGTGGTTTTCACATAACAAAGGAAAGGCCTTCCCCAAAGATGAATTCAAGTCTCTAATTGTTGCTATAGAGAACTTCTCAAAGTTTCAAAGAGCTCTCTGCTCTGGGCACCACAAACTTCCCCTTTCCTCACTGAGAAGAAAGTGTCCCTCAACAGTGCCCTGAATTATTGGAAATGAAAGCCAGCATCCCTTCTGCCGTGAGCCCAGGGGCTACTTACTGTTATTTCCCAGTCACATTTTCACACAGTCACTTTTCAGTGATAAGAGATTTAGGGAGGACCTAAAGATTTAACTTTAACTTTCTCTACACACCTTCTTTACTTTTTTCTTTTTCTGGACTATATAACTGGCTGCTCAGTCTCCTCTCTAACAAACCCTGGTACATGCCTTCCAGTAACAAAGTGTACTGATGGTCAATCCTTAGTGATTTTAAACTGGACTATCCAGTCTAATAACTACCTAAGATTTTATTTTGTTTCTTATCTAATTAGTCTGCTCATTGGCAGAGGAAAAGTATTTGAAATTCATATCAGTTTACTCTATTTTTTAATTTTTAAAAATTAAAAAAGTGTTTGCAAAATGAGAATTTGAAATGATCAGTGGATTTGATTATCTTTGCTACCCTTCTCTTTATATCTCCTCACTCCTTTTTTGCCCAGGAATAAAACACACTGTTTTCTCATATTTCTCTCACCTTTAGGAGTAAGGTGTCTGAATTAGAAATTGAACCACGGTGGCTTATGTGAGCTTATATTCTACCTCACTGAAACTTTTCTCTATAGCCGTTAATTTCCTGAAAGAAGAACAGTGAGGTTTTTGTTAGTCTTTGGTTCTGAGGATGTCATATCCCTACTTAATGATACTAAAGCCAAATTAATTTTTCAGTGAAGATAAATATTGGATATCCACTAAGCAATGAACTCTGCTTTTCTTTTTTTGCTCTTCTGAAATTAGTGCTTAGAGGGCTTTTAACATGATTAATGAGATCTTGTGAACACAAAGTTAGTTAAACAAAATGACCAAGGGCTGAGTTTAGCTCTATGTATTTTAACATCCAACTCCGTAGAAACAAGGGACTTCTCTGGTGGCACAGCGTTTGGGACTCCATGCTCCCAGTGCGGGGGGCCTGGGTTCGATCCCTGATCTGGGAACTGGATCCCACATGCATGCCGCAACTAAGGAGCCTGTGAGCCACAAATAAGGAGCTGGCCTGCTGCAACTAAGACCCAGTGCAACCAATCAGGGAAGCACAAAAGAGAAAACCATTCTACAATTTAATACATACAGTGTCATTAGTGTTTTTTTACAGTTTGCTTTTGAGGATAATCTACTGAATTTTTCTGCCAGTGACATTTCAGAGTGAAGTTGTCTTCAGCAGTAGACTTCCACAGAGAATCAAGAGTATAACAGTCCAATATGTTTTACAGGTGATACCTGACAGTTTATGAGTAGCTGCAGATCACTTTTTTCTCCATTTTTTCCCCAAAGTCTTGGATGATGAACAGGAATCATGACTTTCACCGCCACTATAGTGCTCATATAAAGTTTTAGCAGCTTTCAAAATGGAGTCAGGAGAATTCAGGCCAACAAGTTGGCCCAGAACGTATTTCATTTCTTTAGTGGTTCCCTTAGCCACCTGGTTACCTGGATGAGTTTGAACATATGGATGTGCCAGAAGCTCAGGAGTGGATACCCTCTGTTTAGGGTCCCTTAGTAAACAACACTTTAACACATCTTGAAGAAGGTATAAATGGAAAATAGGGAAAGGTGTTTAGCAACGTCACTGGGAAGCCTGTGCAGAGTGCACCTAAATGCAAGTCACATCACACTAATTTGTTTGTGTTGGCCTTCTAGAGGAAGGAAAACCATTAGAAAACTTTCAGGTTTTTTTTTTTTTTTTTAAAAAAGAAAGAAACAAATGAATGTTATACAGCAGTGGGTTGCTAATAATGCCTTTAAACAAAAGTAAAATTTTGGAATATTATGAATTTATTGTTATCTTTGAATTTAGCGTTTAATGTCAAAACTACAGTAATGATGTGAAATATCTTATTTATCACAGTACTAAAAGCTGATTTTTAGCATCTTTTCCAAAGTGGAAATCTGAGATTAGTTCATTGGAGATGGTTGGAAGGTCGAAGTGATTTCAGGGACTGGTTTTGTTACTGAGTCCAACAGCACCTCTTAGCCAGTGTTATCCATAAGATTTCAGTCCAAGGAGTAGTAGAGAGTTGGGTTCAATATAGTATGAAATGGAAAACAGTATAACATGGTTTTGTGGGAGGCAGGGTTGGCCTTATGCTTCTATGTCTGACCTCAGGCTGTGTGGGTTCAAGTCCCAGCTCCACCACTTACTATCTGTGTGACTACAGTGTTATGTTTTTAAATATAAATTTATTTATTTTATTTCATTTACTTTGGGCTGAGTTGGGGCTTTGTTGCTGCTCGGGAGCTTTCTCTAGTTGTGTCGAGTGGGGGCTACTCTTCGTTGCGGTGCACGGGCTTCTCATTGCCTTGGCTTCTCTTGTTGTGGAGCACGGGCTCTAGGCACGCAGGCTCAGTAGTTGTGGCACACGGGCTCAGTAGTCGTGGCTCACAGGCTTAGTTGCTCCGCAGCCTGTGGGATCTTCCTGGACCAGGGCACGAACCCGTGTTCCCTGCATTGGCAGGTGGATTCTTAACCACTGCGCCACCAGGGAAGTCCCTACAACATGTTATTTAACTTCTCAGCCGTTCATTTATCTCATTGATAGCATGAGAATTATAATATCTATCTTCTGGGGTTATTATGAGGATTACACATATGAAGAAGGTCTCAGAATAGTGTCTGGCACATCTTAGGCACAGTGAAGTGTTAGTTATTGTTAGTTTTTATAGCTATCCAAGGCATTCAGTGTATGTTCTTTATACAACAGAGAGAAGCATTACATTGCTGCTAAACCTTTTAACTCAATAGGTGCCAAAATAAAGTCGAAAATGATATGAAACCCAAGAATTGAAATTTGCATTTATTATTACTGGAGTCCAGATCATAGTGCCACCCTCAGATTTTTTCGTAGGTTGGGAATTTCTGACTGTGCTTCTAACAGCAGAGGATGGGGAATGGAAAATATCTGTGGGTTCTTGAATGATCCATGTATCACTATTTGGAACAAACAAAATGAGAGAATGACTTTTGCTAAGTGATTTCAGAGGAACAAGCAGGTCAAAGGCATAGATGAAAAAAGTCATCATCATCGAAAGATTTGAAGTATTTATGTGTGTATGGGATAGGAAGGTATGTGACATGACTTTTTGTTTTAAAAATGACACTCTTGAAGCAGTGTGATGAGTAGATTGGAAGACAGACTGGGAACAGGTAAACCGTTAGGTGGCCTATTGTGATAGGTAACCAATGGCGGAGCCACTAAGGAAGTGGCAGCAGGGATGGAGGGGAGGGAATGGAACGAAAAATATTTAGAAAGAATCAACAGAACCTAGATATGGAAGATACAGTTGGCCCTCTGTATGTGCGGGTTCCACATGCAAGGATTCAACCAACTACAGAAGGGAAATATTAAAAAAAAAAAAAAAAATTCCAAAAGGTTCCAAAAAGCAAAACTTGAATATGCCTCATACTGGTAACTATTTACGTAACATTTATATTGTAGGTATTATAAGAAATCTAGAGATGATTTAAAGTATACAGGAGGATATCCTGTAGGTTATATGCAAACACTATGCCATTTTATTTAAGGAACTTGAGCATCTGTGTATTTTGGTATCTGCAAGGGTCCTGGGACCAATCCCCTGTGGATACTGAGGGACAGTTGTACTTGCATTTGTTCTTTATTTCATGTAACAAATCACCCCTAAACTTAGCAGCTTAAACCTGGAAACATTTATGAATTCACACAATTTCTGAGGGTTGGGAACGAGGAGCAGCTTAACTGGGTGGTTGTGGCACAGAGTTTGTCAGAAGGTTGCAGTCAAGCTATCGGCTAGAGCTTTACTCATCTCAAGGTTCAATTGGAGCTGGAGAACCTGCTTCTAGATTCACTTACCTGTAGTTGTGGGCAGGCCTCTGTTCCTTGCTGGCTCTTGGCCAGAGGCTTCAGTTTCTCACAACATTATGGCAGCTTTCTTCACCCAGAAAGGGAGATCTGAGAGAGAGATCCACGAGAGAGAGAGAGAGAGAGATGGCACACAAGTGAGCCAGAGCTCAAAATAGAAGCCACAGTCTTTTAAAGCAATCTCAGAAGTAGCCTACCATCCCCTTCTGTATGCTATTAGTCAAAAAGGACAACCCTAGGACAATGTAGGATGGGACTACACAGGGAATGAATTCCAGGAGGAGAGGATCATTGTTGGCCATGTTGAAGGTTGCCTACCACAATAATAAAAGAAACAGAATTGACACCCAGGAATCAAAGCCTGTGGGACATCATGTAGAGAGGCCCACCAAGCGTTTATGTATATTGATCTGGAGTTCAAAAGGTTTGGATAGGAGATAGAGGTTTAGAGGGTATCAACACATAGATAGTAGTTGAAACCATGGGAAGAATAAGATTGTCCAGGCAGAGCATATATAGAGTGCTAAGAACAGAAACTGGGCATGATTGGCATTTGGTGTGCTTACAGAGGAAGTTGCATAGGAGTCTGAGATGGACTGATCGGAGACAAGAGAGCAGAGCTGTGCTCGGAGGAACTCCAAAGTCCTCAAATGTGAGGGGTGGTGATGCTCAGAGAAGATTTGCTTCAGGAGTCTTATCCTTAGAGGGGAATGCAAAGCTCAGAGGAAAATGGGCAGCTGGCAAATGTCACCAGCCCCAAAGGACCAGGGTCTCCCAGCCACCGCTGAAGTCCTCTTTGAAGCGTGGAAAGCCCTGGAACCTCAGCAGTTGGGTACTATGTAGGTTCCATTCCCAACCACCTTGTTGCTCGGGACACAGACTCTTGGGCAGCTCAGAAGCAGCACAACTCACCATCGACTTCCCAAGCTGCAGGGCAGGAGGCTGGAGCTGGAAGACCAGCATCTACCCCACCCCTGGCTCAAGGGAAGGGAAGACTAAACCCAGGGCAGCTGAAGGACCTGCCCAGACCAAGGCCAGTGGTGAGCTGGTAAATGGTTGACAACTGGCTCTGGCAGAGGATGCGGGGGAAAGGGCCCAGACTTGTAGCATTTGCCTATTTCTATAGTTAGATACTCCCACCATGGGATGAGGATCAAGATGGCAGAGTAAGAGGATGTGGAGCTTACCTCCCCCTATAAATACATCAAAAACACATCTACGTGTGGAAAAAGTCTCACAGAAAACTAACCGGAAACTGGCAGAAGAACTCCTGTGCAGCTAAGGCTGCAAGAAAGATTCCCATGTAATCAGGTAGTGTTACCGAGTCCAAGCTCGCTCTGCTTGTCGCACGACACGGCAATAAATCGGGAGACGAGGTGCTGAGGCAAGGAATACATAAAGTCGGCAGACCAAGAAGATGGCCGACTAGTGTCTCAAAAAACCATCTTATCAGGGTCTGGATGCCAGTTTCTTTTATAGAACAGAGAGGGGGAGGAGGTGAGGAAGTAAAGTAAAAAGGCCACAAGTTTTGCAAATATCCCCTGGAATGGCCAGCCTCGGGGAGGGGGATGTGTTAATTTCTTCTTTCTAGCAGCCATTCACAGGTGGACAGGGTCGGGATGTTTCCCTGAACAAAGGCACTTTGTTTTAACATTCAGGCAGAGGGGCAGGGTTCCCTGAGGCAGGCCATTGTATAGACAGTATCCTTTTAGTGAACAATTAGCAACAAAAAGCAAACGTTAAAGTAAAGAAGCAGGGCTTCCCGGGTGGCTCAGCCTGCTGATGCAGGGGACGAGGGTTTGTGCCCAGTCTGGGAGGATCCCACATGCCACGGAGCGGCCGGAGCCTGTGCTCCGCAACGGGAGAGGCCACAACAGTGAGAGGCCCGCGTACCGCAAAAAAATAAAATAATAATGATAATAAATAAAGTAAAGAAGCAGATCCAACAAGGAGTCAGGGTTGGCTCTTCCCTGTTACAGTAGGATGGGAAGAAAGGCATCGGGTGGAGACCTGTGACTTTGGGAGGGGACTAAGGAAAAGGGATATCACACAGGTGGACACTAGCCCTGAGGAGTGATCAGGTTGAGCCACACACTGGGCATTCGAGTCCTGGGGTCCTACGCAGAAGGATAAGCCCCTTTGGCTGCTTGGAGGACCACTGGGACAGATAAAAAGGCTGGAGGAGCCTAGACTCCACTTGTGAGGAGTGCGCAGGTGCTGGTTTGCCATCAGACACGGTGGAGAGAGGTCTGCCCTAGCGGCTGCCTCCTTGCTATGCTCCCCAGTCTGAGCTAAGAGAACACCCTGGCCCCACTTATTCCACACCACAGCTTGGCAATGGACCTAGGGCAGCCAGGACCTGGGAAAAGACTTGATCTAGGGATGCCTAGGTAACCCAGGGGCCTGAGGTGTGGTCCAGGAGGGGCAGCAGTGGCCATTGTTGGCACTCACTCAAACAGCACCACAGAAGCAGTCCAGACTTCTCATGGCAGCCCAGCCACTTAAACCACTATGACCCTCAGTCCCAGCCTGGTGAATGCGCTGGCCCCAACCACTCCATACCGTAACTTTGCATTAGATGTGGGATGGCCACAACTGGGGAAAAGACATGACTTTGGGCTGCTTCTGAGCAGAGCAGTAGATGCCTACAAAGGCAGCACATTGAACATCTGTAAGCACACGAGCCCCATTTACTTCACCACTCCCCTCCTTTGAGGCAAAGGCTTCAGTGCAGGGAGGAGTAAAAACATACACTTAAAGAGAACAAAGCCAGCCTGAGTCCGACCCTCAGGGCTCTCGCTCCAGCAACTGGGAGCAGAGCCCACCCCTGACAGTGTGGGTGACAGCCACTGAACAGAGAGGAAGTCCCACCTCACACCGTGCACAGGCCCTAGCTCCTCCAGCACCAGTCACACCCCCTATCAAGGTGATAGTGGCCAGCACACCCTGAGAAAAGATGTGGCTGGTGTCCGCATGAAATCCAGTCCTCACACCAGAGACACTGGGCAAACAGTCTACATAGGGATGCTCCCACATAAAAACACCTATTCAAGACTACAACAGTTACCTGTTTTCACCTAAATTCATAAAGACAGAGAAAGTTAAGTAAAATGAAAAGACGGAGGAACTACTCTCCGTAAGGCCAACTGGCCCGAGGCAGGGGAACACAATCAGATTCACAGGTTGCATCAGACCGAATTCTCCGGACCACCCAGTTCCAGAAACTGCCCTGGAGACATTCCGGACCACCCAGTTCCAGAAACTGACCTGGGGACTTTGAACCCGGCCCAGCCTTCCCGCCTTTCGAGGGGCGAGACCAACGGTCCCCCAGGATACCCGAAAAGACCACCAAATAAGGGATACCCTGCGCCCTCCCAGATTCACCACAGCCCTTTCCCTTTTTCCCCTATAAAATCTTGCCCAACCCTCGCCCGGGTGCGACTTCTCTGGCACCTTTCTCTCGGACCAGTGAACCTCGCCCTGGAGCGCTCCCTAATAAAGCTCACTTGAAGCTTTCCTCTGTTTCGCGGTGCCGTTTGTTAAGATCCGACGTTACACTCTCAATTGAAAGAGCAACAGAAAACCCCAGAAAAAATAATGAAACATATAATCAGTCTACCAGACAATGAATTCAAAAAGTTGGTAATAAAAATGCTGTGTTCATTATCTGCTACAAAACACTTGCAATTCACTTATGCTAGTTGGGTTTCACTTATCATAAAAAAAAAAAACCTGCTGCTTTAAGCACCCTGGAAGGGGACAAAGAAACAAAAGATTAATGTGTTTCCCCTAATGATTTTGTTCCTATTTGAAGAGAGCAAACACATGGAGAAAATAAAAGAATGAGTAATGCTCGAGAATGCTGTGTTATTCTGATCATGGGAGCAACAGAGTTTTAAAGGGATTAATCACAGTAAGCTAGAAGAGTTGGGAAAAAACGTAGTGAAAGAGGTGAAATATGAGGATGATAGGTGTGATGGGGCCTGATAATTGATTAGCCTGGATTCTGTGGAACAACCCCAGGTGAAATATTTTGTATTGTTGCCTCCGTGGGAAGCACTAGAGTTCAAAAACTTAAGTGACTACCACAATCGTTAAGAATCCAGTTTATTCCAAAGACTCTGAAGACAAGAGGCTATCCAATGTGAGCAAAAACAACCTTGCAGTTTTTGTCTATTCATTAAACTAGTTTTTACTGAGCACTGGATGTACCAAGCACTGCAGCGAGCTAGCCAGGCAGGGTTCCTGCCTTCACTGAGCTTATGTCTTTCAGGAGACGTTCACGTTAGAGTATCTGACTTACTCCACCACCACCTACTGAACACCTATTGTGTGCCACATACACATGATAAGCTCCCTTCACATGCCATCCTGTTCAATTGCCTCAACAACCCTATAAAGTTAGCACCTGAGATTTCCAGTTCTGTCTTCGAAGGGCACCTCATCTTATCACAGGTCCCTATGACAGAAGCTGCAAAACATTTTGCTGCATTAAAATGCTACAGGTCCCCAACTCGCAAAAAACTTTCAAAAGTAGGTATTGCACTACAGGAAGAAGCAGGGCTGGGGCGCCCGGGGCCAGGCGCAGCGGATGTCCCAGCCGACGAGACTCTACCAGCAGCTTGGTAGCTGCAGCCCCGCCCCTCCCTCTAGGCGCCCTTTGTCCCAGGCTCGCTTTCTGCGCATGCTTAGCGCACTGACCCCGCCCTCCTTGGCGCCGCGACCGGAGCCATTTCGCCGCCGCCGCTGCTGCCTCTGAGTCCGTGCGTGTGGGTTTGCGTTCGCTGTGTGTCCGTCGCTAAGGCCGAAGCCACGGACGGTCCTAAGAGGCCTGTGCTCTCGGGTACCAGGAAGCGGACGCCGGTAAGGGAAAGACGTCCTTGTCACTCGTTGGGCCCCGCGGCTCTGCCGCCTGGCTTTGTTGCCAGGCGCGGGCGGCGGGGGCGGGGAGGGGGAGGGGAGCCGTCCCGCCGGGTTCCCGGATTGCGCGTTGCGTGCTGCTGGCCGCGCCGCGCTTGCGCTGTTCGGGGCCGCGAGGTGGCCCCCGGTTCTCCGCGCAGCTGGTCACGGTCCCGGCTCCGGAGCAATCAGACCCCACTTCCTCCTCCGCGTTGCTCGCGGCGGTGGCGCTGTCGCCACAGAGTGAAAGGGGGTGAATCGTCTGAGGGTGAGCCCGTCGAGGCGCCACCCACGCCTAGGGCCCATGCCACAAATACTGGGTGCTGTCCTGCGGGTGCTGTGGACAGAGTAAACAGGTTAGGCACAGTCCTTGCCCTTCCCTCCCAGAGGTTGCGGTCGTGGCGCGGGGGTGGCAGTAGGGAAACAAATGTCTGCAGGTTTCGGTAAAAAGATCATGAGGAATTAGTGTAAAGGGAGGGAGCTACTTTAGATAGGGTGGCAAGGGCAGGCTTTTCGGAAGAGGTAGACCTCTGAGCCGATATCTCGGCCATTGGGCGGAGAATGCGTCAGCTATGAAGACGCGGAGGAAAAGCAGAACTGCAGAGGCAGAAGGGATTAGTTAGTGTTTACTGGCAGGGACTGGAAAGAAACTGAAAGAAGGCCATGTGATTGGGGTGTGGTGAGAATTTAAGAGAAGAATGGATTTAGGGGTAGCCAGAGTGGAAATGGGAATTACTTAGGACGTTCTTGCCGTACTCCAGGTGGGCAGTAGTGGTAGCAGGGAGAAGGGAGAGAAGCGAATGGATTGGAGACACGTTTTGGACGCAGAAGTGCGCAGTAAATCAGTAGTAGATCAGGACTACCTGGCTTGGAATTCTGGGTCCCCCAGTTAGGAGCTCTGTCTCCCGGGGCAGGTTATTCTTTGGCTCAGTTTACTCACCTGTAAAAAGGGAATAATAGTGATGTTTATCTATACAGTGTTGTAAGGGTTAAGTAAAAAAGTTCACATAGATGCTCCTTTAAGGATACCGACTGGCACATAATAAGGGCTCTACAAGGGATAGCTATGGAGGATCTTGAGGGACTGGGAAATTCCCACATGGTGATGTGAGTAACTTGGTGGATGGAGGTGCCATTTAGGGAGATGGGAACACTGGGATTGGCGGGAAGAGGAACAGGTTTGGGAGGAAATTTAAAATTCTGTTTGAGATCCCAAGTTAGCATTCAGATGGGTCCGTTAGTGCTGCAGTTGGATGAGCTTCATTTTGGAGCTTAAAGAGAAAAGACTGAACTTTCAGTATATATTTGGGCATCATTAGCATATAGTTGATATTTAATATTATGGAGTTAGAAGAGGCTACCGAGGGAGGAAGGAATTTGATAGTGTAGTCCTTCATATTTCATGCTACTCATTCACGCTGAGGGCTTGTTTTTTAATTATTCATGGTTGGAATTTGTAGATAGACATCATCAGCGTTCCACAGCTTTTCATTAATAGAATGTCCCCAGGGTTAACCTATGACTACAGAATAAATTTTTTATACTAGGGTGAGGTTGGATGACAAGGCTTAGGTGCTAACAAAATGCACTAAACATTAACAGAAGACAGAGACAATGCTCTCGCAGTGGGGTTTCTTCTCACATCACAGCAAACTAAATTCGTAGCATATTTTCTCTGGTTCTTAATTTACTCTCAGATACCTTGCTTGTAACTCAGACTCAGGCTCCATATCTTTTGCTATCTTATAACCTGGAGTAGAGGGAGAATGCCAACAAGTATGGTATGTTGCACTTCAAAAAGACATAATATTCTCAAATTTTAATGAATAACAAGGCCTAAAGGAGAGATTTGGCACGGGATATTTAAGTTCATTGATTACTGTTTCCAGTTTAAGTGCTGTATTTGGACTTACTAACATTGCCTACAACTTTGAGGGCAGTCTGTTACGAGACATAATCCAAATGAGGATAAACTATTGGATTTATATATAAAATGATTGATGACCATTTCTTAATATAGTAGTTTGGGTTTGAATTTAGACCTCCACAGTGGATAACTTAGAAAAGTTACTAAAACTTTCTATGCCCTAGATTCTTCCTCTGTAAAAAGATGATATAGTAGGATCTACTGTGTATAATGTTATCTACCATTGTTGTAAGGATTAAATTAGTTAAAACACATAAAGTGCCGTTTGTAAAAAGTAGGACGTTCCATAAAACGTCTTTCAAGAAAAGATAAAAACCACTTGTAGTTACCTGAAGATAACGCTTGGGGGGATATGTCTTTTCCAGTCTTGATTTACCTATGCATACTTTTTGTGTAGTTCAGATCATACTTCAGTATCCTGCTTTTTCTTATAACATGTCGTAGACTTTCCAGTTATGTCATTAATATTTCTTCATAGGCAGTGTTAATAGCAGCATGATAGAATATCCTGTACTTAACCTAGATTTTCAGTAAATTCCAGGTTGGTAATTTCCAGTGTTTGTTCTTATAAATAATGCTGTTTTTAACTAACTTGTTTCTTAGGTCTGAAGAAGACACTTGAATCATGGGTGATGTTAAAAATTTTCTGTATGCCTGGTGTGGCAAAAGGAAGATGACCCCAACCTATGAAATTAGAGCAGTGGGGAACAAAAACAGGCAGAAATTCATGTGTGAGGTACTAAAAAAATACAGTTTACATTTATGTGACTTTTGAGGCTTATTTTATTATTAAAAGAACAGTGTTTTCTGTTTGAAAATGTTAATGTGTTGTACGTTGGGGAATCTTCTTTACTGTGACTTGCTTGTTATGTCTACTTCATTATGAATCATTTTCAAGTGAGCATAACTGTTTTTGGGGTTTTTTGTGGCTGCACCACGCAGTTTGTGGGATCTTAGTTCCCCGAGCAGGGATTAAACCTGGGCCCCCTGGCAGTGATAGTGCAGAGTCCTAACCACTGGACCTCCAGAGAATTCCCTGAGCATTACTTTTAAAACAATCTGATAGGTAAATTATTCTAATTAGAACGTGAAGCTTCCACAGCTTCCACAGTACCAGTAGTGCAGATTAGAAAAGTTGGACCAACGGTTTGTAGTTTTACTAGTTCCAGTAGAAAGTATATCAATTCTTTTTTAAAAATTTTTATTTTATTTTATTTTTTTATACAGCAGGTTCTTATTAGTTATCCATTTTATACACATCAGTGTATACACGTCAATCCCAATCTCCCAATTCATCCCACCGCCACCACGCCCCTCCCCACTTTCCCCCCTTGGTGTCCATACGTTTGTTCTCTACATCTGTGTCTCTGTTTCTGCCTGGCAAACCAGTTCATCTGTACCATTTTTCTAGGTTCTGCATATATGTGTTAATATGCGATATTTGTTTTTCTCTTTCTGACTTACTTCACTCTGTATCACAGTCTCTAGATCCATCCACGTCTCTACAAATGACCCAATTTCATTCCTTTTTATGGCTGAGTAATATTCCATTGTATATTTGTACCACATCTTCTTTATCCATTCGTCTGTCAGTGGGCATTTAGGTTGCTTCCATGGAAAGTATATCAATTGTTGATTGCTTCAAGTCAGAGTACTTTAAAATAAATACAAGTAGAGAGCTTGTTCTTGGGTCTTATAAAGTCAGATTTTAATGTGGAACATTCTGTTACATGAGACGAGATTGGGCGCATTCAGGGTGGTAATGGCCATAGACTGGAACATTCTGTTACGTGAGAAGAGAATATCTGAGCCACATAAGTTAACATTCTTGTTTTTGGATTAGTTTATTACTAGACAACACGAATTAAGTTTTTTTAAATAAGACAACTGGTGAATTCTCTTGTGTGTTATTGTCAGTGTGTTTATAGAGTATATTTCCAATAGCTAACTGTAGTCTCTTAATGGACTAGTGAATTATGATTTTTTTAAATACCAGAATTATGCAGGTCAGTCTCTCAAGGTATTTTTTTCTTGACTGTTAAAGGTTCGAGTGGAAGGATATAATTACACTGGCATGGGTAATTCCACCAATAAAAAGGATGCACAGAGCAATGCTGCCAGAGACTTTGTTAACTATTTGGTTCGAATAAATGAAGTAAAGAGTGAAGAAGTCCCAGCTATTGGGGTAAGTATGGCCAAGCACTCAGACATATGTTTTAAGGTTATGCTAATCCAGTATGTATGGAGGCCCAGGGTGATAATTTTTCAATGTTGTTTCCAAATAGTATTTTAATGTGTTCCAGAGTGAACCTTGGCATTTTGTTTTCTCGGAGAACTAGGATGATTTCCTGAAGATTTGGATTTTATTCTCATTATGTACCTGACTTGTGGGCTTGGGAGATCCCTTTAATCTGTATGTCTTAAGGTTTTATATATTTCATTCATTCAAAACTGATTTTTCAGAGCCTGTTGTATTCTGTGTACTTACAAAGATAACATTTTAAACAGAATATAAAAATCAGTAACTTTTTAAAAATATTTATTAATTGGCTGTGCGGGTCTTAGTTGCAGCACGTGGGATCTTTAGTTGCAACATGCAGGATCCTTAGTTGGGCATGCGGGATCTAGTTCCCTGACCAGGGATCGAACCCGGGCCCCCTGCATTGGGATCTTGGAGTCTTAACCACTGGACCACCAGGGAAGTCCCAAAGTCAGTAACATTTTAAGATACATTTCCTCCCATTGACATTCCCTTAGATAGTAGAGACAAAATAGTATTTGGTGCAATGGAATATCATTCTTGTGTTTTTGATACCATGATCATTTTAATTATATTGGGAGTGTGCAGCAAAAACCCCTTTCCAGTACTGTTTTTAAGAAATAAAGTTTGTCATTTAATTAAAAAATGAAAACTTGCATTTTCACAAAAATTCAGGTGGTGTTGATATTATAAAAAGATTCACATTATGATTTAAGTAGATGCCTTAGGTAGTACCCAGTTTTTATAAAACCTTTAGGAATAATCTATCAATTTTAACACTTTTCACTGAGTTTTTGTGTTCTGACTTGCTTATAAAGGTAAAAATACATGGTTTTTTTCCTTCCATTGCTTTTACCCAGAAATTGAGTCTTACTTTCTAGTCTACTGTACCACTAGATAATTACAGGATTTTTAATTAGATTGGTTGAGCCGTCTATAAAATGAAGGGGTTGGACAAGATGACCTTGAAGACTCTTCCTGGCTATGAAAAGAATGTTGCAAATATCTTTCAAATGTTTGAAGCTATTGGCCTTTGCTCCATCTGTTATGACCTATTCTGTTTCTTGTAGCGTCTTCCTCCCTCTTGTAGTGTAGGTCTGCCTGTGGCAAATTCTCTTTAATTCTTTTATGGAAAACTATTTTTATTTTACCTTCTTTCTTGAATATTTTCACTGGATATACAATTCTGAGGTGCCAGTTCTCTTTTCTTTCAGCACTTTAAAGATAACGTTCTGTTGTCTGATGAGAAGTCAGCAGTAATCAAATCATTTCCCCCTATATGTAATGTTTTCTTTGGTTGCTTTCATTTTTTTATCTTTGGTTTCTAGCAGTTTCACTGTGATATAACTATGCATGGTTTTCTTTGTACTTATCCTGCTTGGGGTTTGCTGATATTCTTGAATCTGTAAATTTATGTCTTTCACCCAATTTGGGAAGCTTTGGGCTATTATTAAAAAAAAATTTTTTTCTGCCTCATTTTTTGGTCTTTATCTGGGACTCTTATGTTACGTGTATGTTAAACTTGCCGATATTATCTCAAAGGTCCTGGAGGCTCTCTTCTTTTTCTCCTCTCTCTACTCTTCAGATTAGATGATTTCATATATATATGTATGTTCAGTATATGTTGAATATAATCAGTGTATTCAGGTTCACTGATTGCTTTCTCAGTTCCATTTTGCTGTTAAGTCCATCAGTGATTTTTCTTTTCAGATGTTTTTTCATTTCTAGAATTATCACTTTTTTTTAACAAATTTCATTTTTCTGATAGCATTTCTTACCTTTTCATTTATTATAAGCATATGTTCATAATATGACTGAATTTCCTTTATGTCACTGACCATAGTTATAATAGCTGCTTTAAAATCCTTGACTGCTAATTCTAACATCAGGCCATCTCAGCTTGGGCTCTGTTGATTGTGCTTTCTCTTGAGATTTCTCCTCTTTGTATGTCAAGTAATTTTGGATTATATCCTGGGCATTGTGAATACTATGCTGTGGAGACTCTAAATAATGTTATTCCTCCAAAGAGTATTTATTTTGTTATTGTGTTGTTAAGCAATTAATTTAGTTGGACCCAAACTGCAAACACTATCTTTTGAGTGATAGCTCAAATCTCACTTCAGTTTTCTGATGCTATGCTAGGAGGCTTCGAGTCTTTCCTGTATATATGTAGTTCAGGGGTTAGCCAGAGATTTGGGGAGAGTTTATACACAAAATTTGAGATTGCTCCTTTCCTTTCCAGGATTCCTTTCGCACTTTTTAGCAGCTTTGGTTTCCCCAAATTCTTACCCTCTGATATGTCAGGCCAAGAAGACTGGGTTTTCTGTTGAGTTTTAGCTGCCTCACATGGTCTTCCCTAGAGCTAAAAGGCATAATAAACAGGAATTATACCCTTGCTATTTCTTGCTTTCTCATTTCAAGTTCCTTCCAGAATCTGCCAGCTTTTGTTTACTTTTTAGTGCCTGTGTATAGTCGAGGGGGTTTTAGGGGTGTTTTAGTTCTTGTTTTTATTTTCCTAGAGCTCATGTTATCTGCAGGAGTCAGTCTAGTAGAAGCTTACTTGGGCATGCCATAAACAATATCCTACTTTCAGTTTTTTCTTGTTAGCATTTTAGCACATTCAGATTTTTCCCATTAAATGCTCTGAATATGCATTTTCTGCTTTCTCCCTCACTTCTTCCAGCTACACTGGCCTTCTTGCAGTTCCTCAAATATGCTGGCATCTTTTCCACCTCAAGACTTTCGTACTTAACTATTCCTTCTGCCTGTAGTGCTCTTCCTCAGCCATCCTGTTTAAAATTGCAAATCTGCTGTTACACTGGTACTTCTTATTTCCTTTCACTGCTACATTTTTCTTCATAGCACTTACTAACTTATAGCCTGCTGCTTCTCAACTGGAAGTCATCTTGTCCCACAGGGATGTTTGGCAATTTGTGGAGACATTTTTGTTGTTACAACTGGAAGGGAGTGGTGGTGACACTGACATCTAGTAGGTGGAGGCCAGGGGTGCTGCCAAATATCCTACAATGCACAGGACAGCATCCTACAACAAAGAATTATCCAGCCCAAAATGTCTGTTATACTAAGATTGAAAACCTGCTTCTAACCTAGTTTTCCCCCCAGATCGTCATATTAGAATTAAATTCATGAGAGCAAAGGATTTTTTTGTCTGTTTTTAGTTCATTGCTGTGTCTCTAGCATTTAGAATAGTTCCTGGCCCATATAGCAGGCATTTGATATTTTTTGGTTAGATGAATGAATGAATGGTGAATGGATGAATTTGGAAAAATATTATATCACAAGCCAGTCTTTACTTTTAGATACCATCTTTATTTCACCTCCCATCCCTGCCAAACCCTGTTTGTGTCACTTCACTTGCGTTTTCACTCAACAGAATGCACTTGCCAAAAATGACCTGTTTCTAAATGCAAAGGATACTTAAATTTTTTTTATTTTAATTTTTTTTATTTTTTGCGGTATGCGGGCCTCTCACTGTTGTGGCCTCTCCCGTTGCGGAGCACAGGCTCCGGACGCGCAGGCTCAGCGGCCATGGCTCACAGGCCTAGCCACTCCGCGGCATGTGGGATCTTCCTGGACCGGGGCAAGAACCCGTGTCCCCTGCATCGTCAGGCAGGCTCTCAACCACTGCACCACCAGGGAAGCCCTACTTAAATTTTTTATTGTGGAAAGTGTCAAATGTGTATCAAAGCAAGTATAGGAATGATATGAACCCCTGTGTTCCCATAATCCAGTTGCAACCTTTTTCAGCATGGCCAATCATGATTCATCTCTATAATTTCTATCTATATTTTTCCTTCTGGATTATTTTGTAGCAAATCCCAAACATCCTGTGATTCATCTGTTACTGTTTCAGTTTGTATCCCTAAAAGATAATCCTTTAAAAAACATAGCAATTCCATTATCAAACCTAAAAAAAAAAAAATTGAAGAATAGTTTCTTAATATTCCCAAATACCCTCAGTATTCAGATTTTCCTTGTTTCATAAATCCATTTTAATCCATTTTTAATAGGTTATTTAAATCATGCTCCAAATGATGTCCATATACTACAATTGATTGATATCTAGTCTTTTAATCATTAAATTCTCTCTCCCTCTTCCTATGTCTCTAATTTTTCTTTGGAATTTGTTGTTGAAGAAAGCATGTTATTTATTCTTTAGTTTCCCACAGTTTAGATTTTGCAGCTATATCCCTCTGGTATCATAAAACATGTTTCTCTGTTCCTCTATTTCCCATATTTAGTGGTTAGATTAGAGACTTGATCAGATTCAGATTTGTTTGGGGTAGAGGGGCAGGAGCAAGAAATTTCCAAAGGTGATGGTCTGTACTTCATCAGGAGGAGGTGCATGATGTGACGTTAGCAGCCATTGATATCACCGTGTAGATTTATTTCATTAGCACATTCCTTTGATTTCTGGCTGGAATACTTTTATAACAAGAAACCGCCTTAAAAAGCAAAAACAGAACCTCTCCTTATCAATAATTTAGTCACTCTGAGATATAATTTATACAGAAAAAGCAAGATAAATGTTTTGATTCTTTCCCTTTAACAATTAAAAGAGGGCTTCCCTGGTGGCGCAGTGGTTTAGAGTCTGCCTGCTGATGCAGGGGACACGGGTTCGTGCCCCAGTCCAGGAAGATCCCACATGCCGCGGAGAGGCTGGGCCTGCGCATCCGGAGCCTGTGCTCCGCAACGGGAGAGGCAAAAAAAGTGAAAGGCCGACGAACCAAAAAAAAAAAAAAAAAAAAAAAAAACAATTAAAGAAATAAGTTTGTCCCTAGCATCTTCCAAAGGTTACCAGCTAGGTTTTTTCCCACAATTATTATGAACTCATTGATTCAAATATATAACATTTTAATCCATTATTTTTATTGTTGATGTTTATTTTAAGTTGTCCCATTTTGGACCAGTAGGACCCTCTTCACATTGATTTCTAAGTTCATTTAACCTTAGTCTTTGATCACTTTCATGCTTTGTGGCATACCATATGTTTGGCTCAACTTGAATTTTCCTATCTCAGATCTGGAATCAGCCATTTCTTAAGATCCCTGGTTCTTTTCACTGGGGGTTGATTTTTAGAGGCCACAAACTGAGTGCCAAGAAGTTACTACTAAATTGGTCATTGTTTTAGCTTTTTCAGTGTACACAGCTTGGGAAAAATTTTTCCAAGACAAGATATATTTTGAGTTCAACCTGATGCTTCCAGTTTAAATTCAGAATTGCAGGGCTTTTGCTTAACTTCAGTGTAGATCTGTATGTCCATTTTCCCCCAATCCAAAAACCATGGTTCCTTGCAGTGCCCCAACATAATTACTCTGTTGCTTTATTCAATATACATGTACAAGTCTCCACTGTAAATTCCACTGCTACCACCAATAATACGATTACTGAAAAGTTTAACATTTTTTGCAATTTTTTTCATATTTAGGGTGTATCCTACTATAGACATACAAATTACTGCACTTTAAAGTTTGAAATAATTCCTGTTCGTGATCATACTCTCAGCTCTATACTCAGGTTCATCTGTTTCATTTTGCTTTTGATTTTTAGGGATGACCTTTTTAAAATTGGAGAACTGAATTAAATAGTTACATAGTTTTGATGTTAAATTAACAAAAGAAGTATATTTAGAAAAGTCTGGCTTCTGTTCCTGCCTCCTCCATCCTTTTTCCTGTCTTCCAGTTTTTTGTTTTTGATATATAGTTTTGGGTCAACCTTTTTCTAATTATAAACAAAAAAAAGAAAAAAATGTATATGTATTACTATCCCTTATCCCAACTCTTTCTTAAATTAACACTATCTTATTGTGTACACTTTTCTTTTTCTTTACCTACGTGTTTTTCACTTCCATAGTACCATAGTTTATTCAACTAGCCTCTATTGGTAGAGTTTTGTACTATCTTTTTACTGTTACTTACAATGCTGACATGAATAGCCTATAGATTATGTACATGTATGCATATGAATTTTTGTATTTTTGCTAATCTGTCTGTGGGACAGATTCCTTGAAATGGGATTGCTGGGTCAAAAGATATATGCCCATGTGATTTTGCAAGCTATTACAGTTTTCTCTCTCCATAGGATAGGAATTGTATTTTGCAATTTTCACCATTTCAGTCAGTTCCAGTGGTTCTCAATAGGGGCAGCTGCCCCCCACCGGGGTGGGGTGTCAGTGGCAATATATAGATAACGTTTTTGACCAAGGGGGCAGGGGTGGGCTGCTACTGGCATCTAGTGGGTAGAGGCCAGGGACAGTCCCCCACAACAAAGAATTAACTGTCCAAAATGTCAGTAGTGTCAGGGTAGAGAAACCTCAGTCTACCACCTCACCACTGCTCTATTTTTGTCAGTCTGTGGTAGATATCTCAGTATACCTTTAATTTGCCTTCCTTTTATTTTGAGTGAAGTTGAAGATCTTTTGGCATTTAAGGGCCATTTGCATTTCTTTTTCAATGAACTTGTTCATATATTTTACTCATTTTTCTGTTATTTTTTAAGTTATTTGCATATTAGCAATAGTAATCCTTTATCTGTGATATGTTACAAATATTTTTTTTTCCAGTTTGTCCTTTATATCTTTGTTTTTGTGTGTGGTATTTTCTGCCATACCAAAAAAAGATGTTCTTAATGTAAACTGAATACTCCCCCACCCCTCCCTTTTTTTTTTTACCGGTATTCAGCTTTGTTTTTCACATCCTCCATCTCAACACACTCTTCCTTTGTCTTCTCTATTACCCCATCTTCGTGATTTTCTTCCTGTCTCTCTGACTGCTCCTTAATTTTGTGTTCTATCATTCCCTCACTTAGTAGGGTATGGTCCTATACCCTTAAGTATTCCATACCATAGTTAGTTATCCCATCCTTTGTTCATACTACTCTGTAAGCTTTGCATTCTATCAGGTATTGGTACTTGAATCTTTTTTGTAATGAATGCATCAATCCTTAACTTTTACTTAGACTAAACCATAATTAATCTTTTGATATCACTTGACATGGAGCTTATATTTCTTCATCTTGAACAAAACCATTCACCTCAATATATCAACTTTAAACAAACAGGCATTCCCCAAAAAAGTGACCGCAGTGAGAATTTATGAAACTTCCCTGTACAACTTGTCTCTTTTCCTAAACTTGAATTTTTAAATTATGTACAGTGAACAGTTTTTCTGGCCTTGCTTCTTTCTATTAGATGAAAATCTTTTTGGTTTTTGATGGGGATTTTGTTTGATTTATTCATAGGAACAGTATGCCCTCTGAAATAATGAACCTATTTTGTCACCTGTGTTGGGCGGGGGGTTGGTCACATCAATCTGTAGGTGAGTCTACGTCGAATACTGTGTTGAATTCTTAATGTAATATTGCAAGATTATCAGAATGCTTGAACCATTGTACATTTCACTGTATCACCTATATCAACAGATTTAGTAGTTTTGGTAGTCTTTTAAAAAATTATTTAATTTAAGAGATAAAAAGTGATAGTGTTCTAATTTGTGTTTCTTTCGTTATTAATAAGTAGACCATTTGTTCTAAATGTTAATTATTTCTAACTTCCTTTGAATTGTCTATTTGCTTATCTATTGGTAGTTCATGTTTTACTATTAGTTCTCGAATTTAAAAAAATAACATTTTTTTTTACAGTGTTTAATACATGTTCATTGCAGAAATTTTAGAAAACATAAAGATTATTAAAAAGACAACATAAATAAACCATAGTATTGCCAGTGTCGCTAAAATCTTTATTTTTATTTAGATATTTAAATGTGTATTTTAACATGATAGGATACAAATTGTGTATACTATTTTATAACCTTGTTTTTTTCGCTTATCTTAATATAATAAACATTTTCTCATGTCATTAAACCTTCCTTAGGGCAGAGCCAAGTTTATGCACGATGATACGCCTTTTAATACCCCTTTCTGCATCTTAATCTTAATAGATCAGTAAATGTAAAAAAGGAAATCCTTCCTGTCTTAGTGCTGCTATAACAAAGTACCATAGACTGAGTGGCTTACTTATCACACTTACGTAAGCTGCGAAGTGTTAAGATAAAGGTTCTGTCTGATTCAGTGTCTGGTGAAAGAGCTCTCTGCTTTGCTTTTTTTATTTTTTTTTTAGTAAGGGCACCGTACCCTTTCAGGTGGGCTCCACTCTCATGGCCTTATCACCTCCCATAGGCCCTGACTTCTGGTACTATCACATTGGATCTTAAGATTTCAATATATGAATTTTGGGGAGACACAGGCATTTAATCCATAATACTCCCCATCACTGGAAAGTAGGAGGTTGTCCCACTAACAAAACCTCAATCTTGAAGAAATTTTTCTTAAGTTTATGTAGATAGAGTGTGAGGTAGAATGGAATTGTGGCCCTGGAGTGGCAAGGTGGTGGAAAGAGGAAAGACAAGTAAACATTGTGGTACCAGTGCTGCTCACTGGTTTTTTGCTGGGACCTGGCTATTAATGGTGTCCCAGGAGTAGGCTGTACTTTGCCTCAAGCCCTGTGCTATCTGTGTAAAGAAATCTTTCAGTCAAAAAGATTGAAAATAAAGACATAAATAAAGCTGTACCAGGCAGATGAAGTACAAAATAAAGTAGGAGTAGCAATATTAATATCAGAGCAAACTTTAAGGAAGGAAGCAGCAAGGACAACAAAGACAAAGAAACATCAATTCACAGTGTATCAGTCGGTCTAGCATTAGAAATACTAATGTTTGTATTGGCAAAACCAAGATGGTAATGGGAGACAGTGGCAAAGGGACCAAAAAATTCCAAACACTTGGAAATTTGAATTCTTAGTTCTAAGTGAAAATTTAAAATTACAGTTACAGACTGTTTAGATAACATTTTCTATCAAAACTCTGGAGTGCCAGAGGAATATTCTATTCAAAGGAACATCATCGAATGCTTTTATTTTTATACAAGGAATAGTTTTTTAAATGAATGGGCTAATAAGTTTCAATTCAGGAAGATACACCAGATAAAACAGGAAGAAATTAATAAAGGCAGAATCAGAAATTGCTAAATTAGAAAGGAAAAAAGTATCAATAAAAGTGATAAGTAAAAATTTTTGATGTTCTTTGTAAAAGATAAATAGTCCATCCCAAGTCTAATTAAGAAAAAAGTAACTAGATTCACAGTTCTTTATCAAAAACTCACGTGGTTAGATGGGTTTGAGAATGCAGCATGTTTCGTATTTGAGAAAAGTAATTTGTTGCACATACCATATTTTATGACACCTCTAGCAGATCTGAGTCAGAACTCTGTAATCCGACTTTTTTACTATATCACATTGATGAGTCTAGAGAAATATCTACTCAGTGATCAACTTAATAGAGGTTTTAAAAAACACATGTGACGGGATTAAGTGCTTATTACCAATAAGGTACTTAGGAAATGGAGTAGAGAAATACTTCCTAGACATGCTAAGAGGTATCATCTAAAAATAATAGTGAACACTGTATTAAAAAAGTGCTGCTCAAAGTGTTTGTTACAGTTTGTGAGGAGGTAAATACAGAAATGAGTAAGAATTTAGAAATACTTAATGATATTTTGACAGTAAACTTGTATTTGTTGAATCTAATAATTAGAAAACTTGGGCTTGTGTTTTATGTTTTTCTATTTCATATTTCTAGGAATTTATTTTTGGTATATTTTACAAAAATATTGTTCCCAGTGGATTAGGGGAAAAAACTCAAAGCCAGTTCTTCATTGCGGATAGTTGGAGATGCCCTGCTCTAGGGGAACTTCTGTAAAGTTAAAACAAGACCAAGGTGTCCACTGTCACCACCATTACTCAGTGTAATGCAGTAAATAAAAAGGAATATGTAGAAAGAAATGAGGTGTAAATATTATAAAGAATTTAATTGGACACATATCTTACTATAATAGTAAAAATTATAAAGAACTTGTGCATATGTAGTTTGTAGGACCTGTAAGAACAGTGCAATGGATTTTCACTGAAGGATAGCATCAAGAACTCTTAAGAGTCTGAGATTTTACCATACTTGCAAGCTAACAGTTCAGACTGCCACAGTTTCATAGATACTGACAGAAGACACAAGACTTCTGAGTCAGAGACAAAGGATGTTACTCATGGGATAGTAGGCACCATACTCTTCATGTTTGCCTCAGTTCCCCCTTGTCCCTGACCCCTTGGGGGACGGTGTGGAGTAGGTCCAGGTGGATGCTGAGGACACAGTGGGTCTGTATCACAGCTCAGGCACCTGAGCTTAAGGAAAGCCCCCAGTGTTGGGGGGCTGCTGGCAAACCTGACGGCTATCTTTATAATACTTGTTAGGAAACAAACCTGCCTCCTACCCTGGAGGAAGATATTGTCTTCATCTTGCAAGTTTATTTGCTCTTCAAGCATCCTTGAAAAAATGTTTAAATAAAACTTGAAAAAGCTTGAGATATCTGTGGGGAATTTTCTCAGCAGATAGAAAAGTGATGAAATGTAGAGCCACATATTTGGGCGCGCGTGTTACTGGAAGATGTCAGCCGGTGGGAGTGTTATTGTAAGACAGCAGCCAGCTCATTGTCAGGAAGTCCGTTCTCCCTGAGTAAGTTCTATAAATTTAACATAATATTTGGTAAAATAGATGAAAAGGGTAATTAGGAAAAATTCTTGCTGAAGAATTTGAAGAAGTTAAAAGTATTAGCCGTTCCTACTATATATTAATAAAGATTTTTAATTATTTTTAGTTTGCAGTAACTAAATTTGCATGATACTAGTTTCAAGATGGGGAGGGATGGTATATGCATACATGTGCCTATGTGTGTATGCAAATAACGTAGAACAGGTCTCAGGATAGGAAAGGCCGTTTTACTGAGGTGTCACAGCAGAAACTAGATTTGACTGCGGAAACAAAAACAAAATAACGTTAAGCAGCGTTTAACAAAGTTAAAAGGAAAAGGACAAATTATTTTGCAACGTGTATGACACAGTGAATAGCACTGAAATATTAAATTCTTAGAAATTAGTGGGAATGATGAATTATCCAGATAGAGTAATGGGCAAATAAAATGTAAATGAAAATAACCGGTCACCGTAACAACAAAACAAAACTAATACTGGTAAAGATGTAAGACGTATGCTGTAATTCCGAGGATTGGTGAGGCTGTGGGGAAGTAGGTTCTCATATAGAGTGCAAGCTTGGAAGTCAGCCTTTCTGTAGAGCGCTATGGTGCTTTTTTAAATCTTGATGCCTTTTAACCCAGGAAGTTCCCTTTCGTGAATTTTTCTCAAAAGAAATAAGCCAAAGTACAAAGAGTTTATGGCAGTGCTGTTTTATGATTTAAGATTGGCTACAATCTGAATGTCTGCTAACATGGAGACTGTGACCTCTTAACAGTTCCTATTTTTCTTTTCTGGTAGTATTGTATTATACTTGACATACTGTGTATTTATTTGTTGTTTATTTAGCTCTGTAAGAATACAGAATTAGAATGTAGCTGTTTGAATATAGCTCTGTAACTACAGAACATCTGGTTGGTTCATTATTTTATCCTCAGTACCCATAATAATGTCTACCACGTAGACGTCTCTTTAACAGATGCTTCTTGGAAGTTGAACATATTTATAAAGGTATTAAGTGGAGGTACTTCCCTGGTGGTCCAGTTGTTCAGAATATGCCTTCCAATGCAGGGGATGCGAGTTCGATCCCTTGTCGGGGGGAACTAAGATCCCCCGTGCTGCGGGGCAGCTAAGCCCATGCATTCCACAACTACTGAGCGTGCGCGCTCTAGAGGCCGAGCACCACAACTAGAGAGAAGCCCATGTGCCGCAACTGAGACCTGACACAGCCAAATAAATAAATAAATAAATACATATTTTATTTAAAAAAAGATATTAAGTGGAAAAGGTAAATTAACGATACAGCATAAACTTTTTGTGGAAAAACTGTATTCATCTACATAATTATGTAATCTCCAGATGGAAAATTATGAATATTTTTACTGCCTGAAATGAGAGCTTATAATACTGAAAAAACAAAGATGTTAATATTATGAGGAAAGGAGGGGTGACACGTGGACCTCCTCTAAGAATAAAAGAATTTAATAGTTTCTGGAGGCGAAATTACTGACACTGCCTTGACTTTTCAAACTCTTGCAGGTAGCACCCCCTCCGCCCCCAATTACTGATGTACCTGACAGCACAGCAGATACTGGTGGAGGTTTACCAACAACCATGGGAGGACCTCTTCCTCCACATCTGGCTCTCAAGACAGGTAAGGGACTTGAATGTGTGCACATGACTGAGAGTAAGATACACGATCTTGCATGGTCATCTTTCTTTCTCACTTGGATAGATAGAAATAACTATAGTAAACTCATAATTTTCAGAGAACCTAAGAACTGTATAATACCACCAGATTATTTAATCTCTTTTATAAATTGGTACAGCTCAATTCCTTGCTGTCTTTAGCTTTTACTAGTTTTTGATCCCTGGATAGATTTTGCACAGGCTAGAACATTTGGTTAAAGGGGTCTTATTTACTGCCCTTTCTTGTTTCTAACTTATTTCTACCAAATATATTGTAGGCTTGTTTGTTTGCCTTATGGATCCCAGTCATTGCTGAATTCTATATATACCAAAACTTTATTAGTGTGTCCGCTGTAGGGTAGATTAAGTGGAATATTTGTCAGATTGCCTAAGTCTCAGATCCAGTGTTTATGAAACAAGAATAGCAGTAGTACTTACTTATAACATTATTATGAAGAGTAAACTTTTAAAAAGCATATAATAAACTTGATAGAGTTTCAGTCAATATTAACTACTATTTTTAGTTATTCTGCTTTCTCGTCAAGATTCATCACTTTTCAGCACCTTTTAAGCTTCTCCTTATTTCCGTCTATAGCACTGGTAGTTAGCTTTCTTTCAGGATCATACTTAGCAAAGAAACCATTTTATCATTTAATCAGCTATTATTGGGTTGGCCAAAAAAGTGCCTTTGGTTTTTAAGTAAAAATAAAAGGCACATTTTTCATTTTCACCAAGAACTTTATTGAACAACGAACGTATCCACCCTTTTGTTCCACTACCTTCTACCATTTTTTAGGCAACTTCATAATTCCATCTTCCCAAAACTTTTTAGCTTTTTGAGCAAAAAACTGTTCTAGGTGCCTTTTACAGTCTTCCAGGGAATTGAAATTTTTTCCATCAAGAGAATTTTATAAAGAGCTAAATAAATGGAAATCTGAAGGTGCAACGTCTGGTGAATACGGTGGATGAATTGGAACTTCCCAGCCAAGCTGTAGCAGTTTTTGCCTGGTCATCAAAGAAACATGTGGTCTGGCATTATCCTGGTGGAAGGTTATGCGTTTTCTGTTGACTAATTCCAGACGCTTTTCGTCGAGTGCTGCTTTCAGTTGGTCTAATGGGGAGCAGTACTTGTTGGAATTAATGGTTTGGTTTTCTGGAAGGAGCTCATAATAGAGGACTTCCTTCCAGTCCCACCATATACACAACATCACCTTCTTTGGATGAAGACAGGCCTTTGTTGTGGTTGGTAGTAGTTCATTTCGCTTGCCCCATGATCTCTTCCGTTCCACATTATTGTACAGTACCCACTTTTCATCACCTGTCCCAATTCGTTTTAAAAACAGAACGTTTGGGGGCTTCCCTGGTGGTGCAGTGGTTGGGAGTCCGCCTGCCGATGCAGGGGACGCAGGTTCGTGCCCCGGTCCGGGAAGATCCCACATGCCGCGGAGCGGCTGGGCTCGTGAGCCATGGCCGCTGAGCCTGCGCGTCCGGAGCCTGTGCTCCATAACGGGAGAGGCCACACAGTGAGAGAGGCCCGCGTGCCGCAAAAAAAAAAACAGAACGTTTGGGACTTCCTGGTGGTACAGTGGTTAAGAACCCGCCTGCCAGTGCCGGGGACATGGGTTTGAGCCCTGGTCCAGGAAGATCCAACATGCCATGGAGCAACTAAGCCCATGCACCACTACTGAGCCTGCACTCTAGAGCCCGCGAGCCACAACTGCTGAAGCCCGTGTGCCTAGAGCCCACACAGTGCAACTAAGAGTAGCCCCCGCTCACCACAACTAGAGAAAGCAGCAACGAAGACCCAGTGCAGCCAAAAATAAATAAATAAAATAAATTTTAAAGTAATAATTAAAAAATAAATAAAAATGGAGCATTTTCATTATGTTTAAGTAGAGAATCACATGCAGGAAGTACGGTCAAGAAGCTTTTTCTGCTTAATTTACGTGGAACCCAAACATCAAAGTGATTAACATAACCAAGCTGGTGCAAATGATTTTCAGCAGTTGATTTGGATATTTTGAGCATGTCAGCTATTTCCCATGTGGTATAACATTGAATGTTCTCAATTAATGTCTCGATTTGATCTCTATCAACTTCAACTGGTCTACCTGACCGTGGAGAAATCTCCAGCACGAAATTTCACAAACCGCTTCTGACACGTTTGATCAGTCACCGCACCTTTTCCATACACTGCACAAATCTTTTACATTTCGGTAGCGTTTTCACCTTTCTTGAAATAATAAAGCATAATATGCCGAAAATGTTGCTTTTTTTCCTTCCATCTTCAATATTAAAATGGCTACACAGGGCTTCCCTGGTGGCGCAGTGGTTGAGAGTCCGCCTACCGATGCAGGGGACACGGGTTCGTGCCCCGGTCCAGGAAGATCCCACATGCTGCGGAGCGGCTGGGCCTGTGAGCCATGGCCACTGAGCCTGCGCTCCGCAACGGGAGAGGCCACAGCAGTGAGAGGCCTGCGTATCGCAAAAAAAAAAGGCTACACAAAAATTCACCAATTTTGATAAGTCTTTTATTAAATGCTCGCTGATATGACAGCTGTCACATACAGTCTAACAAAATTGTTTTAAATGAAGTTAAAGACAACTTTAAGTGCTCCTAGAGCCATCTTACAGGAAAAATCTGAATGAACCTTTTGGCCAACCCAATACATA
The DNA here is from genome assembly GCF_003676395.1 of Aethalodelphis obliquidens. Lineage (NCBI taxonomy): Eukaryota > Metazoa > Chordata > Mammalia > Artiodactyla > Delphinidae > Aethalodelphis > Aethalodelphis obliquidens. The sequence continues at coordinate 15,689,082 of NW_020837992.1, read as the reverse complement.
TGCAACAACTTAAAGCTACATTGATAACGTATGCTGGGTTATCAGTCACTTATGATCATTACTTGTAGCACCCCCCTGTATACCATCTTTGGAATTAGCAATTTAGACCTGTATTCAGTCATGTAACACTTTTCATGTAAGTCATAGAGGTTTCAGGCCCATTTCCAAATAACTGAAACGTTGGATTTCTAATAATGGAGTGCTAAAATCTAAATTAGGAGTATTTTTAAAAAATATTTAGGATCTTCATACAGTTTGATTTATCAAGGGAACAATCATTTTCTTCCCGTAATAGAAAATAATTCTGGAATTGGGGCCTCTGGCTATGGTGCTCCTGGGCCCACCTGGGATCGAGGAGCCAATTTGAAGGATTATTACTCAAGAAAAGAAGAGCAAGAAGTACAAGCGGTAAGGCTGTAACCCTGTGTTACACCTCCTAGAATGTGATTTAGGACTTGGTTCATGGCAAGGTTTAAGATATTTGCAACTTAATAAGTTGGTGATTGTTTTAAGTAGTTGTTTGAGACTGATTGTTCACCCAAAACACCATAAACCTAAGCTGCCTGTTAAATCTGGTCATTAGAATTGCCTGTGAAATAAAACAGTTTTTCATGGTGTTAATAAAAGATCTCTTCATCTGCTTCGTAGGAAATGTAGGTGCCTCAGTAAACGTCCTTTCATGAGCACTCATGGTAAAGGCGTTTTCATAAGACAGAACACTTACTTTTCCACTTGATATATGTAAAGTGTTAAAACCAGCGTAAAAAATTTTGTCAAAGGTTTCTTTGGAACAGTTTAAATACAGTACATTAACTAATAGCTTGTTTATACAATAGGGCCATCACATGGAGTAAAAACTAAATTCTGGCTCAATTTTGACTAGGATTAGAAACTATTAAACAACTTTTGCATTATAAAGCATGGTACAAAAAAGTTATTTTTGTGCGTTAAGTGTACATAACTAAACTAAACTTAGTGGAGCCAAATTTAATTATCATTGATTCAACAGACCCTTGAATCCGAAGAAGTGGATTTAAATGCTGGGCTACATGGAAACTGGACCTTGGAAAATGCTAAGGCTCGTCTGAACCAATATTTCCAAAAAGAAAAGATCCAAGGAGAATATAAGTACACCCAAGTGGGTCCTGATCACAACAGGTTTGCTTGTTTCACTCTTTGCCTTCTGTAGTAAGGGTTTTGTATAGTCATTCTATTTTTGTACGTGCTATCTCGTTCAGTTTGTGGATTAGCAGCAAATTGAGAAAAGATATGTTATTTTGCCCAAGAAAAATTGTTATTGATTTGTAATGTGCAGTTTACCATGGTTTTCACTTAGGAGTGTGATTTTAGCTGTGTAAGAAGTTATGCAAAAATCTGCTGTTTGTGTTGCTAGACTTTTAGGTTCTCGTATGAATCTGAGAGGCAAAACTCGTAGCCACAAGTAGTGGTTTGTCCATAATTGACTTAAAAATCAGCCAGAGGTAGTGAGTTTATTGTTCACTGTGGTATTAGAGGCAGTTATAATGTTTATTTCTTCAACGCATCAAGTTAGACACTTAAGTTTAGAGTGTTCAGAGGTAGATGGCATTGCATCTAGATCCAAAGTTCCCATCAGCTTGGAAAGTTGCCAGCTCTTCAGTCCTATTATTGAAGTTTTAAGGGCTTATTGTAAAGCTGAAGGAGAGCCTCAATCTTTGTATGTGAGTTAAATTAGCACACTTTTATTCTGTTAAATTTATAAAACTGAACATAAAGGGAGGAGGTTGTTCTAACAGTGACAGTATGTTTCTCAGCCTGCTTGCTGTTCTTCCTGAGAGCATTCCAGGGTGTAGTAATTATTACTCCCAGGAAGGCTCATATGGATTAGACTCTTCTGGGGGCACTATATTTTATTGGAAGGGAGGGAATGTTACAATGGAAATCTGGATGATTTAATTTGCTGTCCTTATATGAAATAAATTATTCAAAATACATCAAAAGTTTTTCCCTTGAAAATCAAAGGGTTCTTTGGTTGCATCTAGCAGCCCTAAAATAATTATAACTAACAAAAAACTTTGACACTGGTCAAAATGATGTTCAGAGCATGGTTCCCCCTGCTTCGCACTGTTTTGTTCAATCCTGAATTCTCAAATACTTAAATTTAACGTCAGACTTTTTTAAACCCTCAAAGATCATAAAGGAAAGATTCATTTGTTGATGATTTTTTTAAAAAATATTTTGTTTTTCTGCACTGATTGGGCTTAGTAGCAATTGGTGACTTTAAGAACAGTTAGATAATTTAAGTATGCCTCAAGCTTATTATAAACTTTTTTTTTTAAGTGTCTTATTGGCTTCTGATACAAAGTTGAAGAATTCAGGCTATGATGAGGAAGGCAGAGAAGTTGGGGGAGCTAGGACAGCATTGCTCTTTATATGTCCTTTATTTAAAGGCATAACAGACAGCAACACCAGAGGTCTGTGTTCATACACACATGTGCTGCTGCTTAGGCTGAACTAAGCAATCACATGGGAAACTATTGTAAACTGATTTCTGGTGTTGCTGTTCCCCCTAGGTGGAGGAGAATGAGATTGAGTGCTGACTTTAAGCCTGGCTGAGAAACATACTGGCATCGGTGTCATTAATGAAAGGGTGGATGTTGTTCCCTTGAAAGCCAGTGGCCTTTGACCCCTGAAGCCGCTGTGCCTGAAGGTCAGTTCACATGAGGTATAGGAAGGAATCTAACATTTATTTTTTTTCTAAAGTCTTACCTAACCTTTTATTCACAGCACAAACTCAAGGTTAGAATGTACATGAGTAGTGGAAGGGATCAGAAAGCATAGATTTCAAAGGGCATTTTTGCCCTTGTTAAAACCTAAATTTATTCCCTAGAATCTGCTAGCAATTTTAGCTATAATTTTCAAAAATATTTTGTTCTCCAGGACCTGATTTAAATAAAGTGTGATATAAGTAAGCTAAATTTTTTGTTATCAAGGGCTGCTTCCAACTGCAGGCAGATATCAGACCCCCGCCTCAGGAACCACTGACATGTGCACAGTGGTTGTACACCCATGTGTATGTGTGCATACCTGCATATATTTAGCTTATCTTAGCAGATTGAAATCATTAGTGGGTGGCCCATGCAAAGGAATCTTAAAACAATCACAACTATAATTTAAGGGGTTTTAGGCCTATTTTGTTTCTCGGCCTCAAGCTGAGTGGAAAATTCCTTTTCACTGAATGTATTCTAGCTATTCAGACTGCAACCTGTGAAATAAGAGTTAAAAGTAAGTAAATATAGAACCAAAAACCCTAACATTTTCTTTTCGTGAACAGTTGGTTCATCAACTTTGATTACAGCTGTCTCGTGCCATGTTGTGCATTATTTAAAGTTTATGTACTTCATTTGTTCTAGGATTGAACAGATATAAGTGTTTACAGTGGTTTTTTGCTTTGATTTGCCTAAGCAGTTGGAAAGCCTGCCTGATTGGGGAGTCCTGGATTTAATAATTTCTAAGAGTGAAATTTCTAACCTTGTTTATATATATTCTTACAGGAGCTTTATTGCAGAAATGACCATTTATATCAAGCAGCTGGGCAGAAGTAAGTGCTTCCCTGATACTCTGAGCCTTGTATAGTGGAGTAGTATTCGCTTTAAAGTCTTGAGCCACATATATGTAAGCTTTATTAATTTGATGGAGTCCATGATATAAGGTAGCATTTAGGGTATTTTAGAATATTAGAAGGCCCACTTCCCCATTTTTGCATGTGAAAAGAAAGATTGTGTTAGTTTACATTTCAAAGGGTAAGAGGTGGTAGGCTACTGAAGAATCTGCCACTGTCAAAGAATTTTAAAATGTTTTTTTATCTTTCTACATAAAAGATATAATTCCTTTGGGTAAGGCTAGCTAGGTGACATTTAGAAAGGAGTTAATCAGATGACAGGATTGGAGACCTAAAAGTGAATGTGAGCATTTAAGAGTCACAGAGTCAAGAAGAAAAGGTGAGGTTACCCTGAGGAAGCACTTAAGGAATAGGTTGGGGTTATTCATAAAGGAAGTAGAAAGGCAAAGATATATTGCCTTTATTCTTAGTAAGTTTAAAGCAAGCAGTGTGTCATGCTTGAAAGTACGGAATAGCCCCGTGTACCTGGTTTTGTTACTAGCGAGTATTGTGACTTTGAATAAATCACACCTACATTGCTGGGACTCAATTTACTTCACTAAAAATTAGGAGAAATGGCTGAAGATTCTTTCCAGCTTGAGAATTCTGCAACTAACTCTGATGACTTAAATTTAGTATATCAAAGACTTCTAATAGAATCAAGCCTTTGAATGAATCACGAGGAGATGATGTTGAATTTTTTTATCCTAGACCTTAAAGATAAATTACTCTGTGTGAATGGGAGTTTATTTTAAACTTATTGGAACACAGCTACAGTCATTTGTTTATGTCAGGGAAGAGCAAACTTTGTAAAAGTCCAGATAAATATTTTAAGCTTAGTGGGTCACATATATCACACATTATTTCTGTCTTGTATTTATGACTCTTTAAAATTTTTACAACATTTTTAGTTCCTGGGCCCATAGGTTTGTCAAACCCTGGTTTAAGTATTGTCAGTGAATGCTTTCACACTTGAGAGACAGAGCTGAGTAATTGTGACAGAGACGATGTGGCCTGCAAAGCCTAAAATATTTATTTTCTGACCCTTTATAGAAGAAGATTGGTGTCTCCTGGTCTAGGCACTTTGGGCCCATTTTCTTTCCTTTGATTTGCTTTTTGATCCTTTACTTTTCAGAAGTTAAACTCTTTTCTTCCCCTGTTTTAATGCCAAATGATGTTAATAATAACAACTTTGTTGAAATAGGTTATTTGCTTTGATAATGACTTGTATGTGTCTTAGTGTGTGCCTGTAATCAAGATGGTTGGCTATTTAGTTGATAAGCTGTTAAAGTATGGCTTTTGGTTAACAGTTAGAATGAAAAGGAACTTAGAACTCATAACGTACTCTGTATTTTAGGGCAGCGTTTGTACCTTACCTCCTAGTTGCTTATGTTGAGATGTTTTCTTTACTTAGACGATTTATCCTTCTGTCGTTGATAATCCTGACCTTAAATTATAGGGATTTTTGCACGCGAACATGGATCAAATAAAAAATTGGCAGCACAGTCCTGTGCGCTGTCACTTGTCAGACAACTCTACCACCTTGGAGTGATTGAAGCTTACTCTGGACTTACAAAGAAGAAAGAAGGAGAGACAGTGAGTCTTTAGACTTAGTAGCCCAAAGAGATATTGTAAGATTCAATTTAGCTTCTGTTTAATATTTGGCTAAAGAAGTTTGATAGTTCTGGGACTCTCGCCTCAAGAAATGGAAATGGCCCTACTAATCATCATTAAGTAATTCGTTCACAAGGGAACTGACTTGTTGGCTTTAGGACTATTGTAGACCTAATGTTGACTGCATACTCTTAACCCTACTGTAGTAGATTTGAGTAGTGTTTGTGTGTATGTTACATGATTTTCATGGCCATCCCTCTTCTGCAGGTGGAGCCTTACAAAGTTAACCTTTCTCAAGATTTGGAGCATCAGCTGCAGAACATCATTCAAGAGCTAAATCTTGAGATCGTGCCCCTAGTAAGCATACAGCTATTTAGTTTACCTTTGTATTGTACTTCTCTAGTCAGACAAACAACTAGTATTGTTTTTTGGTTTTGTTTTGTTTTCTGTTATTTTTAATAGCCTGATGATCCTTCTGTGCCTGTTGTACTCAACCTTGGCAAATTGGCTCATTTTGAGCCATCTCAGCGGCAGAACCAAGTGGGCGTGGTTCCTTGGTCACCTCCACAGTCCAACTGGAATCCTTGGACTAGTAGCAACATTGATGAGGGGCCCCTGGCTTACGTGAGTGCCACATTATTTTTGAGATCAGACTCTCGTGTTTTACTTTTGAATATATTTCATTAGGATATCTAGATAAAAAATGATTCATTTTGAAGCTGAATTATGCTTTTGTGTGATTGTTGCCTTCTCATTTTACAGGCTACTCCAGAACAAATAAGCATGGACCTCAAGAGTGAATTAATGTATCAGCTGGAACAGGATCATGATTTGCAAGCAGTAAGTCTGTGAAGTATTTAGACATAAGGTGCTCGCAGTCTCAGAACTTTCTAGGTATGGGCAGAAGGACAGCGAATAATATGTTTTTGCCCTTTCTAGTAAGGTAGATCAAAGATACTAACCTAACTGCTAATCCTAGTTACCTCTGAGGGTAGTTGTGAGTTAAGGGCCTGTGATTCTTAAAGTGGAAGATGTGGGATAATAACTTTTTTCTGTGGTAGTTTTTTGGTATTTTCTGAATGAAACAACTTAAAATGTTAGAAGAAAGGGAATGTATATGTAATATCTAGGGAGAAAAGGAGGAAAATAAGGGTGTGGATAAGGCCAAAAGATAGATTCTTCAGAAATTTAATGGAAAGAGACCGTTCAACTAGAGGTATAAATATATACATTCTTTTATGAAAAAGTATATTTTGAATATGCAGCCAGTGGAAAGGAATAACTTTTTATAGAGATGGCAAATTTTTTTAGAATTAAGATAGTTGTTTCTAATATGTATATTGGTAGAAATTTGAGGTGTAACTTTTCTAATACAGATCTTACAGGAGAGAGAGTTACTGCCTGTGAAGAAATTTGAAAGTGAAATCCTGGAAGAAATTAGTCAAAATCCAGTTGTTATTATCCGAGGCGCTACTGGATGTGGTAAAACCACACAAGTTCCCCAGTTTATTCTAGATGACTTTATCCAGAATGACCGAGCAGCAGAGTGTAATATTGTAGTAACTCAGGTAAGTAGCAAGCCAGCTTACGAGGTGTGTGCCTGGTGTGGATAGGGTTTGAGAGGTGGAAGCACCTAGAAGCCTGACCATTCCTAATTCTTTGATCAACTCCCCTTTGTAGTGACATAAAATTCTGAAAGTGGTAGAGTGTTAGGCCCTTTTAAATTAAAAAAAGAAAAAGGCGTGAAAGGAATTTAAGTCTGTGTTAATCTCCAGTATAACTCACGGATAAGCTAAACTGAACCATGTGAAGGATTCTTTTTGTCTGGGCTAGAGGGAGTCTTTGGGCCTAGAATTGAACAAAACAGAGTACTTTCTCCTTAAGTTTACATCCAAACCTTGGTTCTCTTTATCTTATCACCTTAATGTTCAATAAAAACCAGTCAGAGCAAGAGTAGACAAGATAGAAAAAGATAGAAAAACAGATAAATGGTTGGCTTTAGCTGAATGCTTACTATACACCAGCTTCTGTTTTGTTTGTTTGTTTTAACATCTTTATTGGAGTATAATTGCTTTACAATGGTGTGTTAGTTTCTGCTTTATAACAAAGTGAATCAGTTATACATATACATATGTTCTCATATCTCTTCCCTCTTGCATCTCCCTCCCTCCCACCCTCCCTATCCCACCCCTCTAGGTGGTCACAAACCACCGAGCTGCTCTCCCTGTGCTCTACGGCTACTTCCCACTAGCTATCTATTTTACGTTTGGTAGTGTATATATGTCCATGCCACTCTCTCACTTTGTCCCAGCTTACCCTTCCCCCTCCCCACATCCTCAAGTCCATGCTCTAGTAGGTCTGTGTCTTTATTCCCGTCTTACCCCTAGGATCTTCATGACCTTTTTTTTTTTTCTTAGATTCCATATATATGTGTTAGCATACGGTATTTGTTTTTCTCTTTCTGACTTATTTCAGTCTGTATGACAGACTCTAGGTCCATCCACCTCACTACAAATAACAATTTCGTGTCTTTTTATGGCTGAGTAATATTCCATTGTATATATGTGCCACATCTTCTTTATCCGTTCATCTGTTGATGGACACTTAGGTTGCTTCCATGTCCTGGCTATTGTAAATAGAGCTGCAGTGAACATTGTGGTACATGACTCTTTTTGAATTATGGTTTTCTCAGGGTATATGCCCAGTAGTGGGATTGCTGGGTCGTATGGTAGTTCTATCCAGCTTCTGTTTTAAACAGTTGATATTTTTTTTAACTCATTTAAAGTTTATGACGCTAAGATGTAAGTACTATATTATTTAATATTTCTCTTTTAGTAACTTAAGGCACAAAGAGATTTAAAATTGTCCAAGGTTAACACAGGAAGTTGTTGAAACTAGGATTCATAACCAAACAGTTGGCCTTCAGTATTCCCCCTTTTGACTGCTACATCCTGTTGTTACCTTGCTAGCAGTAAGCAGTGCCTGCAAGTTTGTTGCAGTGCTTAGGCAAGAGCAGTCTTCTTAGGTTAAAGCGGTTCCTGTCAGCTCTAACCCTGTACTTCTGGCACTTGAAAGGAGAGCATTGCAAGTAGCCAGATACTACCTCTCAGGCTGGCTCAGACGTTGACTTAGGGATTCTTAACCTGGGAAGCTTAATTGATACTCAGGGTAGAGTCGTGAATCTTGAAATAGCAAAAGATGTTTGTACACGTGCATTTATGTGGACATGTATAAACCATATTTTTTTAACATGTCTGAAATGAAGTATGTCTTAAAATTGGCCTCTGTATTTTATAGGAGAGTTGGGTTTGGCGGGGCCTTTAAAAGATGACTGAAGGAATGCATTTAAAATGGATGATATTATAAGCTTGAAAAAAATATGATAGGTCTCCATTTTTCTGGGATAGGACCCTTAGCTTTCTTCTTCTCAAAATGTTCTTTGATTGCCCTTCTCACTCCCAAAACTGGTTATGATTTCTTTGCCTCACAGCAGAAGTTCCAACCTCAAGTACATCAATAAAATATACTTGCTCTTAATGCTTATCTGATTTTTCAGGAGGTGTATTGTTCAGGAGGGCGCCATTTTACAGAAGAACTTTGAGCTCTGCTCTGCCCTCCTTCCTTACTACCACTCTCCATTTTTAAAGTCAGAACAATTCAGCCATATACACAGAAATGCTGAATTCACCAAATGAGCTGAACACCTATGGTCTCACTCAGAAGTTGTTTGCATGTCATGAGTATGAAAAAAACTAACTCCCGCCCAAGTGAGAAGTGATTTTTTTTTCGCCTGCTGTCTGACTTATCAAATCCAAATGGTTCCAGACAAAAATGGCTTCTGTTTGTTCCAGACAAAAATAGTTTTTGTACTGTGGTCTTCAACTTTGTATAATTTGCTTACTAACTTGTGTCCCTTCCCAAATAATTTGGACATTTCTGGTGGTTTCATCTGTAAAATGAACAGATTTCTATACATAGGCTGTAACAAATGTACTTCTTTTGCGTATAAAACAACGTTCACTTATCCACTAGTTCTTTATTTATATTGCTTCATAAAGTGATAGATTTATGAAATTGAAAGATACTTCACAGAATTATTCCATCTTTCTACTCAGGGTGGGATGTTTATAATAGATGGTCACCTTACTTCTGCTTGAAAATTTCCAGTTGTGTGGAGATGTAGCCCGTGTCTTCTGATTTTGGACAAATGACTGACCTGTCACATGAAATCGACATTCTGTGGCTTCCATCTTTTTGTCCTAGTGCTTGTCCCCAAATCAGTCTCTGATTTCTCATACCTATAGTAAGTCTTCAAAAGTTTGTATAGTGTCCTAGTATATCTCCTTTGTTTTATAAACAACTGTAGTTTAGCCATGAAGATAGAGTCTAAGGTTGTTAAGCACATTCGAAGCATCAGCATCCTACCTGAGAAGGTAGGCCTGAACATACTGATTGGTCATTGTAGAATACAGTTCTTAATAATTGTGGTATTATATAGTACTTCTGTTAAGGCAGTCTGAGACAGCATTAATAATTTTTGTAGTAATATCACTGTTGTATCATCTTTTGATTTATTTATTCATTCATTCATGGCTGCGTTGGGTCTTCGTTGCTGCCTGTGTGGGTTTTCTCTAGTTGCGGCAAGCGGGGGCTACTCTTCATTGCAGTGTGCGGGCTTCTTATTGTGGTGTCTTTTCTTGTTGCGAAGCGTGGGCTCTAGGTGCGCGGGCTTCAGTAGTTGTGGCACACGGAGTCAGTCGTTGTGGCTTGCGGGCTCTAGAGTACAGGCTCGGTAGTTGTGGCACACAGGCTTAGTTGCTCCACAGCATGTGGGATCTTCCTGCACTAGAGCTCGAACCCGTGTCCCCTGCATTGGCAGGCAGATTCTTAACCACTGCACCACCAGGGAAGCCCTCATTTTTCCTTTTTCCTCCACTTGCAGTCATATATAGGAAACCACATGAAGTCATTACCTAAGTTTTTTATGTGCTTGGTTAAATGTGTTATTTCAAGTCATAGAGCACAAGTTGAGAGATATTATGAACCAGAATAAAATAGAATGAGTAGCTCAAACCTTAACTCGTAGCCTTACCACCAGCTTTAGTGTAAATTCTATACCAAACTCACTGTATCCTTTTTGTGCCTTCAGGCTATTCATACTCAAGCCACTTAAAACTTAGGGTGTGAGTGTGCAATAATTGAAAATAGGAAATAGTTATTTTCTGACCTTAAAGATGTTGAGAGAGGTGAATTAAAATTGCTAGGATGTTGGGCTTCCCTGGTGGCGCAGTGGTTGAGAGTCCGCCTGCCGATGCAGGGGACATGGGTTCGTGCCCCGGTCTGGGAGAATCCCACGTGCCGTGGAGCGGCTGGGCCCGTGAGCCATGTCCGCTGAGCTTGCGCGTCCGGAGCCTGTGCTCCGCAACGGGAGAGGCTATAACAGTGAGAGGCCCGCGCACCGCAAAAGAAAAAAAAAAATTGCTAGGATGCAAATCAAGTATGTTAAATTAACATCTGTGAATATTTTGGCAGTCCTGCACGTACCCCAAGGTACCATCATTTCAGGATACAGCTGTCTGTCATGTAAAATAAACTCAGAACTTAGAAAATAGAGAAAGTGGAGTCTGGTATATTTTGTGATATCTGATGCCTTAGAAATCTTGTATTTTATTGCAGCCTAGTTTTATTACCATGTATTTAAATACCCAGATGAGAAATAGGGGTGCAAAGTTCTGAAAGCAGTACTCTTTCAGTTACAGATTGCTAAGAAGAGAAATTACAGTTCTGGATAAATGTCAAGAGGGGTATAAAGGATGCAGATTTTGAATACTGCAAAAGAACACTTTGAGACAGGCCTTTAGCTGCTTGTGGTATGGAAAGTTTTACCGGTAATATTAGCTGTTTTAATTAATTAAAGTGAACATAGAATTGTGAAGAAGAGGTAATCACTTAGAACTAACTACTGCTATGGCTGGTCTCCAGGCAAGAGTAATAAGATTGTTCAGAGCAAATGAGAGCAGATAAATACGCAGTGAAAATGTAAAGAAAAGCTCATATGCTGGAGGATAATTTGAAGTATTCTGTTGGAATGACTTAACATTATCCCTTGCTTTCATCACCACTACTTTTTACTAGTCTCACTTAAATGGGTTATTCTGTTACTTAATCCAAATACAACATAGAATTATAACAAGACGCAGAATAATTGGGAAAAGACTTAGTTGGAAGTAAAGAAAATTTGTATTACATCTGAAATCATGTATATGAATTTAGGCAAAATACCTTTACCTGTGAACTTGTGTTTTTATCTATTAGAATGGAAAAAAAAATCTCATTGTTATTCTGAAGCACAAATAAAATAGTACATGCAGTCATGGTTTTTACTGTTGTTACACAGATGTTAATTATGATTGTTCTGGGGGGTCTCTGTAGTCTTGAATCTTTATATTTATTTATAGAATATAGAATATTTCTATATACTATAGAATATTTAAGAGAGGATAAGTTAAACCATATGTGGAAAGGTAGTTCTGCGGGTGTAGAAAGAAGGTGAACCTTGCTTTGTATTTATTCATTGTAGGACAGTATGTAAAACAGTTATTGAATATCCAAGGGAAAAGAGAGAGAATATTCAGGGGATAAATAGAGCAACCTATTTATAGGTTATCAGGTAGCATGCAGTCTGAGAAGTGTTTAAACATTAATAGTCTTTTACATTAAGCATTGTTCTCCCACACAAAATGCCTATCCTGCGGATATTTATAATGAGCTAAGAATTACACTGAGAATAAGATTTTATTTTTAGTTTCTTTTTTCTGACTCTAAAAGTATTATATACCCATTGGGGAAAAAATTAGAAAATAAAGTAAATTTTAAAAGAAACCAAAGCCCATGCAGAATCCCACCATCCAGAAGTAATCATTTTTACTTTTGGCCTTTATGCTTTCAGACTTCATGTACATATACTGTATGTACACCATCCTAACTTGTCCCCTTTATGTAACAGCACACCTGCTATTAAAGCAACAGAATAATTTTCTAATGACTTCATAATTTTCCATTTTATGGCATATACGTTTATTTTATTCTTAAATGATGGAGATACTTTAAGATTGTTTCTAATATTTTGATATTTATGTATGCTGGGATGAATATACTTGTACATACATTTTATACTCTCATTGGATTATTTCATTGGAATAAATTCCTAGACCTGGAATTGTTGGGTCAAAGGGTATGCATATTTAAGTTTTATGCATTTTGCCATACTCCCCTCAGGAAGAATCATACTGATTTCCAGTTGGATCAGTTATGAATAAAAGAAGCACTTCTCTTTTTAATATGTATTTTAAATGTTTATTTTGAAGTTAGGGCTGTTGAAATTGGAAGGCGGTAAGTTAGAGAAGCATACAAAACATGGGAAGGAGATTGTAGGGTCATTTGTTTCTTTGCTGTTTGAATAGTCATCTTGATATTGATGTTTTCTACTTTTACTCAAGGAAATTTGGCCAGTAGGGCTTCTGAAGATGGTTGTTTTAGCACTTCTTATGTTAATTTGTAACAGCCTCTGTCGTGGATGTCTTGGGAGGTGAGGACTGTACCCATATTCACTTTAAAAGGCTGGAAACTACAAAGGTGATTGACCTGAAAGTAGCCTCAAGCTGGTAAAAGCAATCCTTGAGTATCCAGTAGCATAGAAATACACCTCAGAAGAATCCAATATCCTAACTGAGTTGAAGTTTTTCTAGAAGCCAGCTATTTAGTAGAAATGTTGAAAACTATAGGAAAGACAAAAGGAGAGAAAAGCGATAATAGTGTTGAGCATTTACCTATTCTTTGTAGAATGCAAAGAACTTCTTGAAAATGCCCAGAAACTTTGTATTTTATACCTTCAGTGGAATATCATCTTCACATTCCCTGACGTAAGTATATAGCAGAATGCTTCTCTTTATGGACAAATGCATAACTCAGTCCTTCATGTAACACTTTTATTCAGAGTTAGTGAGGTGCAGAGAACTGGTTGGCAATGGTCATTAAAAGCTAGCATTGTTCAGCGAAACAAGGCACATAAACCAGAAAGAATATAAGCTCAGGAAAATGTACAGTATGTTGGAGATGGCATCTTTTAATCCCTTACCTTGCTGGACAGGGTAAATATGAACTAGGTGATTGTACACTTCACCTGTATGTGTTACTAGCCACATACCATAAGGGACTCTTGTGTTAGGGGGTATAGAAATTAATATATCGTGTTTTATATTAATTCAAAGGATGTTGAGGGCTTCCCTGGTGGCGCAGTGGTTGAGAGTCCACCTGCCGATGCAGGGGACACGGGTTCGTGCCCCGGTCCAGGAAGATCCCACATGCCACGGAGCGGCTGGGCCCGCGAGCCATGGCCGCTGAGCCTGCGCGTCCGGAGCCTGTGTTCCACAGCGGGAGAGGCCACAACAGTGAGAGGCCCGCGTACTGCAAAAAAAAAAAAAGGATGTTGATAGCTCTAGTGAAGCTACTGGTTTTTTGGTTTGGGGGTTTTTTTGGTTTGGTTGGTTTTTGTTTTTTAAGATTGTATTAGCCTCTGATTTCCTAAATGGTCATGTCATATAACCTGGGGTATAATCACATAGGTACTTAACTAAATATGGAACTCGGAAAAAACTTTCTCAGTCTAGGAACTAAAATACAGTCTATCATCAGGAACTTTTTGACAAAGTCAAATACAAGGCAACCTGGAAGCATTTAGTCTAAATCTGCATGTACCTCCATAGCTATACATTCAGGATATCATAATAGCCATGGTATCCACCAAGTAAATGCTGTTTTGTGTACTTAGAAGACAGGGGACACTTTGGAAGTTTTCATAAAAGTTAAGGTCCAACACTTAAAATTTTAACCCATAATTGTCCTTAGGGTTCAGCATATTTATTGCTAACAGCATGTATATTGCTGGAAAAGGTAATATACACTCAGTTTTCCCAGCTACATAAGCTCATCAAAACGAGGAGTGATTTCATTGAGGTGGTTTTTTTATCTCTAGCACCTTTTGTGGCACGTGGTATCAATACAGATAAGCTATGACTGCTTTATGAGTTAATAAGTGAATGAATCGTAGATATGGCAAAGGAGGTTGTTCACCTTCCTAATAACCCGTACATCTCAGTTAAATAGTTCTTTAAACACAGTGCAGTGTGCCTGCACTGTGGTAGGAAGTTATAAGAACAAGCTCTCCACGTGTGATCTGTCTGCTTCCCTACTGGAAAATCACTTGATACCATTTAAGAGTTAGGGCCAATGGTGAAGATATTTTATTTTCTATAAAACCTTGGAATCACTTTATATACAAAATGAAAAACAGCATTTTTAACTGTCTACAATAGAATTAAGTGGTATGTTTTTTTGTTTCTTTAATAAACTTTGGAGCTTCCTAAATGTTATCACTACTATTATTGTTTCTGTTGATTACTCAGCTGGCAGTGGGTCAGATTTACGACAGTGATTTAATAACCCTAATAAACAAGTGTAACTAATTTTGTATCTTTTAAATCACTTTTTTTTTTGTCTTATCTCAGCCCAGGAGAATCAGTGCAGTTTCTGTGGCAGAGCGAGTTGCATATGAGAGAGGAGAAGAGCCTGGAAAAAGTTGTGGCTATAGTGTTCGATTTGAGTCTATACTTCCCCGCCCTCATGCCAGTATAATGTTTTGTACTGTGGGTCAGTAATCTGTTTTATTTTGGCCTTTCACTTGGGGTTTACATTGTGTTTGTGAAGAAAACTTGATAATAGCACAGAATGACTGGAAATAATAAATCAAGAACCCAGTTTCAGAATTCTTGTTTAAATAGAACTTTTGGCAATTTTTTTCTTCATGGAGGGTGTTATGTACCTGCTGGCTGTTGTAGTGCAGAGCAAATGAAATCAGCTTAGGTTGCTGGAACTGTTAAATATGTTTTCATTAGACAAATGTGTTACAGACTACATGATCACTTCTTTAATAATTTAAATATACCACTGATTATTTATTTCCTAAAACGCTGGGGTTATAGTAGTTGAAGCATAGTTGATTGTCTAGAAATCGGTTTCTTTGCACTTTTCCTTACCTCCCTACTTTAAACATAGAAACTCATCTCCAGTGTTTACTCTGATTTTCTTTTCAAGGTGTACTCCTAAGAAAATTAGAAGCAGGCATTCGAGGAATCAGTCATGTAATTGTAGATGAAATACATGAAAGAGACATAAATGTAAGTAACTTGAGAGTGATGGTAAGGTACCAGCGCTAAAATTCTGAATAAAGAGAAATGAAGTAGAATGTCTTTATTTTATTTCCATTTTCCCATAGCTTACAACTTCTATCAAAATTATGAACTTCAGTCACTAAGATATTGGACACCTTTTTTAGCAAAGCCATTAAACCCTTTTTTTCCCTTTGTTAAAGCACAGAGTTCTAAAAGTAAAGACCTCTTCTTATTGTAAAGTAAGTATTATTGCAGTGATCATTAAGTTAGCATAATTCAGCAACTGAACTAATGATTTATCACTGAATAGCTGATGGAATTTTAATAATCAGTTTTTCTTTGAATTGAAAATTTATCTGTGATAAACTTCACATTGTTTTCTCCCCGCCGCCTGGCTTGTGGGATCTTAGTTCCCTGACCAGGGATCAAACCCGGGCCCATGGCAGTGAAAGCGCCGAGTCCAAACCACTGTACAGCCAGGGAATTTCCACAGTTTTAAATTTAATATAGTTAATGGTGTGTTTTCGGATGTTTGCAGCTTTAGTCTTTTCCAACATTAATGATAATCATGCCAGAAATAAGAAAAAACTAGAATTTTTTTCACACCCTATCCTCTTTTGGTCCTTGGCAAAACTTGTATGGAATTAACTTATTATACAATTGTATAATTCAGAGATTGATACCATAAATCAGTGACTTGTTTTTATGGCACTGTTTTACATATCCACACGAAGGTATTAGTGGGTGGACAGTATGTCATTCAGACTGTTTCCAAGCTACTGTTACTTAAAACATTCATTGGAGCTCATCCTCTTTAGAAAATAATTCCATAGCTGTTGTTGTTCATCATACTTAGTTTTAGCAAAATTTTGATCTTTATGGTTGAGCTAAAGCAAGTAAGAAAGTTTGCATGGTCTTTCAGATGACCTTTTTAAATCAAACCTGTTCCGTAGGATAAAATTTTTGCTGCTTTTGTCATTCAGAATCTTTTGAAATGTTTTCCCCCCCAATTAACTTAATCATAATAAATGTTTCAGTATTTTCTTTACTAGTATGGTAACATACCAATGTTCTTAGAGTTTAAATTATTCCAGGTCACACTAGAAACATCATGGATCATCATTACTAGTTTCCCCCAAAATAAGTGGCTTTGGTCAACTTTTCTTGAAAGATTGTCTATATTAATGTATTATTCACAGTAAAATGGAAAAACACCTTTGCAGAAACATATGTTCTTTTTCAGATGAACCTTATCTAAACGTCACTTTACGGGGAAAACCCAAGAGAACTTAAAAGACCAATTATTAGAAATAATAGGGGACTTCCCTGGCGGTCCAATGGTTGGGACTCTGCACTTCCACTGCAGGGGGCACGGGTTCAATCCCTGGTCGGGGAATAAGGATCCCACATGCCGCACGGCCAAAAAAAAGAGAAACACTTAGCAATATGGCTGGGAAAAAAACAAAAGTCTGTTGCATTGTGTACATTACAAACAGCTAGAAAACAACTAAAGATACCACTGCGCTAGTCAGAATGTCAAACACCTAAGACTAAGTACAACAAAAAGATATGCAGAACCTATACAGGAAAAATAAAACTTCATTACAAGACATTAGAAAAGACCAGATTGTGTTCACGGCCAATATAATATAGATGTCAGTTTGCCTGAAGTTGATCCACATCTGAATGCAATTCTAATCCATTCCCAGTAGGTTTTGTTAATAGGCTGATTATAAATACCTATAGGGAAGATTTATGGCCCAAAATAACAAGGACTCCTGTAGAAGAGCAGAATGAAGGGTCTTGCTTTACAGATCTCAGGACTTAATTTGAACCTATAATAATTAGTATAGTAGATGAGATGACAGTTTGACCAACAACAATACAGAGTGTAGAAACAGATTGTGTGTTGCATGCAGCTTCGGTATAATAGAGTGAGTGATAGATGGCATGTCAGATCAGTGGAAAGGGAATGGACTGTTCAGTAAATGGAGCTGGAAACAGTGGTCATCCATAAGGAAATACTTGAACTTGGATCCTTACCTTATAACCAGATACAGAAATCAGCTCCAGGTAAGGACTTAAATGCCAAAGCAGTTTTAAAACTCTTGAGTAGAATATATAAGTAGACATCTAGACAGCACTATCCAGTAGAAATATAATGTGGCCTACACATGCAGTTTTTAATTTTCTAGCATCATATTTTAAAAGGTGAAAAAAACAGGTAAAATTAACTCAGTATATTTTCATCATGTAGTCAATATAAAAAATATATTGACTTTTTTTTGCGGGTTTTTTTCATATTAAGTCTTCAAAATCTGTCTATTTTACACTTAGAACACATCTCAGTTTAGACCAGGCACATTTTATGTGCTCAGTAGCCACAACTATATTGGGCCACATAGTTCTATACTTTCTGGAAGAATTTCTTAGAACATGAAATGCATTAACCATGAAACAAAAGACTGAGGTATTCATCTATATTAAGATTAAGATCATGTATTCATTCGAAGGATACTTTAAGGAAAACCACAAGCTAGAAGATTCCAATGTAGCCAACAAAGGATTAGTATAGAAAATATAAACACCTCCTACAAATCAGTAAGCAAAGTACAGATGACTCAGTAGAAAAACAAGGAAATAGGCATTTTACAAAGAGGAATGATATTTGGCTAGTACATATGATGGGGTGTTCAGTCTCATTGGCGAATAGGAAAGTGCACACCAAGACCATAATAAGGTACATCTACTTTATATCTATTTGGTTAATAAAATTTTAAGTGATGATGCCAAGTATTGGAGAATATAAATATCAGCAGGATCTCTTATCCATTGCTCATAGTGGTTTATGAACTGGTGGAATGCCTTAGGAAAACAGTTGAGCATTATCTGCAAAAGTTCAACATTTACACATCCTATGAGTGCAGTTCCATACCTACACTTACCCACAGAAACTTGGCAAACGTACTGTAGGAGACATGAACTAGGATGTTCAGAGTAGCAAATGTTTGTAAGAGTAAAATCCCGGAAACAACCCACATGCTTGCAGTAGTTACCACCAGAAATCTACTGGTGAATTAATGGGTACATACACACAGTGGGATATTTAAATAGTCATCAGAAAGAATAACTCTGGTGATTCACACGTGGGTGAGTCTTAGCATCGCTATAGGATGTGAAAAAGGAAATCCCCAAAGATTACATAAAATATCATACCTTCTCATAAAGTTAAGAATAGGTAAATCAGGGCTTCCCTGGTGGCACAGTGGTTGGGGGTCTGCCTGCCAATGCAGGGGACGTGGGTTTGTGCCCCGGTCCGTGAAGATCCCACATGCCGCGCAGCCTGCGCATCCGGAGCCTGTGCTCCGCAACGGGAGAGGCCACAACAGTGAGAGGCCCGCATACCGCAAAAAAAAAAAAAGAATAGAATAGGTAAATCTTAAAATATATGTATGCATGCATATATATGTATGTATGTCTAGTTAGATATGCATATAGATCAGAGGAAAGGTATATGAAAAGGACTAAAAAGATTCAGGATGGTGGATTTCTCTATTTGGGGAGACAGAGTGATGGACTTGAAGACCCCATAGCTAGAGAAAGGTTTTATTAGAGTTCTAGCTTTCATGTTGTTGTTTGGTGGGTTGATGGAAACTTTACATTATTAAATAATAAATGTCTCGACCATTTTGTTTGAATGGACTAAATATAGCCTTTTCAGCATTTGTAAGATTCACTTTACAGGTGATTGGAAAACTGATTTTTGGCACATCATGGCTTTCCCCTTTTCTCTAGTAGTTTGTGCAACTGAAAATATAAATTTCACTGAAAATTTCCTCTCGTTAATTTTTTTTTTTCTCTTCCCTTCCCCTACCCTAGTAGCGCTCATTTCTAATTCCCACGAGTAGGCTACAACTGTTCTTAAAAATACTGTTACCGTATCCCACTGTAATCCTTCATCTTACTTCTACAAGCCGCCCAAGAAACTGAATTTCACTGATATCTTGTGGCTTCTTAACACAAATCTTTTAGCTGTACCTTGTGAGCAAGGACTTCTCAATGCATTTATTTTTCCATTTGTGTTTGTGTTTTAATAGACTGACTTCCTTTTGGTAGTGTTGCGTGATGTCGTTCAGGCATATCCTGAAGTTCGCATTGTTCTCATGTCTGCTACTATCGATACGAGCATGTTCTGTGAATATTTCTTCAGTTGCCCAATCATTGAAGTTTATGGGAGGACTTACCCAGTTCAAGGTAAATATCGTGGGGGTGGGATGGGAGGGTGAACATTTTTTGTAATGTGGATTTTCTTAATCCTAGAGATGGGAGTAATAGTTTAAAGGATATTTAAAATAAAATCCAAATCAGGGTATCAAATGCATCATAGCGTTCTTGGGGTTTTAGTCAAGGAGTAGTGAGTTTCATTTACAACTTGAGGAGTTTGCATATCCAGTGAATTTCCTGTCCTTACAGCTAAAGTTAACTTGTAAGATTTTATAGTCAAGTGTAAATTAATATGCCTATAGATGTTCATGGGAAATAACTGTTAAAAGTTTAAGCAGCCAGGGTCAAATTAACTAGAGAATCAATCTTTCCTAGAGCCAGAGCAGGCAGATTTTGAAGTGAGATTAAGATGAGAGTTTCAAGGTCAAATATTTCTGATTGTTAAGAGTTTATTTAGAAGATTTTGTCATCACCATTTTCTAGAATAGTCATCTAGTACCTTGGTTTTAAAAATTACAGCACAGTTTAATCGAGGGCATGAAAATAAGCTAAAAATTTTTCAGTGTACATATGAAATGATGAATGGCTACGTCAGGATGCTAACTTGAAATTCAGAAGGTGAGGGTAGCTCTGAAATAAAAGTCAGTGCGCTCATATCTCACGAGGGTTAATAATGGCTAATAATGCTGCAACTGCTTTGCATGCGTACTGGCGTTGAAAAAATAATTAAATGGATGACAGATGGTGGGAACCAGGTTTACTGCTGGAGTGGGAGGTTACAGGTAAGTATGAGGGAAGGCTTGAGTGAACCCTGTGGTACTGGATTACAATTGGAGACATTAGTGAGAACTCGTGTTTAGATAGAAATGGATAGATACAAAACTAAATATACATGTGTATGGACCCATGGATTAGCATACATAGATATATTTTCTAGCTCTGTCTGCTGAGCAGGCCTAGAAGTAATGACATCCCAGTAGCAAGGATCATGTTTCCAACACCCAGATCATGTTTCCAATACCATTCTCCAGTTAAAGGAACCAGATGCCCTTGAAGAAATGACTGATTCTGAAGCTGAGGCAGGGGATATACAAGATGAGCCTGAAACATCTTATAGTGACAGAAAGTAAGGAAGTGCTTTAAAAAAATAAAAAAACAGTGAAGGGGACAAAGGGACATAGGAGTCAACATGAAAGCTCTCAGTGCCCAAAAATGGAATAGTTGGAACAAAAAAGTAGAAAACGTAGTATTGGATTATAACCTAAAGTATAGAATAGATACCCGTGAATTTATATGGTGGTTGAATAAATAAGTGGGTAATAAAGACAAAGCTGTCATATGGAAGAACTAGAAAAAAATTACGTAGATACTCTCTCTTAGCAAAGTGATGCTTAACTCCTTCAGTGTGTGCTGTGCTTAATGAATTGCTTCCAAAGAGTAGAGTATGGAAAGGGGGAAACGAGTCACTCAACGATGGAGTTAACTTGGCAAACACTACCTCAGGTTGATCCAGTTTAATGTCATCGGTGATGAGTAGTATGTACCTTTGATATAATGAGATGAGAATGGTACTTTGGGGCTCTAAGGGTATAGAGGGGGAAGTGTTTAGATTATGAGATACTTCTGAAACACTTCTGGAACACTTCAAAGAACCTCAGGAGCATAATTGATCAGTAGATGTTCCAACCTTCGCATTGAAGTCCTTTTTTAAGAGTAATAACTAAAAGGAACCCATTTTTACCTGTACATCCTGATAGAGGAAGGATGGACTATGGTATATTATTGTATTGATAGTAATTCCTCTCTATATATAACACCCACACTGTGGGAGTATACAACATAGAGCACAATATGCATTCCATGAATGTTTGATTGAATATTGTGTATAGCGGATACCCTGACTGGCTTTGTGGGAACATGTATAAGAGATACCTCACCCTCCTCCAAGGTCCAAGAGATGGAAACACTGAGTTTGATTGGAAAAAGACTTTATTGACACTGAAGTTTCTTGGCAGTTGTGAAGAATCAGATGGAAGGGTATGAAGTAGTTTTGAATTATGAATTAGAAAATGAGTTTTAAAGACTGCTCCGTTCTGCAAGTTGATAGTACTTACCTGACTGCATTGTCCTGCCAGAATATTTTCTGGAAGACTGTATTCAGATGACCCACTTCATTCCTCCACCAAAGGACAAGAAGAAGAAGGATAAGGATGATGATAGTGGTGAAGATGATGATGTAAGTGAATTTCATGAAGAATTTTCATTGTGGGCAAAATTGTTATTGCAGGGAATGATTTTAGTAAAAACATGCAATGAGTTAGCATTACAAAAAACTTCTAAAAATTGACTGTAATGTCTATCTTTGAATTAATTGATATATTTCACTCCAAAGAATTCCATGTTCAGTGAAAAGCACTTTTCATACCATGAGTTAAATCATCTCTGGCATAAAGGTTAAAAAAAAGAGAAAGGAGTAAGATATTTAATAACTCCCATTTTGTAAGGCTTTGCTGCTCAGAGTGTTTTCCATGAGCCACAGCACCTGGGAAACTGGAAGAGAGGTGGAATCTTGTGCCCCACCCCAGATCTCCTAAATCAGAATCCACACTTTAACAAGACCTTCGGGTGACCCATATGTACAATAAAGTTTAAGCAATAGCAGCTACAGTCCTAGGTTACAGAGACTGTATGGTAATGACATTAGCAGATGGAGAGAGTATTAAAGTGGGGGATGATGAGGGATTTCCTAAGAAACAGGAAAGAAAAGTGACACTTATTTCGTAGTGTTTCAGAGTTGGACCAGTGATATTTAAAAATGCATCTTGAATCTGGAAACATGAACAGAATGAATGCTACAAGGCAGCCAGCAATGCAGAATATGATAAACATAACCTAGGATTGGGTATTTTTAATCAGATTTGAGGATATAAATGAATTATATTATGAATTATATCCTCAAATCCGATGAATTAAAAAGTTTCTTAGGGGAGAAAAAATCAATTGTAACAACTTCATTTCCCGTTACTGAAGGTTTGGTTTATCATGGGTTCTCAGGCAGACTTTTTGGAAAATACAGACCACATTATTTCAGATGTCGATGAGGTGATCAAATACCCTGTCTGCCGGTATGAGTGAGCCTGGGAATTACACAGGAAGACATTGTGTATATATAATTACATGATAATTGATACAAAGAGAGGATCACAGGAGCAGTTTATTAATCAGTAAGGAAAATATTTTTGAAAAACCAAGAGTTTATAGTCATAAGAGAGAAATAAGCTTGGTAGAAGGAGCCATTAGAAGTTTTAGAGTCAAATTTAAGAGTTTGTGCTTGAATTTTAGTCATGTCCTATGGGAAGTATTGGTCAGTAGAAAAATTCAGTATGTCAGCGTGCAGTAGTTTTTGAAAATTAAATTTCTTCTATATGCCAGATAAGACTAATCAGCTAGAATCAATAAGGACATTAGGTGTCATGTGAACATTAAGTAAAATGTAGGAGACTTAACTCATGAGCTGTACTAATGGTGACAGTCCAAAATATGTCTCCCTGTTTTTTGCAGGCAAATTGCAACCTGATCTGTGGTGATGAATATGGTCCAGAAACAAAGATGAGCATGGCTCAACTGAATGAGAAAGAAACTCCTTTTGAACTCATCGAGGCTCTACTTAAGTACATCGAGACCCTCAATGTTCCTGGAGCTGTGTTGGTTTTTCTGCCTGGCTGGAATTTGATTTATACTATGCAGAAGCATTTGGAAATGAATCCACATTTTGGTATGAGTCTTCTTTGAATTCTCAACTATTTGAGTGAAAAATGAATGATTTTGCTTTGCACCCTAGCCAATATGTGAAAACAAAATTTAGTGTTGTATCAATTTTTGATTAAAAACATGCATAATGTAGAAGTTTTAAACTCGGCTCCTATTTTTAGACCTTAACTTTTCCATATTTTTATAGGAAGCCATAGGTATCAGATTCTACCTCTGCATTCTCAGATTCCTCGAGAGGAACAGCGCAAAGTATTTGATCCAGTACCAGCTGGAGTAACCAAGGTAAGTAGTAGACATTACAGTTACGGGGTTGGAAGTAACGTAGATATTAGACAACTATTACAGACCTTCAAAGAGCTATCCAAAAAAATTGTAATCCATCTGAATTGAGGAAGAAAAAAGGGGTCCTTTCTTCATGAGTTTAGTAGGTTTTTCAATTATCCAGTCAACGAATGAGTGATTTATTTGAAGATTTCTGTAATTCTGTTGTCATTTGTTACATAAGCAGACCATTCCTTTTAAGTACATAATAGGAAAATATTTTCTGAAGTGTAATTTTTCTTAATACCATTTCTTTCTTCACAGGTTATTTTGTCCACAAATATTGCTGAGACAAGCATTACCATAAATGATGTTGTTTATGTCATTGACTCCTGCAAGTAAGTTCCCAAGGAACCCATTGCCTTGAATACAGTAAATCTTTACAATACTCCATGTAGTGTCTAGAATCAGTTAACAGAATCAAAAACACCTTATTTTTAAAACTCTTGTGTTCTCTTACCATCAGAATTACTGTGCTGCATCTGTATGTACTGAGTTATAGTGTAATTAATGATTCTTGGTGTTGATCATCATATCAGTTATGGTAGAAAGTGACGAAGCCTAACACTAACTTCTGGCTGCTTCCCACTTATTCTTGTCTGCTGGTGTTTTGCTCATTTCCCATTGGGTGTTTCCATTGACCACTGCCACACAGTGGCATGCTCTTTGGTGTATAAAGATGTCCAGTATTTAGCTCATGACAAGTGACCTATTTGTAGGACACTACTTAAGAATTAAGACTTCATATTTGGTATGAGATACCCTGGGAAATACACAGGGAGGCATTGTGTATAGGTAATTACATGCTAATCGATACACAGAGAGGACAAAAACGTCGAAACATTGTTCTGTCTAGCCAGTTTGTGCCTCATGTCTTCTCTCTGTAGCCCCTAAGCCTTTCCTGGCAATTGAAGATTTGCCAATGCCCACTTTAGGGAATGGTGAATAGCATGCCCCTCTTTTGTGCCAATCCCAGTCATTTAGTGCCAGCTGCCTATGTGTAACATTGACAAATTCTGAGGTTGCTTAGGGGTTCAAGAGGACCGTGCCAACACCACTTGGTGAGGTCATCAGAAGTGCTACATGTTCCAGTTTAGCACATAGCCTTTAGATCATAGATTGCCTAAAAGTTAAACTAAACTTCAGAATAGAGTTGGCTTTGAATAATTATCACTCACCTGCACGTGCCAGATCCCGTTTAAGTGCTATATGTTCATTAATTCACATAATGTTCATAAATAAAAACACTGCAAGATAGGTGATAGTATTATACTCATTTTCAGATGAGGCACAGAAAGATTAGTAACTTGGCCGACATCATCCAGCTGGTAAGTGGCACATGTATATTGTATTGCCTCCTAGCAGGTTGGCAGCCTGAAAGAGTGCAGAGTCAAATTCTTAGCGGTGCTGCTCACAGACAGACATCGCGAGTAGGCATGACTGGAAAGCGTCTGCCACTCAGTGGAAATGTAATAGTTATGTATTGATAGTACACGTGAGTTTTAGAATTGACTGCTCTTTCCTATTTAGGCAAAAAGTGAAGCTGTTCACTGCTCACAACAATATGACCAATTATGCTACAGTTTGGGCATCCAAAACAAACCTTGAGCAGCGGAAAGGACGAGCTGGCCGTGTACGGCCTGGCTTCTGCTTTCACCTCTGTAGCCGAGCTCGTTTTGAGAGGTAAGACCAATTCTTGAGTAAAGAATGAAGTTGGTTTTTTGGGGTTTTTTTTTTTTTAGCCTTTTACACACACACCCCTCCCCACTCCTCTCTGCCCTTACATAAACTTAATGAACTCAGAACATAAGTGCTTCCAGTTAATTGGAGGAAACTTAGCTTAGGTAGTGAGATTGTGGTAAGGATGAAATCAGAAATTATCAATGGTGGCATGTTTGATACCAATTTACTATTTACTAATAACCTTTTGAAAGCATAACATGTTTTCCACACCACACATCTTTATCACTTTGGGATTACTGATATTTATGGAATGGTTAACTTTTCTGAAAAATAACTTTAAAATAACAATACTCTTGTATTTATAGACACCCTCCCCTACCCCCCCATTAGCACATCACCTCTGTCATATGATCCTCCTTATGTGCCTGAGAAACAGAGGGCATTATTTAGGTAAGGAAGCCAAAGCTTAAGAAGCTTAGCTGACTTCTCCAGGACTGAAACCCAAGTCTGTTAATACCTTGTCCGTTTCCGTTTATACCACAGATCCTTTTGGAGAATGTTTGTGGATGAGACCAATTGGTTTAAAAAATACTTCTCTGGGGTGCGAGCTCACCATCTTCTCAGTTCGAAAGTCGTTATTCCTTGCCTCCCACCTCACCCCCCAATTTAAAAAATAAAAAATACTTCTCTCTCTGAATTATAGGCTTAAGTTATGTATTTAGTTGTATGTTTCTGGAAATCAGTGTGGTGTACATTAGCTTTAACCAGTTGATAATAAAGGTAGAGTTAGGAGGTGTGTTTGTGTGTACCACAATGAAGAATTGTGGGACAGACTAATTTAGGTGACCAGATGTATATAGCACACTGAAGAAAGGTCAAAGCTTTGATTTGCTTTTATACTGGTAACATATGGCTCCCTAGTAATTACAAATGTTAGTTTATTTGAGCATCAGAAGTTGATGCAGGAGACTGGCTGCAACGTTTGGAAGACACTTAGTTCTTTTTAAAGGTTGGCTTGTCCCTTGACCTGAATAAACAAGTACTATACTCTAATATTAGAGTAAAACCAGCTCCTAATTAGTTAACAGCATGAATAGATCTGTAAGGGATTTTTGTTCTTTTCTCTGTAGGATGAGGAATAGATATGCTATATGCATCTATGTAAACCTGATAAAAGCTGATCTGGGTCTTACCAGCAATGTTGGAATTCACCTCTAAATGGTTCCTATGAATCTTCATTATAAATAGTTTATATAGGATAAGCCTGAATTGGAAACGTAGAGACTTGGATTTTATACTATTTGTGCCTAATGTATCACATAATCTTAAACATTTACACTCTTTAGGCCTTTGTTTCCCCATTCTACAAAATGAGATTAAGTTACTTAACCTTTCTGTGTCTCTTTCCTCAGTTGAAAAAGGAAGGTAATACAATACTAATGCGAATTAAGTGAGTCAGTAATGGAAAATACTGAGAACAATACTTGGCACGTAGTAAACTCTCAGTAAATGTTAGCTATTGTTATTATTGTTAATACTGATTTATATTAATAGTTTTTATTATTAAAAATTTAAAGGGTTAGATAATCTGTAAGATCCTTTCCAGTGGCACTAAATTTATACAGACCAGGAAGTAGGGGAAGAGGTAGCAGGGAGATATTAGAATTAGCCTGCATCTCCCACAGAAGGTCTTGCTACCTTTTTTTTTTTTTTTTTTTTTTTTTGCGGTACGCAGGCCTTTCACTGCTGTGGCCTCTCCCGTTGCGGAGCACAGGCTCCGGACGCGCAGGCTCAGCGGCTCCGCGGCATGTGGGATCTTCCCGGACCGGGGCACGAACCCGTGTCCCCTGCATCGGCAGGCGGACTCTCAACCACTGCGCCACCAGGGAAGCCCCTTGCTACCATTTTTAACCCATGTTTGTCAGTAGCCAGACCTGAAGAAGCCATGGGTGGGGGTAATAACATTAGAGATTTGGGATAATTTTTCATCCTCCTTCACTCAGCTGAAAATGCCTTCAAGCCATAAGGGTGAAGTCGTAAACCACTACTCAACCACTTAAGAGGGTCTTGTCCAGAGTCTTTGTAGTAAATATAAAACGTTCTTTTGTAATTGTAAAACGATGAGGGAAGGGCAGCTCTATATATTCCTGATTATCTCTCTGCGAAGTTTTTTTTTAAATAAACGTTTGTGTACACAAGTGAAGATGGTTATTTTATGCTTATTTTCTCTTAGACTCGAAACCCACATGACCCCGGAGATGTTCCGAACACCATTGCATGAAATTGCTTTGAGCATAAAACTTCTGCGTCTGGGAGGAATTGGCCAATTCCTGGCCAAGGCAATTGAACCTCCGCCTTTGGATGCTGTGATTGAAGCAGAGCACACACTTAGAGGTACCTACAAATACAGACCTGCCTAACACATGCTAATTATACCATCTGTCTTGTCCTGGCAAGTAACACTTAACAAATGAGTCAAGAAGAGGATATGGTCCACAGGGCTGTGATAACAAAACTTCCAGTGTTGCTTAATGTACTTAGTGTGGTCAGTGTATATAAAATGAGCAACGTAAGGTAAGAAAAGGATGATGTGAGTCTTATTTGGGGGAAAAAATGGAGAAAAGGCACGCGTTATCTCTTAACCGGTGGTTAATGATCAGAACGTGAATTATTCATGATACCCACAGTGTTTTATGTACATTTCATAGAACATCTATTTATATTTTCTTATCACACTTACAGACACAATGTAGTATAGTGGGAAAAAATAAGGGTGTTGGAGTCCAGGGGATCTGAATTTGAATCTCGTGCTCACCTGCTGTGTGAACTTCAGATTTTTATTCTCCAGATTTCATTTCTTTCTAGAAATTATCAACAGATGCTCTCAGACTTGTTAGAGCATGTAGCTGTTTATGCTGCTATTACAGTTATTACTGTATTTATAGACTTCTCATGGACAGTACTCAGCTTTACAGCCTACAGGGCCTAATTCTAGTACATTCTTCATGTTAGGTGCTCTAGAATTTGGTTTTGTTCTGTTTCTGAGTGAAGAGAATTGTTGGCTATGAGCATGGTGCTGGCAGTTGGCTTGACAGTTGAGGAAAACTTAACTGCAGTATCTGAACCTTAATCTATAAACAAATGTTTCATCTTTGCCTAGGTTAAAGGGGTGTTCATTACTGTTTCTGCTCACAAAGAAATATCTCCCCACAGAGCTTGATGCATTAGATACCAATGATGAGTTGACTCCTCTGGGACGAATCCTGGCTAAGCTCCCCATTGAGCCTCGTCTTGGCAAAATGATGATAATGGGGTGTATTTTCTAGTAAGTGCTTTGTTTTATTGCTGATAGTTAAATGGTAAAACAGTTGTAGAATTTTATCCCCCTCCCAATAAAAACAGGATGGGCTCGAATAGAAGAAAAAACTAAATATTCTTCAGTAGAGAAGTGGCATACTTTAGATACTGAGAAAAGTGTGAAATGAGAAGAACAGTCAATGGATGGACACCTGGGCCCAACTTTTTTGGGGAAAGAGCACAGACTTCTCAAAAGAGAAGTGCAGTTAAGTAGGTTAAGTAGTTTTCTTTCAAAGAGAAAGATTAGGAAAACAGGTATATGTTATTAGAAGGTTTTGAAGATTAAGAAATTTTGTAAGATGAGGGAGAATGGGAAAGGAAAAATATAATACTTGGTCAGTTTATGGTAAATATGCTTCCATTAATATCAGAACTCATTATTTTTTCCCCTTTTTGCCTCTGGAGAGCAGCTGTAAAATTCTTTTTGTTCAGCCAGTTTCAGTGCTGCTAAAGCAATATCATAGCCAATAAAGACTGACCCACAGTTAACAGTACTGCCCAAGTTGCTGGAACAAGAATGTGATCTAGACTGAATTTTCCTGTCTGTTTCAGTGTGGGAGATGCTGTTTGTACCATCTCTGCTGCCACCTGCTTTCCGGAGCCTTTCATCAGTGAAGGAAAGCGACTGGGTTATATCCATCGAAATTTTGCTGGAAACAGATTTTCTGATCATGTGGCCCTTTTATCAGTATTCCAAGCTTGGGATGATGCTAGGTATGGGCTTGAAAGAGGAGAATTATAAGATTTGGGTGAACTGTCTCTAGTTTGTAATCTGTATCTAGTTCTTTAGGCTTTGGGAATGACTCTTAACAACCTGTTTGTTTTAGAATGGGTGGAGAAGAAGCAGAGATACGTTTTTGTGAGCACAAAAGACTCAATATGGCTACACTTAGAATGACCTGGGAAGCCAAAGTTCAGCTCAAAGAGATTCTGATTAATTCTGGATTTCCAGAAGGTAAGATTCTCACATTCTTAAGACACATCTGAAGTAACCTTAATGTAATACATGCACATTGACAGTGCAGTATATTTTAGCTTCAAACATTAGACCCTTTGCTTTTTCTATGTTCCTGGCTATTTCTTATTTCTTTGAACTCTGGTGATAATCAGTTTTTCACATTAATTCAGTCTTTTACAGGATGCAAAAGGTTATAATGTTCAAATTGTAATTTAGTACAGAGATGATTAATAGACCTTTTGAGAATTGTGCTACTTTGGGAGGACTTTTTGTTTTTACTAATTTTTTTGGAGTATAGTTGATTTACAGTGTTGTGTTAGTTTCTGCTGTACAGCAGAGTGAATCAGTTGTACACATATCCACTCCTTTAGATGGGAGGATTTTTTAAATCCATCCACTTGTGAAGAACACAGGTCTAGCTTTTAGCACCTTTTGAATGAACAGTTTGTTGAAATACCTCAAGTAGTGGTTTGTGAGGTGATTTATTAATTTGCCCATCTGTTCAGTTTTAGATGTGAAGTAAACTCTACTGTGTTAAATTTTAATTGGCTTTAAATAAGGTTTTAGTGGACAATTACAGAGGACTTTGATACGTGATATAGGAATAGTAATTCAGCTGTTTATTTCTTGTGTGAATTTGAACTATTGTACTTTTCTCCAATTAGATTAAGAGACAAGAGTTATTTCCTGAAACATTGAAAATTGGAACACACAACCAGAAACAGCTGTTTAGTTGAGAGACAGAAGGTAGTTGGGCAGTATCTAGATAACTAAAGTAATTCTCTTCTGTTGTAAACTGACTAAACTTTTAATTTTTTTAAAAAATGTATTTATTTTGGCTGTTTTGCGTCTTCGTTGCTGCACACAGGCTTTCTCTAGTTGTGGCGAGCGGGGGCTACTCTTCTTTGCGGTGCATGGGCTTCTCATTGCGGTGGCTTCTCTTGTTGTGGAGCACGGGCTCTAGGTGCGCGGACTTCAGTAGTTGTGGCGAGCGGGCTCTAGAGCGCAGGCTCAGTAGTTGTGACGCACCGGCTTAGTTGCTCTGCGGCATGTGCGATCTTCCCGGATCAGGGCTCAAACCCGTGTCCCCTGCATTGGCAGGCGGATTTTTTTTTTTTTTTAATGGCTGTGTTGGGTCTTCGTTTCTGTGCGAGGGCTTTCTCTAGTTGCGGTGAGCGGCGGGGGCCACTCTTCATCGCAGTGCGCGGTCCTCTCACTGTCGTGGCCTCTCTTGTTGAGGAGCACAAGCTCCAGACGCGCAGGCTCAGTAATTGTGGCTCACGGGCCTAGTTGCTCCGCGGCATGTGGGATCTTCCCAGACCAGGGCTCAAACCTGTGTCCCCTGCATTGGCAGGCAGATTCTCAACCACTGTGCCACCAGGGAAGCCCAAGCAGGCGGATTCTTAACCATTGTGCCACCAGGGATTTCCCAATTCATAACTTTTTAATCAAAATCAAAGGAAAAGAGAAAAACATTTTTGTGTGATAGACTCTTCACAACAGTCCTGAGATGCATATATTTACTACCCCATTTTATAGATGAGGAGACTGACACAGAAGCTTAAGTTACATGTCCAGACTTAATTAGGAAGTTTATAAGACTAGGATTCAAGTTTTTTAGAACAAAGTATATCCGCTCTCTTACCATTGTACTTTCCATGTGCCTAAAGCATAGTTTGGGTGAAGACGTCCACCACCTTCTAGTGGGTTCCTCTTAAGTTGTCATTCCATCTTCTGTAGAAGGAACAGCTTTTTAAAAACAGCATATGGAACACTGTGGTCATATCAGTCTAGCTCTTATTCTGAGAGTAGATGGTTATTGGGGTTTTTTAAAAATACTTACTCCAAGCTTATTTTATTGAGTCTATAAGAGAATACAGACATTTTAATTTTCTTATTGTGGCTACTCAGCAGAATTTCTCCTTGCATTTAATCTGAGTGCAAGAGTTCTGAGAAGAGAGGAAGTTAGACAGGTTATTTGAAAAAGGAGGGTGGAGGAGGAGTTAATTCTTCTAATTGTCATCTAATTCTGGTAAATACATGCAATGTGAGGATTAGCCAGATACCTGATTTTTTTTTTTTTTTAATCTCCTTCCTCTTAACAGAGTGTTTATTGACACAAGTGTTTACTAACACTGGACCAGACAATAATCTGGATGTTGTTATCTCTCTCCTGGCCTTTGGCGTGTACCCCAATGTGTGCTATCATAAGGAAAAGAGAAAGATTCTCACCACTGAAGGGCGTAATGCGCTTATCCACAAGTCATCTGTTAATTGTCCTTTTAGCAGCCAAGACATGAAGTACCCATCTCCCTTCTTTGTTTTTGGTGAAAAGGTAAGAAAAGATTAGTTTAGAAAAGTTTACATTTAAAATCCAAATTATCTTTACTTATTAATGTGCAGTGGGAACATGAGTTTTAATTTTCAAAGCATAGTTCATTATCATTATATGGTAGTTGATTGACAGTTGGAATGTCAACTATTTCCTCTTGCCTCTTTCTCTGTCTTCAGATTCGAACCCGGGCCATCTCTGCTAAAGGCATGACCTTAGTCACCCCCTTGCAGCTGCTTCTCTTTGCCTCCAAGAAAGTCCAGTCTGATGGACAGATTGTGCTTGTAGATGACTGGTATGGATTTTCATATGTGAACTCAACTGAATTCTTAAATTGAAATGTAATGGGATTCAGCTGCTAATCTAACTTAATTTGTGAAACATGGCAAAATTTGATGGCACAAGTGAGATGCTTTATAACACTGTCTTTTCTTGGCGAGTAGTATATCTTAGGAGTATGGTTCATAGTTGGTAGTAAAGTCAAGTCTTAAATTGACTATACCAGCAGAAGCAGATGCATTAGGCATTGGAGCCGCATCCACTACCATGAATACTACACTAAGGAATTAGAGTCTGATTGGAGCTTGGGCACTTCTTTTTTCTGTATACTTTATAGTACTTAGAGACTGGTGGTGAGTGGGTAGTAAGCACTTGGCAGAAATTGATAGAATATAACGAATGGTTAGTAGGCTCAGTCATATTCTTGAAAACTTGCAAAACTAACAATCTTAGTGTCTTATTTCATTCTTTTGTTGGAGGCTGAGTGATCTGTATTGTAAGAGTATTTTGCTCGATAGACTTTGTGGTTCACAACTCCTGCCAATAGCTAGCAGCGAATTTCAAGAAGTTACCTTAGATTATTATTCTTCCTACGTGTGTTTGCCTAATTCTGGGGCCATTACATTAGTTGAAAGTATTGGTACTTGGAAAGAAGTTAAATTTATCCCATCACTTGCCATGTGTGAAATTGAAAGATAATAGTCTTTTTCTGTGTGTACCACGTCTCTCATTTTTAATCATTTTTCTCTATTTTAGGATCAGACTGCAAATATCTCATGAAGCTGCTGCCTGTATCACTGCTCTCCGGGCAGCCATGGAGGCTCTGGTTGTTGAAGTAACCAAGCAGCCTGATATCATCAGCCAGTTGGACCCCGTTAATGAACGTATGCTAAACACAATCCGCCAAATCTCTAGGCCCTCAGCTGCTGGCATCAACCTTATGATTGGCAGTACACGGTGAGTACCACAGTAACTTCTCTTTGAACTAAGCAGAGTACAGTAATCTTATACTGGCCTAAAATTCCCACAGTTAGTTAATACAGGCCTTGTTATTTGAGTTACAGTTCTAGACAAATGCTGAATATGAAGTCTAGTTCTGGTTAGCACACTCAGAAAAAAGGGTGTTACTTTTGTGTTTATGATCTATTACACCAGTGCGTGCTAGAGATAGAAGGAGATCTTTAAAGTACATATAGAGCCCAGGATAGGTCACATGACAGGAAAGTGAAAGACCCCAGACAGTCCTCTTCTCAGTACTGCTTTGCCATCTCCAAAGAAAAAATGATGAGGTGTTAAACTCATTCTTCAAATGAAAAGCATCAGGGTTTATCTTAGGGAAATACAAGAACATGGATATCTAAAAGTAAAGAAGTATGAAGTTTATCTTAATTCTTAAAATGTTTTATCTGCTTCAGTTTTTTTCACCTTCAGAAAGTTTCTTTGCCCACAGCTCTTTCTTTGGAAATACTTGATGCCTGCAGGCAGAACAGCAGTACAGTCAACTCCCATATAGTCTCTTAGGTTTCACTGATTGTCAGCATTTTGTGACACTTGCTTTCATATAAATATTACACACTTCTTTTGCTTAATCGTTTGTGATTAAGTTGCATTTTACGTCAGCATGCTTCATGTATCTTTTGAGAACATAGCATAAACAATACTAGATCACACCCCAAAAATGTGTTAGAATAACACGATCTAATATACAACCATTAAAATTTTTTTTAGTCACTCAAAAATATTCTTTAATCTCCCCGTCAAGATTCGCTTACTGCATTTGGTTATAAACTGTTATCTTAATGTATAGAAGTGCTGTGTGCTTTATGGATTCTGGCTTCCCATTTTGCCTATAACTGAGTTAACTACTTCTTTAAACTAATGAAACATAGTACTTAGGGTGTGCCACACTGTGTTAAGAGCTTTTCTGATATTAACTCATTTTAATATTTAACCTGTCTATGATGTATTCAGTATTTGTGCCTTTGGCTTCATTCCCTTTATGCATTAAATTTTCGAATGTGACTGAATGTTTATATTTTGTGACTAGTTGAGAAGTACTAAGGATGCTTTGCTAAAGTGGTGGTTTTGTGCTCTTGCTAGGTATGGAGATGGTCCACGTCCTCCCAAGATGGCTCGATATGACAATGGAAGTGGATATAGAAGGGGAGGTTCAAGTTATGGCGGTGGAGGCTATGGGGGTGGTGGAGGCTACGGTGGCAGTGGCTATGGGGCTGGCTCCAGCTACCGGGGAGGCTACAGAGGGACTTCCCGAGGTGGCTATGGAGGTGGCCCAGGGGGAGGCTACAGAGGGTCTGGAGGGTCCCAGCGAGGAGCTGGCAGAGGGGGCTATGGGAGCGGCTACTTTGGACAAGGAAGAGGAGGCGGTGGCTATTAAAGCTTGCGAGTGTCAGTGCCTGTGCACTGACAGGTAAAATAATGCATGCTGCCCATTTCCCCAAGTTGTTTATGTGCTGCCAATAAGTAAACCCATTTTTCACCCGTTCTGTGGTTTGTCGTAGTTTAAGGAAACTAAACATTTAGGTATATTGGTGATTTTGTTTATATTATGTAAAATATCATGCTCTATTATAAAAGTACTACAGTTTGTATTTTTTCTTTGAGGAGTAAAGATTTGCCTTTGAAGTTAACTTGATATTTTCTTGACTTTAGTTTAATACAATAGAAATAAAATATTACATTGAATACTGGCCATGTAGTTAATTGTTGATCTTATTTACACATTAGAAAAATTTTACAATGGCACTTAATTACATCTGTTAGTTTTAAACATCAGAGGAAAAACTGTACTTCGTTTCACAAGTACACCAATTGATGTTATTTACTTACAGGAGTTAGAATAAATAACCTTGAAATGCAGTTGTTATTCTTGCAGTAAATATGGCCAGTACACAATTGACATGGGCCTCTGTATCTGAATAAAACTTTTGACCTAAGGCTGAACATTTTTACTTTTTCCCAAGCTTTGTCTTTGAAAAATCTAAGACCAAGGCCAGCGTTCTCTTTTCTTAAGTTAGTTTCCAGTGTAAAAATTATTTTAAAATTTTAATCAAAATTAAAAATTAATATACATAACCCTTGAATAAAGATTATATTTGCAAAGAAGCTTCACCAGTGCATAAAGTTTAGATATTTGACAAGTTACTCTACATTAACATGTATTTCAAAGGATATTTGTTAAGCTAGTTTATTTTAGTGGAGATGTTTATACGCTTATAACATTTTATAAGTTTCCAATGAATTTTCACATTTCTAATTTCAGAATAGCACAGTATAGTAGAGATTACAAAGTTTTTGGATGAGACAGAACTGAGCTCACGTCTTAATGCTGCTGACACATGAATGATCTTGGGCAACTTATATTTTGTGTTAATGTCATTTTCAAAATCCTCTTCTCATTATACATATGTTCTTTAGATCACCTTTAGCAGTTACTGTTGATAAGCTGATTAGTCCGGTTTAGAGACTCTCAAATCTGTATCTCCAACTGAGATTTTCTTTCTGAGCATCCAGACCTTGGTAAACAACTACTTACTGGACATACATTTCTGTCCAGAAATAAAAAAAAACTTAAGTACTTTACAAACTGAAGAAAACCCCCTAACTCATCCTATGCTCTGTACTCCGTTCATGTTCAACTGGTTTTTCTTTGTTTAAACACAGATAGGAGTTTCTGCCAAAGCCATAAATATCACCACATCTAGTCAATTCTTCCAGAACACCTTCCAGTTGTGCTATTCTAAACTAGCTGCCTCTGTTCTATTCAGGCTATCATTAACTTGGATGTACACTGATGCAGCCTCTTAACTGATCTTCCTGCTTATTTAGTTCTGCCTGTCTACAGTCCATTCTCCACACTACAGTTAGATTAACATTCCCATACAAATTTAAGGTCACCACTGCACCCCTCTTTGCTTAAGCCAGTGGTTCCTATTGCCTTTGGAGTAAAGGCTAAGCTCCCTTCTCATGCCCTCACTCCTACCCTACACTCAGTTCCATTTAGTAGCCACACCGAATTTCTAGCCTCAATCAATGGCTTTCTTGTGTCCTTTGCACATGTTGTGAAAACTCCCATAAAAGGTATAAATTTAGTAATGCCTCACCTGACTGGTACGTATTCCTCCAACTTCAACTAGAAATGGGAAATCAGAAATGGCCAAAAGGGATATCAAATTACATTCTCTGAAGCTTGAAAGAACCACTCAGGCAGGCATAGTTCTCAGAATTTAGCTAGAAACCTAAGGCAGTAGCTATGCAGATTTCTAGAACTCTTCTCTCTGCAGCTGTGTCCTGTATTGTGCCCCACAAATTTTAACTACCCTCCTCAAACTCCAGTGTCTTTTAACTCGGTGAGACTGCTCTTCTCTGTTTGTTCCTTTCTCGCTTTGTCATGATCCAGAATGCCTCCACACAAAGTCAGGGTGGTCTTAGGCTCATCGAATTTTTTCCCTTATTTTGGGGGTCACAGTTCTACATTGCCTGTTGTCCAATATCTGAAAGCAGTTGACTCATATATATAATATTTTGTTGTCATTTCAACAATCTTCACAGCATCTTCACCAACCAGGCGTAGATTCCATCTTAAGAAATCACTTTCTTTGCTCATCCATAAGAAGCAACTCCTCTGTTCAAGTTTTATCATGAGATGGCAGCAATCCAGTCACATCTTCAGACCCCACTTCTAGTTCTCTTGCTGTTTTCACCGCAGCTGCAGTTACTTCCTCCACTGAAGTCTTGAAGCCTTCAAAGTCATCCATGAGGGTTGGAATGAACTTCTCCCAAACTCTGTTAATGTTGATATTTTGGCCTCTTCCCATGAATCACAACTGTTTTTTTTATATATATATAAATTTATTTATTTTTTTGGCTGCGTTGGGTCTTTGTTGCTGTACGTGGGCTTTTTCCAGTTGTGGCGAGTAGTGGGGGCTCCTCTTTGTTGCGGAGCACAGGCTCTAGGCTCACAGGCTTAAATAGTTGTGATTCGCAGGCTCTAGAGCACAGGCTCAGTAGTTGTGGCGCACGGGCTTAGTTGCTCCGTGGCATGTGGGATTTTACAGGACCAGGGCTTGAACCCACGTCCCCTGCATTGGCAGGCGGACTCTTAACCACCGCGCCACCAGGGAAGTCCCACAAATGTTCTTAATGGCATCTAGATTGGTGAATCCTTTCCAGAAGGATATCAACTTATTTTGCCCAGATCCGTCAGACGAATCAGTATCTGTAAGACTTGAAAGTTGAAATTACTCCTTGATCTGTGGTCTGGAGAAAGGATGTTGTGTTAGCAGACATGAAAACAATATTAACTTTCACACATCTCCATCAGAGATCTTGGGTGCCCAGGTGCATTGTCAGCAGTAGTATTTTGAAAGGAATCTTTTTCTGAGCAGTAGGTCTCAAAACATTCAGTAGACCATTGTAAACAGATGTGCTATCATCCAGGCTTTGTTCTGTTTTTAAAGTAGATTTAGCATAATTGTTAAGGCCCTAGGATTTGCAGAATGGTAGATGAGCATTGTCTTCAACTGCATTATCCCCTAACAAGAGAGTTAGTCCTTTGAAGCTCTGAAGCCACGCATTGGGTTGGCTCCTCCTCTAGCATCTTCCTCCAACATAAGGCTGTTCTGTCTACAATGAAGGTCTTGTTCAGCGTAGCCACCCTATTATCTTAGCTAGACTTCTGGATAACTTGCTGCAGCTTCTATGTCAGCAGTTGCTGCTTCACCTTGCACTCTTACAGAGACGGCTGCTTTTCTTCAACCTCATGAACCAACCTCTGCTAGATTCAAACTTTTCTTTAGCTTTTCACCTCTCTCAATCTTTGTAGAATTGAAGAGAGTTAGAACCTTGCTGTTGATTAGGCTTTAGTTTGAGGGAATGTGGCTGGTTTGATCTTCTATCAAGACCAGTAAACTCTCCTTATCAGCAGGGAGGCTGTTTCACGCATTCATTGGAGTAGCACTTTTAATTTCCTTCAAGAACTTTATCTTGGGGCTTCCCTGGTGGCGCAGTGATTAAGAATCCACCTGCCAATGCAGGGGACACGGATTCAAGCCCTGGTCCTGGAAGATCCCACATGCTGCGGAGCACCTAAGCCCCTGTGCCACAACTACTGAAGCCCATGAGCCTAGAGCCTGTGCTCTGCAACAAGAGAAGCCACCGCAATGAGAAGCTCACGCACTGCAATGAAGAGTAGCCCCCGCTCGCCGCAACTAAAGAAAGCCCATGCGCAGCAACAAAGACCCAGCACAGCCAAAAATTAATTTTAAAAATTAAAAAAAAAAGCCCTCCCGGGCTTCCCTGGTGGCGCAGTGGTTGAGAGTCCGCCTGCCGATGCAGGGGACACAGGTTCATGCCCTGGTCCGGGAAGATCCCACGTGCCGCGGAGCGGCTGGGCCCATGAGCCATGGCCGCTGAGCCTGCGCGTCCGGAGTCTGTGCTCCGCAACAGGAGAGGTCACAACGGTGAGAGGCCTGTGTACAGGAAAAAAAAAAAAAAGCCCTCCCATTGAATACACTCATATGTTAAGTAATCTATTTTAAAAAAGAACTTTACGTTCACAACTTGGCTAACTGGCGCTGGAGGCCTAGCTTTCAGCCTCTTTTGGTTTTTGACATGCCTTATTCACTAAGCTTAATCATTTCTAGCTTTTGATTTAAAGTGAGACATGTGACTCTTCCTTTCACTTGAACACTTAGAGGCAGGCCATTTTGGGCTTATTAATTGCCCGCATGTCAATATTGTGTTTAAGAGAATAGGTTAGGCCCAAGGAGAAGGGAAAGAGAGAGGGGTATGGCCCATCAGTGGAGCATTTATCAGTTCAGTTATTGAACTCATTTATCAGTTCACCATCTTTTATGGGCATGGTTTTTGGTGCTCTAAAACAATTAGAATAGAAACATAAAGATCACTTATCACAGACCTCCATAACAAAATAATAATGAAAAAGTTTGAAGTATTTCGCGGCTTACCAAAATGTGACACAGACATGAAGTGAGCAAATGCTTTTGGAAAATGGTGGCAGTAGACTTGTTTGATGCAGATTTGCCACAAACCTACAATTTGTATAAAACCCATCTGTGAAGTGTATTAAAGCTAAGAGCAATGAAAGGTATGCCCACACCATTGAATCTCTCTAACTGATTGAGGTCACCTGAATTTATCGGACTACTTTAGTGATAATTTAACTTTTAAGAAAAGATAATTTAACTTTTAAGAAAACTTTTAGGAACTAAT
This sequence comes from Aethalodelphis obliquidens, assembly GCF_003676395.1. NCBI lineage: Eukaryota > Metazoa > Chordata > Mammalia > Artiodactyla > Delphinidae > Aethalodelphis > Aethalodelphis obliquidens. Next base: position 15,649,423 of record NW_020837992.1, on the reverse strand, counting down.
TGGGGTGACCAGATGTTCCTAGTTTACCCAGACTGGTTTTCTGAGACATGGGAAATGCTAAAACAAAGAAAGTTGTAGGCAAACTAGGATGAGTTGGTCACATTAACCTTAATGGGGGAATCTTTCAGAAATTTCAAGACTTTGAAATTGCATATTTCTTTCAAACAAATTTAACGTAAAGGCAACAAAGGATTTGGCTACAAATCCAGTGTTTTAATGTTTCTCAACTGGTAAACCTGTATAATACTTTTCATGTTAATCTGTAAAAATGTGAAATATATACTTGGTGGTTATTTTTAATACTATAGTAATTTTAACTTAAATAATTGAAAATTTTAGCTCTTTTTAAAATAACAGGAAGCATAAGAGGCTTAGGTTAACCTGCTGACCTAAACAGAATCTAAGTTATAGGGCATTAGCAGTTGTTCCAAGCATTTCCAAATTAAGCTAGTATTCTAATGATACCTGCCCATGGCTTCAGAATTTTATTAGGAAATAAAGTAAATTTAGCTTGTGCAGCTGCAAAATCTGAAAAATATCAAATTACCGAAAAACACATGGCATAATGTTTAGTATTAAAATAATGATATAAAGTTGCCTGAATTTTCTACAGAACAAATCAGTATTCTGTAGACAAAGCAACACATTTTGTTAAAAGCTGTTTTAGGCCTCAATTGAGTAATAATAAAGAATATGTAAAAGGAAACTTAAATACTACCTAGTTCAGTTGGCTTAAGCTTTTGGTGACTGAGAGGCTCCTTTGAGAGTATGAAAGTTATGGACTCTCTCCAGCAAAGAGCATGTACACAAAGTTTTTTACTAAAACTTCAGGTAGTTCACAGACTCTTGGCGCCTGTACTTCAGTTTAAGAATGGCTGATTTGGTTCAATCACTGAAAATATATTTGTATAATTTTCTCATTTTCTACTTTAATACTTTGGAAGAATTAGACCCCTGTCCTCAAGTTTATTGCTTTCTGATTATAACTGTTAAATCTATAAGATAACATGCATCTTGGGTGTCTCACAAAGAAAATAGTAACTTCCCCCTATTTTTTTTTTTTTTTTTTTGGCCATGCCGGGCAGCATGTGGGATCTTAGTTCCCTGACCAGGGATTGAACCCATGCCCCCTGCAGTGGAAGCATAGATTCTTAACCACAGAACCACCAGGGAAGTGCTCCTATTATATTAGCAACTTCTCTGTACCTTGTGCTGTTGAGGAGTGCCTCAGTCCCTTGGTTTGTAGCCACCTGCCACTTTTCACTGCTTCTAATAAACTGACAAGAGGCTCTAGCATTATAGTTCCCATTCTTTTCTCCAATTGAGAGTTTACCATAGCTGCTACTGGCATTGCAGCGGAGCAAAGGAAATCTCCACTCCTACTGCCAGCTCCTTACAAAAAGGCAGAAAGGGGTTCTAATTCATCCCTTTTCATTCCACACCAAGGCCACTCTTCTAATCTTGATTTGTCCAGTCCTCACCTCCAGAATCCTAACATTTCCATCCCCAGCAACTGTGATGAAATATCCTTAAAAGTCCTAGATTGTAAATCTCATTTCAGTCTTTTGCATAAGCAGAGACCCATTGGTAGCATTCTTTTTAAACTGTTAGCAGTTATTACTTGGAATGCACAGCACAGTGGGGAATATAATGGTTACTAAGACCCAATGCCTATACTACAAAATTAGTGTCCAGTAGGCCAGCCAGATATGTGCACGAATGAGGACAGAGCAGAAATATGGAACCACCTCTAGGTTCTAAATTAGAATCTCTTATTTTTATACATCTTTATTGGAGTATAATTGCCTCACAGTGGTGTTAGTTTCTGTTGTACAACAAAGTGAATCAGCCATATGCATACATATATCCCCATATCCCCTCCCTCTTGCATCTCCCTCCCACCCTCCCTATCCCACCCCTCTAGGTCATCGCAAAGCACTGAGCTGATCTCCCTGTGCTATGCTGCTGCTTCCCACCAGCTATCTGTTTTACATGTGGTAGTGTGTATATGTCCATGCCACTCTCACTTCACCCCAGCTCCCCACCCCCGCACCCCCCACCCCCGTCCTCACAAGTCCATTCTCTACGTCTGCATCTTTATTCCTGCCCTGTCTGCATCTTTATTCCTGCCCTGCCACCAGGTTCATCCGTACCATTTTTTTTAAATTCCATATATATGCATTAGCATACAGTATTTGTTTTTCTCTTTCTGACTTACTTCACTCTGTATGACAGAGGTCCATCCACCTCACTACAAATAACTCAATTTCGTTTCTTTTTATGGCTACTATTCCATTGTACATATGTGCCACATCTTTATCCATTCATCTGTTGATGGGACATTTAGGTTGCTTCCATGTCCTGGCTATTGTAAATAGTGCTGCAGTGAACATTGTGGTACATGTTTCTTTTTGAATTGTGGTTTTCTCAGGGCATATGCCATTGTTTTAAATTAGAATCTCTTTTAAAATGTATAAGAGCTATGCATTGGTTGGTCCTGGTAGAGGAAACTTCTTAAATCCCGTTTGAGGAGTAGAATTAGTATTTGTCTTCCCTTGACCTAGAAAATTGGTTAAGACAAGTGGTAAACAGAATAATGGCTCCTCAAAGATGTCCACATGCTAATTCCCAGAGCCTGTGAATGCATATCTTACCTGGCAAAAGGGACTCTGCAGAGTAATTCAAGTTAAGGACCTTGAGATGGGGAAATTATCCTGGATTATCCAAGTGGGCTCAATCTGGAGTCAATCTAATCATGAGTCCCTAAAAGTGGAAGGGAGGGAGCAGAAGAATTGGCTGAGAGAGAGAAGATTGAAGACAGGGCAGAAGAAATTAAAAGCAGAAAAGGGACTCAGTCCATTGTTGCTGGCTTTGAAGATGGAGGAAGGAGGACGTAACCCAAATGCAGTTGGTCACCAGAAGCTGGGAACAGCCCTCAGCTGACAACCATCAAGAAAACAGTCCTACAACTGCAAGGAACTGAATTCTGCCAACAACCCAAATGAGCAAGGAAACAAATCCTCCCCTAAAGCCTCCAGAAAGAAACAAACCCCTGTCAACACTGATGTTAGGCCGGTGGGACCCATGCCAAAACTGCAACCTACAGAACTGTTTGATGATAAATTGGTGATGTTTAAACCTCTAAATCTGTGGTAGTTCATTATGACAGAGAGAAAAATATAAGGGTGGGAAAGGTGAAGGAGGGAGAAAAATAACTATCAAAGTTCAGATTTCTTAGAAAATCTTAAAAATGCTTTGTGCCTGCTTTAGAGATATGAGAATAGGAGGAGAAAAACAAAACCCTGTATTCTGAAGTGGGCCTGGGGGAAAAAGTAATTGGTTGGAAACCAATGGCAGCAACAGAAAGGAGGCAAGTAACCAATGAGTGAGAAGTTTGCTCCTGTGAGGTTATTGCTTTCTGTTTACTCAAAAGAGCCTGTCTTTGTCCATCACATACTCTTCCTAAAGCCAAAAACAGGGAAGTAGAGGAAGAGGATTGTGAAGGAAAATCCCCACTTTTACAGCTTATCAAATTCATTATAGAGAGATTGTTCTTGTTAAAGCCTCCTCCCTGGAATTATGTCACCTGGCTAAGAAGACCTTGTGTTTAAAAAAAAAAAAAAGCTATTCAATGAAACACTGAAGAACAGCTACTATACTTCATTCAACTCTCAGCCTCAAGAGATTCTCTATAGCAACACAGGGTCGCCTTTGCTAAGTTACAGATAACACAAAGTACTGAATAAAAGTCAAATTGTGGAAGGAAAGATTAGGGGCTGAAGCCTGAGTGCTTATTTTCTTTTATATCCTGAAGTCAATGTAAGCTGTGCTTTGTGAAAAAGGCCAGTTTTTTCTTACAAAACAAACACCCTATTTTAGACGACACATGCCATCCAATTTAAAGATTATATTTCCTAGCTTCATTTGCAGTTAGATGCAGCCATGTGATCAGATTCTAGCTGGAGGGAGGCATGAAAGTTGAAATAATGTGTGTGACTTTGAGGGAGAAATAATTTCTTTGTTTTTTGCCTCTCTTATTTTGAATTTTCTTGTTTCCTATAGTTAAGCCTAAACATAGTGCTATCTTATCTTATTCCAGTTACCTGCACAGATAAATGGGAATGAATCAGGTATTGTCCATAAACTTTTTTTATTTTTTCAATTCTCTACATAAAACACCTAAAGCTTCTTATTGGACTCAGACTATATAAAACAATATTTAAAACCACAATTGTTTTTGGAATTAGTGATGATGGTATATACTAAAAACATACTAAATAGCACTGAATTATTTTAAAATAATAAATAAATAAAAATAATAAATATTTAAAATAATATTTTAAAAGTGTGAATTTTATGATATGTAAATTATACCTCAAAACTTATTTAAAAAAACATGTTAAAATGAATCATTCAGTGAAAGCATTAAATATTTAAATTTTTAAATTAAGTTTCACATTTAATTAAAACTACCATTTCTGTGGGATACGAGAATTATTAAATATCTGAAACATAAAACTTTAACATAGATCCAGATGCTTTAACTTGTTACTATTCTGATAGCCCCCTTTAGGTTTGCTTCTATTTTATTATTACTCATTTCCAGATTCAGATTTTGCATTACTTTGGAGAGCATATTATCATCTTTTTTATCTCCTGAAGCAGTCCCTTTGCTGAGGGCTTCTTCTGCTACAATAAAAAACTGTTCAGTTGGTTGAAGAATGCTTACTCCGTAGCCATTGTTGTTGTAAATATGATTATTGGTCATCTTCAACTTGGGTGCTGGAAGAACCTGTTAAATTACTCAAGGAAATTAGTTTTTCAATTTCTATAAAAATAAAATATGAACTAATGAACATCTCATAAACTCTAGAACTTATTCTTGAGTTTACACATTTCTTTAGAACAACTGAATCTCTCAGTTTTGAACAAGTATTATTTTCCTCACACTGGATTAATGTAATACTAACTACAAAAAGTTTTAATATTAAATGGAGTTTTCAATTTTATCCATTATTGATAAAGACAACTGATTCTAGATGGGGATACAGCAATATCCCATGATAAATATGAAAATAATTTCAGATAATGAAAATGCTAAAGATGAAAATAATTTAAAATAATGATATGTAAATTAGTGTTCTAGGGAAAACTTCATTAACTATGCGAGTCTAGGGAGGGACCTAGAAAAGTAGAATTTATAGAAGTAGAAAGGAATGGGAAGGCATTTCACTTATAAATTATTGCTATTAATGTTTTAATTGGTTAGCTTAAATTATTTTACAAAGTTTGAAAGTAAGACTTAAAATATTTAATATATTTATCCTCTTAATTTGCTTTACCTTGGAAAATCTATTACAAGTCTGCTCAGTGAAAAATTAAAACATTTATAAGAGTACTTTCTCATATTCAAAGTTATTTACTAAGAATTTAAGTTGAAATTATTAAATAAGACTAAACTTGTTTCCTATCAACCATCATTTAAACCATATTTTAATTACTTGTACCATACTTTTCCAAATCAACAATAATATTTAGACTAAAATTTAAGACTGAAGGTATCTTTCTAATAATTATTTATAATTCTTACAACAATTCTATGTCAAAAAATGTGAAAATACCTTCATATTAACTCCACCTAAGGTGCTTTTTGAACTGTCAGTTGTTCTGAGGTTATTACAGTGATGAATTTCATTCCTTTCCAAAATAGCTATGCTTCCAGGATACAGTTCAACACCAGCACCCTGTAAATTAAAAGCAAATAAAACAATCTATAAAACACATGCACCTCTCCAAAATTTTCTTTATATTTGAAAACTAATTCTATATTAGCAATCTAAACACACTAAGTTACATGAAAATACATGATAGTGCAGACAACAATTTTGTGGAGATAATGTTTAAAACAAATTGTTTGTGTCAGAGAATCATTGGGCCTAGAAGGAAGGTTGAAGTCATATGGCGTATAACGTTCTCTCCTACCCAAATCAAGTCTTAGAAGGGAGTCAAAGACCTCTTTAAGCAACTTTCAATAGTTATAAAAATTCATTTATATATACTCTAAATCCCTCATAATTCTAGTTAAGTATTTCCTTATTTTAGTGGGAACTAAGAAAAAGTCATTCTGTAAAAAGGTCTTACTTTTCTGCTTCCTTTAATCTTTTTTTGATTCAATTTTCTAGTCCTTTAATGGTCTTTGTGATTGTTATCTTTAGACTCAAGCTGTCAGAACTAATCAATACCTTACAGCGTCTGATAGCTTATAAGTACTTACATCTTTTTAAGTAAACGATCAAGTAACTGACTCATGATCTGTTTTACAGCCACTGATACCTAGATTTTTTTAAAAATCACACATAAACCAAAACTAGTAATTTCTTACTTTGGACTTAGGCAGTTTACTTTTCCTAAGTGTACTAAGTGTATAATGACACACGTATACTTGTTCTCATTTTATTTACTTTTGTCAGTTTCTAAGTTTAATTATAATTCAATTAAAAGATAAAATAATTGTTACCCTTTGTTTCCATATTAATATCACTCAAAGTTATCAATAGCCAAATAAACCCATAAATTTTATAAAATAAAATACCTGGGCACCAGTTATTTCACAGTCTGTAATTGTCAAAGCAGCTCCTGTAAGAACACACACTCCTGTTCCTTCACATTTTAATACACAGTTTTCTAGAGTCATGTGACCAGACTCCACCACCACAATACCATCAACTGTCCCTTGTTGTATCAAAGATAGATGCATTAATTTCACATTATCAGCTTTGGACACCACAAAACTGTCATAAGAAGGTTCAGAAGTAATCATAATTTCCTCTCTCTTTCCAATTCCTGATGTATAAAGACAAAAGTACATAATTAAATCAGTACTCCCAAAGCTTAAAGCCCTTTAGTCATTCAATAATACTTGTTCTTACTAAGTTTTTCTTTTCACACATTTTTAATAAGTAACATCTGTAATTATTCAGTCAGCTAATTAGATACTTAACTATAATGTAGTCTTTTGTCCTTATTTTGATGCCATGATGGAAGAATCTGGGTTTATAATCAATCTAAATGTACCTATGGTACTTATTCAACATATTCCTTCCACTATGTATTTCCCTATATTATATAGTGAGCAGTCATCTACAAAATGTGTAAGATACAAAAAGTATCTTACCAAAACCTGGTTTCAAAACCATTATAAATTACCATAACAAAAAAGACTGGCAGAGACTTGAATTAGGTTACAAGATTAATGTAATCATATCCATAATTTTGTTCTAGAGTAGTATGAGCAATCTTCTAAATTTAACATCAATCCAAAAATGAGGGGTTGGATCTTTAAGAAGACTACCAATTTTTAAAATTACAAATATGATCCTTATTACCCATATAGTTCAGCAAAATATAACTGACTACAGTCATCAAAATCTAGTGAAAATTTTGCTCAATTTTTGAATTGATAGCAAAGTTTAAGTCATCTGTCTTTTCTTTTGGCTAGACAAGGGGAATAACCTTACTTTAATGTAAAAGGGCAAAATTAAATATGTTCACTAAATATGTTCAGAACCTAAAAGAAATTTAGTAAACTCTGCTTTTTTACTTCTTGAGTTTCCATGTGAATTAAACTTCTTGAGAAAATGCTGAGCATATTTTAATATAGCCTTACATTTAGGTTTCCCTACTAGAGTGCTATGAAGTGCTATGAAGACAGAGGAGAAAAAAGTAGTTTAGGTAAAAATATAGAGCTAATAGAAGATATCGTGAACTGATTTTTTTTTTCTGATTTTGAGTATTTATTTAGAATCTCTGCTTGTAGTGCTACATTATCATGGGGAAAAAGTAGTCTCATTGATTTGCTCTGGTACAGTATGTCCAAACGAGGTCACCTGTACAGATAATATACTACTGAACAGGTGAGAAAATCTTAACTGTAAAAAGCACATAAGGGATTTTTGTGAAACATAAAACCCTGTTCTAATTTCTAGTAATCTGATTAACCATGTTTATAAAATACAGTTTCTCCAGCATACATTGCTGTTAAAAAATTGCAAAGGATGCCTTGCTAACCCTTTATAACGATGTCATCAGTCAATAAAGCAAGATTTACAGCTTGATATTCTCCTGGAAAAATAACTACTGTATCTCCACTATAACAACTATCCAAAGCCAAATCCAAATCATCATGCTGTTGGAGAAGTGTGTCTGAAGATAAGTCCTTTACCTGAAAAAAAGAAAACAATAGGTCAAACTGAAACAGGTCATTTTAATCAGTTAACTCATTGGTAACATGTGCTTTTCCCAAAGACTGACTTTGTATAGGTAGTGCACTGTAAATACTCTGTGTATTTATGTTCATTAAATGCTCAAAGTATCAGTCCATCAATTAAGGAATGATGAAAAGAGATTTTCTCATTACAATTACATTCACTAGTGAATGATTACAATCACTAGTAATTTTACAGCTATTAAATACAGCCAGAAGTCATATTTTGACCTTTACATATTACCTCCTAAGCCTCACAACAGTTCTTTGAGGTAAAGTATTATTATACCCTTGTAATGTTAAGAAATTGAAACTCGGTGAGAGTAAATGATTTGCCCACGGACACAGAGTTAGTGGGTGGTGAAGCTAAGTTTTAGATCTAGATGACACCAGATCTCTTTCCTACTGGAAACTACTACTTTGTTTTAACTCAAACTGACTCTAAAATTTTGGTAAACCAACAAAAATTTATATATTAAAGATTCTAGAACTAAAAGCAAAAAAGTACCAGAAATTTGCACTGGGAGTAGGAAAGGGGAAAGAACTTCATTATTAGTGCCATGAAGAATGAGGAACTTTAAAAATAAAATCTGGTAACTAAAAATATACTCTGAAAAAATGCCTATTCTTTTATCCCAATAGAAATGGCATCATCATTCATATATCGTTTTTCTTATTATATAAGAGGCACTTATTGTAAAAAACAAAATGAAACAAAGCATAACAAAAATGGAAATTTTAACCTAAATAAAATATATAGATATTTCCTTCTTATCTTTTTCCCATGCATATATTCATTTATTCGTAATACCAATATATCATACCATAGATGCATATGGTTTTGAATCCTGATTTTTCTCATTTCATTATATCACATTTCCCCATGTCTTTAAATATTTTTTCAAAGCCTAAATTTTTTTTTTTTTAATTGGGGATATAGTTGTTTTACAACGTTGTGTTAGTTTCTACTGTACAGCGAACTGAGGTGGAGTTCCCTGTGCTACATAGCAGGTTCTCATTAGTTATCTATTTTATACATATTAGTGTATATATGTCAATCCCAATCTCCCAGTTCATCCCACCCACCCCCTTACCCTCTTGGTGTCCATATGTTTGTTCTCTACGTCTGTGTCTCCAAAGCCTAATTTTTATGATTTACATAATAATACATCATACAGATGTGTCATGATTTTCTTACCCTCATTTAGATAGCTTACATTTTTTTTCAATATTACAAAAATACGACCACAAATAAATTATGCACATCGCTAGTTATTTCTTTAGGATAAACTAGATTGAGAATTACTAAGTCAAAAGGTATAAAACATTTTAAGCCTTTCGGATACATATTGCTAAACCACCCTCCAAGAAAGTTTAACCAAATGAAACTTGGTCTGAGAACTCACTTTTCTGCAAGCTCATCAGTATGGGGTATCTTTTAAATGTATAAAAATATTTGCCATTTTAATAGGCTCACTGCCTCGTTTTAATTTTCTTTGATAAGCAGGAGTGAACATTTTTTTCCAGATATATATATGAAACTCTTAAAATCCTCACTAAATCAGCAAACCAATACAGTCATTTGTGCTTGTATTACATCTTACATACTCTAAATACTTCTGTAGCAGACAGTACAAGGACTACCTCTGTAAATACTTTGGAAGAACTCTAGAATACATCTCATTTATATATATATATATATAAAAAAAATTTTTTTTTTGGCCGTGCCATGTGTGCGGCTTGCAGGATATTTGTTCCCCGACCAGGGATCGAACCCGTGCCCCCTGCAGTGGAAGCTCAGAGTCCTAACCACTGGACTGCCAGGGAATTCCCATCATTTATTTTTGCCTTATTCACTGAAACAGGAAACATGAGAAAAATGTTTGATGGGGGAAGATAATGAGTTTAATTTTGGTGCCAGTTAATTTGAGGCACCAGTGGAGTCACTCAGAGATATCCGGTAGACCATCTATATAAGGATCTAGAATACAGGACTGAAATCTGACAAGGTATAAAGATCTTAGAATTGTTTACTTGTATGATAATTCAAGAATGGGAATGGGTGAGATTAGCTATAAGAATGTATAAAAAGGAAAAGGTAGCACCCTTGTACAGAACACTGAGGAATAACATTTAAAGGATAGGCAAAAACAAGATATTACAAAGAAAACTGAGGAGTGGCCCAAGAGGTGGTAAGAAAATCAGATCAAGGTGTCATGAAAGGAGGAAGTAGTTGATCATGTCAAATGCTGCTGAAAGATTAAAAGAGATGGTAATCCCTACTGCATTTAGCCACAGCTTGGTCCCACATGACCACAAGAGCATTTTCACTGGTGTTCTGGAGGCAGAAACCAGATCACAGTGAGTAGAGGCATGAATGGGAAAGAAGTAAAGACAAGTGAAGCCAAATATTTCAAGAAGTTTGGCTCTGCAAGGGAAGAGACAAAGATGTGGTATTTAGGGTAGATATTGTTTTGTTATTTAAGATAAGACAGAATTGAGCAGCTCTCAATGCATTCAGGAAGGAGAGAGCAGAGAGAAAGATACAAGAAAGAGGTGACGCCCTGGAAATAGTGGAGTAAAGAGCTCCAAGAATTAGTACTTCTTCTAAAGCAAACAAATTGGCAAAAAATGACAGAATCAATGTTTTTTTGTAACTCTGAAATCTAATTAAACATAGCAGCCAAGGAAGTGCTAGATGAAGAGGTTGTTAAAATTCAGTAAGAAAGTGTTCTGGTGTTTTTACTTACTTGCCTACCATATCCCATTCTCCAGACTGGCAGCAGTTGAGTGAATAGCAACAGCCCATATTTCTGATGTGGCTTGCTGGCACTGGGATGGGTGAGGGGTGGGGGAAATAGGGATCTTATTCTCAAAAAACTTGTGACTGCATTTTGACCTGTCTGATGATCAGTATCTCAGGAGAGGGACTGGCAAAGAAACTGACCTTTGTTTCACCTCCCCCAGGATGGAGCAGCTTTATAGTAGCATCTGATGAAAGCATTTAAAGACATACTCTACCCAAAGCTACCTGGGACAAAGGATGAAGGAAGGGCAAGGAAAAGCCTACAAATGAGGAGGCTGAAGAGGAAGATTCTTGGGGAAATAAGAGCTACCTTATATACTGGGGAATCTACAGTAAAATGCACAATCTCAGGGATGGATGCATACTCAGAAGAGATCTGTAAAGACCTTAAGCTTGTACTTCTGGCTGATCACTGGGCCCTGTGCAAGCAGGAGGTGAAAACTAAGGCAGAGTTGTAGGCAGCCTGGCTTAGTTTGAAGGAGTGCCTCAACTCAGAGCTAATCTGCAAAGGCAAGGAGTTTTTTGTTTTAGTTTTTCTTTTTAGCTGCAGGTGTTTAGGGGAATTTCTGTCAGGTCACCGACTAACTGCTGAGATAACAGAGACTTCAGCAGCCACACACAAAAAAGAATAGAGCCTTTGCAAAAACAGTTTGGAAAATTCACTAAACATATGGACAACTGCAGTCCTAAACAACCAATACAGCAAACCCTGGGGATGGGGTAGAATACAATTTCCAGAGTTACCACATTATAATATTAAAAATACCCAGTTTTCAACAAAAATTATAAGACATACAAAGAAACAGGAAGCTATGGCCCATTCACAGGAAAAAAAAAAAAAAAAGAGATTGACAGAAACCATCTCTGAGGAAGTCCAGAAAAGACTTTGGACTTACCAGACAAAACTTTAAATCAATTGTCTTAAATAGCCTCAAAGAGCTCAAGGAAACCATGGATAAATAATTAAAGGAAACCAAGAGAACAACAGATGAATAAATAGAGAATATCCATAAAGGGATAAAACTTATAAAATTGAACCAAATAGAAATTCTATAGCTGTACAGTAAAAGTACAAAAAAGTACAATAGTTGAAATGAAAACTCACTAGAGAGGTTCAATAACAGGTCTGAGCAGGCAGAAGAATAACAAACTTGAAGATAGGACAATTGCAATTATTGGATCTAAGGAGCAGGAAGAAAAATGAACAAAGTCGAAAGGACCAGTGGTATCCCATCAAGAACACTGATATGGGAATCCCAGAAGAAGAGAGAAAGAAAAGAGCAGAAAGAATATTTGAAAAAATAATGGTTGGAAACTTTCCAAATCTGTTGAAAGATGTGAATCAACACATCCAAGAAGCTTAATGGATGCAGAATAAATACAAAGAGATCCACACCAACATACATTATAATCAAACTGTTGAAAGCCAAAACAGAGAATCTTGAAAGCAGCAAGAGAGAAGCAATTCAATATGAACAAAGGACTGGCAATAAGATTAACATGATTTCTCATAAGAAACTATGGAAGCCAGAAACCAATGAGATGACATATTTAAAGTGCTGAAAGGGGGGAAAAAAACACTATCAACCAAGAATTCTATATCTGGCAAAACTATCCTTCAAAATAAAGAAAAACTTAAGACATTCCCAGATAAACAAAGCCTGGATCTTCCCTGTGCTAAAGGGAGTCCTTCAGACTGAAGGAAAAGAACACTAGATAGTAACTCAAAGCCATATGAAGCAGTAACTCCAGCAAAGGCAGCAAATACATGGGTAAATATAAAGCCGGTATTATTATAATCTTTGTTTGTAACTCCTTTTCTTTGTTTCCTGTATGATTTAAAAGAGCAATGCATGAAACAATTATAAATCCATGTTAATGGGCAGACAATGTATAAAGATGTAATTTGTGACAACAGCAACATAAAGTAGGAATGGAGCTGTAAAAGAACAGAGTGTTTGTGTGCTATTGAAGCTAAGTTGGTATCAATCCAGACTAGACTGTTATAAATTTAGAATGTTAATTGTAATCTCCATGGTAACCACTAAGACGATAACTAAAAATATACAGAAAGGAAATGAGGAGTGAGTCAAACAAAACACTAGAAAAAACTCATCAAATACAAAAGAATATGACATATAGAAATCAAATGGCAAATGGCAGAAGTCCTTTCTTATCAGTAATCACTTCAAATGTAAATGGATTAAGATCACCAATTAAAAGATAGAGACTGGTAGAATGGATAAACATGATCCAATTATATAATGTCTACAAGGGACTCACTTTAGGTCCAAAGACACAAATAAATTAATAGTAAAAGGATAGAAAAAAACATTTCATACAAATAGTAACCAGAAGAGAACTGCAGTGACTATACTAATATTAAATAAAATAGACTTTAAGTCAAAAGTTCTTACCAGAGACAAAGAAGGACATTATATATTGACCAAAAAGAATTTATTCATCAAGAAGATATAATAAGCACGTATGCAGGAAACAATGAGGCCCCAGAATATATGAAGCAAACACTGGCAGAGCTGAGGGGAGAACTAGACAGTTCTACAATAATATAATAGTTGAAGACTTCCATACTCCATTTGCAATAATGACTAGTACATCTACAGAAGATCAATAAGGAAACAGGATTTGAACGACACTATAATCCAGCTAGACCTAATACACACAGAACTCAATACAGAAGAATACATATTCTTCTTAATTGCACATAGAACATTCTCCAGGTTACACCATATGATAAGCTACAAAACAAATTTCAATAAATGTATCCTCTCTGACCACAATGGAATTGATTTAGAAATGAATAACAGCAGGAAAAACTGGAAAATTCACAAATATGTGGAAATTAAACAACATTCTTAAACAACAAATGGGTCAAAGAAAACCAAAATAAAAAATGAGAAAATGAGGTGAATGAAAACAAAATCACAACGTACCAAAACTTATGGGATGCTCAGAGTGGAGTTCAGAGTGAAATTTATAGTTATAAATGCTTATATTAAAAAAGAAAGATCTTGGGGCTTCCCTGGTGGTGCAGCGGTTGAGAGTCCACCTGCAGATGCAGGGGACATGGGTTCGTGCCCCGGTCTGGGAGGATCCCACGTGCCGCGGAGTGGCTGGGCCCGTGAGCCATGGCCGCTGAGCCTGCGCCTCCGGAGCCTGTGCTCCGCAGCAGGAGTAGGTCACAACGGTGAGAGGCCCGCGTACCACAAGAAACAAAAAAAAAAAAAGAAAAGAAAAAAGAAAGATCTTGGGGACTTCCTTGTTGGTGCAGTGGTTGGGAATCCACCTGCCAGTGCAGGGGACACAGGTTCGAGCCCTGGTCTGGGAAGATCCCACGTTCTGTGGACCAACTAGGCCCGTGCACCACAGCTGCTGAGCCTGCGCTCTACAGCCTGTGAGCCACAACTACTGAGCCCGTGTGCCACAACTACTGAAGGCCTCATGCCTAGAGCGCATGCTCTGCAGCAAGAGAAGCCACCGTGATGAGAAGCCCGCGCACCGCAACGAAGAGTAGCCCCCACTCACCACAACTAGAGAAAGCCTGCGCGCAGCAATGAAGACCCAATGCAGCCAAAAATAAAATAAATAAATTTAAAAAAAGAAAGATCTCAAATCAGTAACCTAACTTTATATCTTATGGAACTAGAAAAAGAAGAACAAACTAAATCCAAAGTCAGCAGAAGAAAGAAAATAATAAAGATTAGAGCAGAGATAAATGAAATGGAGAACAGAAAAACAATAGAATTAAATCAAAAATTGATTCTTTGAAATGATCTATGAAATTGACAAACCTTTAGCTAAACTAAGAAAAAAGGGAGAAGGCAAAAAATAACATCAGAAATGAAAGTGGAGACACTACTACTGAACTTCTAGAAATAAAAAGGATTATAAGAGAATATTATGAACAAATGTACACCAACAAATGCTCCAACAAAATGAACAACAAAATGAAGTGTACAAATTTCTAGAAATACACAAATTACCAAAACTGAGTCAAAAAGAAATAGAAAATCTGAACAGACCTAGAACAAGTAAAGAGATTGAATCAGTAATCAAAAACCTCCCAACAAAGAAAAATCTAGGACCAGATGGCTCCATTAGTAACTACTACAAAACATTTAAAGAATTAACACCAATTCTTCTCTCCAATTCTTCCAAAAACAGGAGAGAACAACTCCTAACTCCTTCTATGATGCCAGCATCCTCTGATAACAAAGCCAAAGAAACCAGAAGAAAACTACAGACCAATTTCGCTTATGAATATAAATGCAAAAATCCTCAATATATTCTAGCAAGCCAAACCCAACAGTATTTTAAAAGTTATACACTATGACCAAGTGGGATTTATCCCAGGAATTCAGGGGTAGTTTAACATATAAAAATCAATCAATGCTACATTAATAAAATAAAGGGGGGAAAGAAACTACAGGATCATCTCAATTGATGTATAAAAAGCATTTGAGGGCTTCCCTGGTGGCGCAGTGGTTGAGAGTCCACCTGCCGATGCAGGGGACATGGGTTCGTGCCCCAGTCCGGGAAGATCCCACATGCCGCAGAGCGGCTGAGCCCGTGAGCCATGGCTACTGAGCCTGTGCGTCCGGAGCCTGTCCTGTGCTCTGCAACAGGAGAGGCCCGTGTACCGAAAAAAAAAAAGCATTTGACAAAATCCAATACCTTTTCATTATAAAAACCACTCGAAAATTAGGAATAGAGGGGAACTTCCTCAACACAATAAATGTAATTTATGAAAACCTCACAGTTAACATCATAATCATAAAAGACTGAAAACTTTCTCCCTGTATTAGTTTCCTAGGGTAACAAAATATCACAAACTTAGTTAGCTAAACAACAGAAATTTATTTTCTCACAGTTCTAGAGGCTGCAAATCCTAGATCAAGGTGTCAGTAAGTTTGGTTTCTTTTGAGACCTCTCTCCTTGGCTTGCACATGGCCACCCTCTTGCTTCCTCTTCACATGGTTGTCCCTCTGTGCATGTGCACCCTGGTACCTCTTTGTGTGTCCAAATTTTGTCTTCTTATAAGGACATCAGGCAGTTTGCATTAGGACCCACCATAAGGACTTCATTTTAACTTAATCATTTCTTTAAATACCCATCTCCAAATACATGTAGTTATATTTTGAGGTATGGGGATTAAGACTTCAACATACGAATTCTGGAGAGACACAGTTCATCCTGTAACACTTCCCTACAATCAGGAACAAAACAAAGACACCCATTTTTACCACTGCTATTCAACACTGTACTAGCCAGAAGAAGTTCTAGCCTGAGCAACTAGGTAAAAATAAATAAAAGGCATCTAGACTGGAAAGGAAGAAGTAAAACTATTTCTATTTGCAGACAACATGATTCTACATATCATATACATAGAAAATCCCAAAAGAATTCACCAAAAAAGTATGATAGCTATTAAATTCAGCAAAGTTGCAGGACACAAGATCAACAAACAAGTCAGTTTTGTTCCTATATACCAGCAATGAACAATCTGAAGAGAAAATTAAGGAAATAATTCTATTTACAAGAGCATCCAAAATAATAAAATATCTAGGAATAATTTTTACATACATATAAGGTGAAAGCCTTTATGTAAAAACTACAAAACTTTGCTGAAAGAAATTAAAGAATGCCTAAGTAAATTGGAAGGCTCCATGTTTATGGATTGGAAGCTTTTCATATTGCTAAGATGGCAATAATACCCTAATTGATCTACAGATTCAATGTAATTCCTGTCAAAATTCCAATAGCCTTTTTAGCAGAAATGGAAGATCTTATCCTCAAATTTATATGGAATTGCAAGGGACCCTGAATATCCAAGACAGTACTGAAAAAAAAATTGGAGAACTCACACCTCTGATTTCAAAACTTACTACAAAGCTATGGTAATTGAACTGTGTGATACTGTCATAAGGATAGACAGTATCTGAAACAGAACTGAAAGCCCAGAAATAAACCCATACAACCAAGGCCAACTGATTTTCAACAAGGGTGCCAAGACTATTCAGTGGAGGAAAGAACAGTCTCTTCAACCATGGTGTTGGGACAACGGGATATCTACATGCAGAGAAATAGAATTGGACTCCTCACTCACACCATATACAAAAATTAACTCAAAATGGATCAATGACCTAAATATAAGAGCTAAAACTATAAAACTCTTAAGAGAAAACATAAGGTTAAATTTTTATGACCTTGGATTTGGCACTGGATTCTTTGGTATGATACCAAAAGCATGAGTAATAAAAGAAGAAATAGATAAACTGAACTTCACCAAACTTTAAAACGTCTGTGTGTCAAAGAACATTATTAAGAAAGTGAAAAGACAACTATGAAATGGGAGAAAACATACATAAACATACATCTAATATGAATCTAGTATCCAGAATATACAAGGAATTCATAATCAGTAACAAAAAAACAAACAGCCCAATCAAAAATGGGCATAGGACTTGAAGAGATCTCTCTCCAAACCAGAGATACAAATGGCCAACAAGCACATGAAAAGACGAAATGAAAATCAAAATCACAATGAGATACCACTTCATATACCACTAGGATGACTTTAATGAAAGAGACAGATAAGTGCTGATAAAGATGTGGAGAAATCAGAACCCTCAAACATTTCTGGTGGGAATGTAAAATGGTTCAGCCGCTGTGGAAAACAGTTCAGTGGTTCTTTAAAAAGTTAAACATATATGGTTTAACATATGTAGTTGACTGGAAGGATATTTAGGACATTAATTCAATAGAGAATACAGGAGGACTAGGGATGAGATTAATTAATAAGTTAAAAAAAGTTAATAAGTTCAGGTCGAGGAAACACCATGGCGGAGTAGAAGGATGTGCTCTCACTCCCTCTTGTGAGAACACCAAAATCACAACTAGCTGCTGCACAGTCATCTACAGGAAGACACTGGAA
Organism: Aethalodelphis obliquidens; assembly: GCF_003676395.1. NCBI lineage: Eukaryota > Metazoa > Chordata > Mammalia > Artiodactyla > Delphinidae > Aethalodelphis > Aethalodelphis obliquidens. Next base: position 15,631,399 of record NW_020837992.1, on the reverse strand, counting down.
CTCACCAAAAAAGATACCCCACATCCAAAGACAAAGAAGAAGCCACAATGAGACGGTACGAGGGGCGCAATCACAGTAAAATCAAATCCCATAACTGCTGGGTGGGTGACTCATAGACTGGAGAACACATACCACAGAAGTCCACCCACTGGAGTGAAGGTTCTGAGCCCCATGTCAGGCTTCCTAACCTGAGGGTCTGGCAACAGGAGGAGGAATTCCTAGAGAATCAGACTTTGAAGCCTAGTGGGAATTGATTGCAGGACTTCGACAGGACTGGGGAAAACAGAGACTCCACTCTTGGAGGGCACACACAAAGTAGTGTGCACATCAGGACCCAGGGGAAGGAGCAGTGACCCCAGGGGAGACTGAACCAGACCTACCTGCTAGTGTTGGAGGGTCTCCTGCAGAGGTGGGGGGTGGCTGTGGCTCACGGTGGGGACAAGGACACTGGCAACAGAAGTTCTGGGAAGTACTCCTTGGCATGAGCCCTCCCGGAGTCCACCATTAGTCCCATCAAAGAGCCTGTAGCCTCTAGTGCTGGGTTGCCTCAGGCCAAAAAACCAACAGGGAGGAAACCCAGCCCCACCCATCAACAGTCAAGTGGATTAAAGTTTTACTGAGCTCTGCCCACCAGAGCAACAGTCAGTGCTACCCACCACCACTCCCTCCCACCAGGAAACTTACACAAGCCTCTTAAGATAGCCTTATCCACCAGAGGGCAGACAGCAGAAGCAAGAAGAACTACAATCCTGCAGTCTGCAGAACAAACCACATTCACAGAAAGACAGACAAGACGAAAAGGCAGAGGGCTATGTACCAGATGAAGCAACAAGATAAAATCCCAGAAAAACAACTAAATGAAGTGGAGATAGGCAACCTTCCAGAAAAAGAATTCAGAATAATGATAGTGAAGATGATCCAGGACCTCAGAAAAAGAATGGAGGCAAAGATGGAGAAGATGCAAGAAATGTTTAAAAAAGACTTAGAAGAATCAAAGAACAAACAAACAGAGATGAATAATACAATAATTGAAATGAAAACTACACTAGAAGGAATCAATAGCAGAATAACTGAGGCAGAAGAACAGATAAGTGAAAGACAGAATGGTGGAATTCACTGCTGCGGAACAGAATTAAGAAAAAAGAATGAAAAGAAATGAAGACAGCCTAAGAGACCTCTGGGACAACATTAAACACAACAACATTCGCGTTATAGGGGTCCCAGAAGAAGAAGAGAGAGAAAAAGGACCAGAGAAAATATTTGAAGAGATTATAGTCGAAAACTTCCCTAACATGGGGGGCTTCCCTGGTGGCGCAGTGGTTGAGAGTCCGCCTGCCGATGCAGGGGACGCGGGTTCGTGCCCCAGTCCAGGAAAATCCCACATGCCATGGAGCAGCTAGGCCTGTGAGCCATGGCCACTAAGCCTGCGCATCCGGAGCGCGTCCAGAGCCTGTGCTCCGCGGCGGAGGAGGCCACAATGGTGAGAGGCCCATGTACTGCAAAAAAAAAAAAAAAATTAACTTCCCTAACATGGGAAAGGAAATAGCCACCCAAGTCCAGGAAGTGCAGCGAGTCCCAGGCAAGATAAACCCAAGGAGAAACACACCGAGACACATAGTAATCAAATTGGGAAAAATTAAAGACAAAGCAAAATTATTGAAAGCAGCAAGGGAAAAATGACAAATAACATACAAGGGAACTCCCATAAGGATAAAAACTGATTTCTCAGCAGAAACTCTACAAGCCAGAAGGGAATGGCATGATATACTTAAAGTGATGAAAGGGAAGAACCTACAACCAAGATTACTATACCCGGCAAGGATCTCATTCAGATTCGATGGAGAAATCAAAAGCTTTACAGACAAGCAAAAGCTAGGAGAATTCAGCACCACCAAACTAGCTCTACAACAAATACTAAAGGAACTTCTCTAGGTGGGAAACACAAGAGAAAAAAAGGACCTACAAAAACAAACCCGAAACAATTAAGAGAGTGGTAATAGGAACATACATATCGATAATTACCTTAAACGTGAATGGATTAAATGCCCCAACCAAAAGACACAGGCTTGCTGAATGGATACAAAAACAAGACCCATCTATATGCTGTCTACAAGAGACCCACTTCAGACCTAGGGACACATCCAGACTGAAAGTGAGGGGATGGAAAAAGATATTCCACACAAATGGAAATCAAAAGAAAGCTGGAATAGCTGTACTCATATCAGATAAAATACTTTAAAATAAAGAATGTTACAAGAGACAAGGAAGGACACTATATAATGATCAAGGGATCAATCCAAGAAGAAGATATAACAATTATACATATATATGCACTCAACATAGGAGCACCTCAATACATAAGGCAACTGCTAACAGCTATAAAAGAGGAAATCAACAGTAACACAGTAATAGTGGGGGACTTTAACACCTCACTTACACCAATGGACAGATCATCCAAAATGAAAATAAATAAGGAAACAGAAGCTTTAAATGACACAACAGACCAGATAGATTTAATTGATATTTATAGGACATTCCATCCAAAAACAGCAGATTACACTTTCTTCTCAAGTGCGCATGGAACATTCTCCAGGATAGATCACGTCCTGGGTCACAAATCAAGCCTCAGTAAATTAAGAAAATCGAAATCATATCAAGCATCTTTTCTGACCACAATGCTATGAGATTAGAAATCAATTACACGGGAAAAAACCCGAAAGAAACACAAACACATGGAGGCTAAACAATACGTTACTAAATAACCAAGAGATCACTGAAGAAATCAAAGAAGAAATCAAAAAATACCTAGAGACAAATGACAATGAAAACATGACAATCCAAAACCTATGGGATGCAGCAAAAGCAGTTCTAAGAGGGAAGTTTATAGCTATACAAGCCTATCCCAAGAAACATGAAAAATCTCAAACAATCTAAACTTACACCTAAAGGAACGAGAGAAAGAAGAATAAACAAAACCCAAAGTTAGCAGAAGGAAAGAAATCATAAAGATCAGAGCAGAAATAAATGAATTAGAAACAAAGAACACAATAGCAAAGATCAATACAACTAAAAGCTGGTTCTTTGAGAAGATAAACAAAATTGATAAACCTTTAGCCAGACTCATCAAGAAAAAGAGGGAGAGGACTCAAATCCATAAAATTAGAAATGAAAAAGGAGATGTTACAAAAGACACCTCAGTAATACAAAGCATCCTAAGAGACTACTACAAGCAACTCTATGCCAACAAAATGGACAACCTGGAAGAAATGGACAAATTCTTAGAAAGGTATAACCTTCCAAGACTGAACCAGGAAGAAATAGAAAATATGAACAGACCAATCACAAGTAATGAAATTGAAACTGTTATTAAAAATCTTCCAACAAACAAAAGTCCAGGACCAGATGGCTTCACAGGCAAATTCTGTCAGCCACTTAGAGAAGAGCTAACACCCATCCTTCTCAAACTCTTCCAAAACATTGCGGAGGAAGGAACACTCTCAAACTCACTCTACAAGGCCACAATTACCCTGACACCAAAACCAGACAAAGATACTACAAAAACAGAAAATTACAGAGCAATATCACTGATGAATATAGATGCAAAAATCATCAGCAAAATACTAACAAACAGAATCCAACAACACATTAAAAGGATCATACACCATGATCAAGTGGGATTTATCCCAGGGATGCAAGGATTCTTCAGTATATGCAAATCAATCAATGTGATATACCATATTAACAAACTGAAGAATAAAAACCATATGATCATCTCAATAGATGTAGAAAATACTTTTGACAAAATTCAACACCCATTTATGATAAAAACTCTCCAAAAGGGGGCATAGAGGGAACCTACCTCAACGTAATAAAGGCCATATACGACTAACTCACAGCAAACATCATTCTCAATGGTGAAAAACTGAAAGCATTTCCTCTAAGATCACGTACAAAACAAGGATGTCCACTCTCACCACTATTATTCAACATAGTTTTGGAAGTCCTAGCCACGGTAATCAGAGTAGAAAAAGAAATGAAAGGAATACAAATTGGAAAAGAAGAAGTAGAGCTGTGACTGTTTGCCGATGACATGATACTAAAAATAGATAATCCTAAAGATGCCACAAGAAAACTACTAGAGCTCTTCAATGAATTTGGTAAAGTTGCAGGATACAAAATTAATGCACAGAAATCTCTTGCATTCCTATACACAAATAATGAAAGATCAGAAAGAGAAATTAAGGAAACAATCCCATTCACCATTGCAACAAAAGGAATAAAATATCCAGGAATAAACCTACCTAAGGAGGTAAAAGACCTGTACTCAGAAAATTATAAGACACTGATGAAAGAAATCAAAGATGACACAAACAGATGGAGAGATATACCATGTTCTTGGATTGGAGGAATCAATATTGTGAAAATGACTATACTACCCAAAGCAATCTACAGATTCAATGCAATCCCTATCAAATTACCAGTGGTAGTTTTAACAGAACTAGAACGAAAACTCTTAAAATTTGTATGAAGGCACAAAAGACCCCGAATAGCCAAAGCAATCTTGAGAAAGAAAAACAGAGTTGGAGGAATTAGGCTCCCCGACTTCAGACTATACTACAAAGCTACTGTAATCAAGACAATACGGTACTGGCACAAAAACAGAAATATAGATCAATGGAACAAGATAGAAAGCCCAGAGATAAACCCACGGACCTATGGTCAACTAATGTATGACAAAGGAGGCGAGGATACACAGTGGAGAAAAGACAGTACCTTCAGTAAGTGGTGCTGGGAAAACTGGACAGCTACATGTAAAAGAATGAAATTAGAACACTCCCTAACACCATACACAAAAATAAACTCAAAATGGATTCGAGACTTAAATGTAAGACCGGACACTATAAAACTCTTAGAGGAAAACATAGGAAGAACACTCTTTGACATAAATTACAGCAAGATCTTTTTTGACCCACCTCCTAGAGTAATGGAAATAAAAACGAAAATAAACAAATGGGACCTAATTAAACTTAAAAGCTTTTGCACAGCAAAGGAAACCATAAACAAGATGAAAAGACAGCTCTCAGAATGGGAGAAAATATTTGCAAACGAATTAACGGACAAAGGATTAATCTCCAAAATATATAAACAGCTCATACAGTTCAATATTAAAGAAACAAACAACCCAATCCAAAAATGGGCAGAAGACCTACATAGACATTTCTGCAAAGAAGACATACGGATGGCCAAGAAGCACATGAAAAGCTGCTCAACATCACTAATCATTAGAGAAATGCAAATCAAAACTACAATGAGGTATCACCTCACACCAGTTAGAATGGGCATCAACAGAAAATCTACAAACAACAAATGCTGGAGGGGGTGTGGAGAAAAGGGAACCCTCTTGCACTGTTGGTGGGAATGCAAACTGACACAGCCACTATGGAGAACAGTATGGAGGTTCCTTAAAAAACTAAATATAGAGGGCTTCCCTGGTGGCACAGCAGTTGAGAATCCACCTGCCGATGCAGGGGACACGGGTTCGTGCCCATTTCCGGGAAGATCCCACATGCCGCGGAGCGGCTAGGCCCGTGAGCCATGGCCGCTGAGCCTGCGCGTCCAGAGCCTGTGCTACGCAGCGGGAGAGGCCACAGCAGGGAGAGGCCCGCGTACCGCAAAAACAAACAAACAAACAAACAAACAAAACTAAATATAGAATTACCATATGATCCAGCAATCCCACTACTGGGCATATACCCAGAGAAAACCATAATTCAAAAAGACACATGCCCCCCAATGTTCATTGCAGCACTATTTACAATAGCCAGGTCATGGAAACAACCTAAATGCCCATCGATAGACGAATGGATGAAGAAGATGTGGTACATATATACAATGGAATAATACTCAGCCATAAAAAGAAATGAAATTGAGTCATTTGTTGAGATGTGGATGGATCTAGAGACTGTCATACAGAGTGAAGTAAGTCAGAAAGAGAAAAACAAATGTATATTAACACATGTATGTGGAACCTAGAAAAATGGTACAGATGAACCAGTTTGCAGGGCAGAAGTTGAGACACAGATGTAGAGAACATACGTATGGACACCAAGGGGGGAAAGCCACGGGGAGATGGGGATGGTGGTGTGCTGAATTGGGTGATTGGGATTGACATGTATACACTGATGTGTATAAAATTGATGACTAATAAGAACCTGCTGTATAAAAAAATAAATAAAATAAAATTCAAAAAATTTTTTTAAATTAATAAATTCAAATTTAGGATTGTTGTATGTTAGTGAGACATAAGGTAAAGGTGCTGAGAAGAACTTGTAGTAATGTTGGTCAGCAAAGAATACAAGCAAGAAGGGACAGAGAAAAGGGAATGAAATTACTGAAAAACCGCTGTGTGCCAGACACTGCTAGGTATTTTATACATAGCATCTCATTTCATTCTCAAAAAACCCTATAAGGTGTCAGTGGTGGTGGTAGCCGTAATAGTAGTAATAAAATATTTATTTAGTACTTACTATGTGCTGGCCATTATTCTAAGCACATCACATATATGAACTCATTTAATCTTCATAGCTCTATAAATAAGGAACACTCATAGCTCTATAAATAAGGAAATAAGGTATTATCCCCATTTTACAAATGAGGAACTAAAGCACAAATGGGCAAATAACTTGTTGAAAATCACATAAGTAGTAAGTGCCAAAGCCAGAATCTGGATCCAGGCAGTTTGGCTCCAGAGAGCATCATCCTCATCAGAACAGTACACAGTTTTTTCTCTTTTTAAAGCACTCTGCAAATAGAAATTGAGGTTCAGAGGTCAGGCAGCTTGCCCAAGACAGGCTATTTACTTGACTACAAAGTCCATGCCTTTTCGCTATACTACTTGTGAAGATCACCAGCATAAAGATGATGGGCATGGATAAAACTGTTTAAGGAGAGAGTATAGAGGAGGAAAAACACCAAGTAAAGAATCTTCAAAGTTGAGAAAATTGTTAAAGGCTTATGTACATAGCTGCAACTACCATCAAATTAAAATTTTTTGTCAACCTCAAAGGTAAATCTAAAATCAAAGATCCAAGCAAAGTGGAAGTTGATGATACTGCCTTCTCAGAGTAGCCATCCTCTCATTATCCTGTCCTCTGAAGTTCATGGATATTTACTTACACAAATGAAGAAAGGGTTGCAAAGCACTGAATAAAAATCAAACAAATTTCTTACTGCCATATAGGAAAATAAAGCCAAAAACAGATTTAAAAACAAAAAAAAGATAAGTAAAAATAAAAATATTTTAAAAGGCTGGAGATAAAAGCAAAATCTATACCTTACTTTACAATGATGTTTTAAAAGATGTTTACAAATATAATTGGTGGAATAATTAATGTTATTGAAAATCTGATCTAATAAGCAAATCAAAGGAAAGTTAAATTTTGTTGAAAATAATAAAAATGGGTAGAATAGCAGATAAGACCAGTCTAATAGTCCAGCTTTATCTCTAACCACTCTCCTCCTAGGTATTAAACATCATCCTTGCTGGACTTCTTTTAGTTCTTCACATATACCCCATACTCTCTTGTCAAACATGCACTCATTTACTAATTCAACAAAAACTGCTCAGCACCTACCTCGTGCTAAGCATCATGCTAGGTGATTGGATGAATGGTAAACATACACCCCTTGCTCTCAAGAAGCTCATATTCTAGTAAAAGAGACAGACATGCAATAGATAGCCACAAAAGTATTTAATACAGTCATGATAAGGAAAAGTGCCAATAAAAGAAAGTGCAGGGTACATGGGAATATGTAGTAAAATGTATTCTGGAAGGTTGAGAAAGCCTTTTTCTACGGAAATGACATTTAAATTCAGACCTAAAGGATGTGCAGTAGCTCTCTGAAACAACATGGTGTACACCAGGATATGGTATTAATGAGGAATAAAAGAGGGTACATGAAGGTGATGAGGGATAGGATTAGGCTAACTCTCAGAAGATTGTAATTAACAACTGGGTAGATAGTGGAGCCATTTACTGAAACAGAGAACTCTAGTATATAAACAAGTCAATGGATAAGATCATGAATTTAATTGTGGACATCTGAGTTGAAGTAATCAAGGGGTGATGAGTAATAGGCAGCTAGACCTATAGGTTTGGGGCTCAGAACGAAAATGTGGGCTGTGGATACATATTTTAGATTATCAGTGTATATAATTGAAGTCATGGGAAGAGATCAGATAAATCACTTAGGGATATTATAGTGCAGAAAAAAGATAAGTTCCAGGCATTTAGAGGACAGAAGGATAAAAAAACTAGACAGACTGAAACCAGCAAAGTATTGTAACAGAAGACAATGAAAAAGAGTATTCCAAGGAGAGAGCTGTGAAATGCTACTGAGAGGTCAAATGAGATAGAAATATTTACTCTGACTTAGAACACTTTCCCCTCTTGGGCTGGTTAAATTTACACTCATCCTTCAGGTTTCATCTGGTTATTTCTTCCAGCCAGCACTGCCAGAATTCCTAACTCTGGCTTATGTACCCATCTTATATGCCTTCTGTACATACTCCTATCATAGCATTTATCATTTTGTGTTGTAATTGTAATAGCCTATTTACTTGTCCATATCTCCACCATAATTCAAACTTGTCAAATGTATGGAAGAAGCAAGACTGTGGGTCTGGTTCAAAACTGTATCTCCCTCAAATGCAGTATTTCTCGTATTTGTCTCCCATAGCTACTAGCATAGCACCTGGCAACAAGACTAGTACTCTGTAAATAGTTGCTGACATATATTTATTTAGTACCTATTAATTGCCAATCTCTGAGCTGGACGTAATGGAGGAAATAAGGCATTACTGTCAGATAAGAATCCAACCTTCAAAGAGCTTCTTTTCTGATTATATGCAGCTATATAAATGAACAAATAATAATAGTGTATTTCTTACCATGTCAGTAGTCATCACTTTTGCTACGATATGTGTTATAGTCTTTCCAAAGTCTCTTTTTCCTTTCCTACGCCTCAGAATTCTTGGAAAGAAAGGCCCATGAACTCTGAAGTTGAAAACATTTATTTATGATTAAATTAACATGAAAAAGACAACATATACTTACTTAGAAAATTAAAACTTGGTACTAAGCATCTTTGAGAAATAGGTTTAACTAATTTTAAGCTTCTTGAAGAGCAATGAGCAACTTGAGAGCAATGCAACAATTGAAATCTTTTAGGTAACTGTTTAAAGCTTTGAATTCTAAAATCTTTTCATTTTAATGAAAATCTGTGTGCAACCCACTACAATCATCTCAACTTTTCAATACAGTAGAAATTTTCTTGATTGTACTTTCATAATCCACTGAATTGTAGACACTTGAAGCAGCGATAGATTATGTCTCTGATACTTAGGTATAAGAATGTTTTGGGACATGCCTAATTTGAGATACTATGTTCATTTAACAGATTGTTTTTGTTTCAAAGGTTAAGTTCTCCATAGATATAGTTGGCTGCTGGCCTCCCAGCAGAACAATTATAGCTTCCCTCTTCATTGCTTCTTAACTGTTTGATGTTCAGTGCTCTTTCTCTTCTTTCTGCTTTTCTTTACAGTTCCTGTTTCCTATCAATCATTTAAATGTCATCAAAAGAAAGAAAGGAAAAAAAAAAATTGAGTATAACTTTTACCGTTACTGTCAGCCAAAAGGGATACTCCTTTTTCAACATATTTACCAGCAGTCTCCTTAGGTGTAATCTTTTGGGTTCTCTGCAGCACTTTGATTATTGCTTGATGCTAATGGGATGCAGCATTAATACCAATATTTTTCAGCTTATATTTCAATTGTTAATATTTTTGTAAAGCTTAAAATTTCAGAAAACTGTTTCTAAGAATTTATGACACCAATTATTAAATTTTGAATTTTAAGATACCAGCAATGTCCTCCAAAGCAAAAGTTTCATTCAACATTTCAAAATCAAACCCATTCAGCATTTTTATACCTATTTAAGCAATTGGTTTTGATTTTGAGAGAAATACTCATACATTTTTTTCACTGTATAGCTAATTACTAGTTGCTCAAAGAGTAAAGCATCTTACATGCAGGAAATAAGTAGTTTCTCATACAATCCTAGTTTTGAAATTAAAGGTATATGTGATTTTTTAAATTATACCTTTATTAAGGTATAATTTACATCACAGACACTCATTTTAAATGAACCATTCTATGAGGTTTCACACATGTAAACACCCATTTAACTCAATCATAATAATCAAGATATAGAACATTCCCATCATACTGATAAGTTCCTTCATGCATCTTTGCAGTCAATCCTCCACATCCACTCCCAGAAAACCACTGATCTGCTTTCTGTCATAGATTTCCCTTTCTTGGAAGTTTTTTTTTGTTTTTTTTTTTTGAGGCACGGGGGCCTCTCACTGTTGTGGCCTCTCTCGTTGCGGAGCACAGGCTCCGGACGCACAGGCTCAGCGGCCATGGCTCACGGGCGCAGCCGCCCCGTGGCATGTGGGATCTTCCCGGACTGGGGCACGAACCCATGGCCCCTGCATCAGCAGGCGGACTCTCAGCCACTGTGCCACCAGGGAAGCCCCCTTTCTTGGAATTTTTAAATGGAATTTTAAAATGGAATATGCTATGTACTCTCTTGTGTCTGGCTTTTTTCAGTCAGACTATTTTGAGATCCATCATGTTATTTTGTGTATCAGCAATTTATTTCTTTATAGCGCAGAGCAGTATTTCATTATAGGATTTTCTATATACAAGCATGTCATCTGCAAGTACAGATAATTTTACTTTTCCCTTTCTGATCTGGATGACTTTTATTTCTTTTTCTTGCCTACTGCTCTGGCTAGAAACTCTAGTACAACTGAATACAAGAATGGACATACTTGTCTTGTTCCTGATCTTACGCAGGGAAGTATCCATTCTTTCATCAGTAAGTATGATGTTAATTATAGGTTTTTCATAGATGGTCTCAAACAGGTTGGGAAAGATCCATGCTATTCCAAGCTTTTTGAGAATTTTTGTTGTGAAAGAGTGTTGAATTTTGTCAAATGATTTTTCTATAACAATTGAGATGATAATATGGCTTTATTGTGTATTTCATTGATTTATTTTCATATTTTAAACCAACCTTGCATTCCTGGGATAAACTCCACTTGTCATAATGTATGATCCTTTTTATATGTTGCTAGACTCAGTTTGTTAAAGTATTACTGAGGATTTTGCATCTATATTTATATGCGATAGTTTATGTAGTTTTCTTGTTATGTCTTTCTATAGTTTTAGTATCAGGGTGATTGATAGTGGCCTCATAGAATGAGTTGGGGAGGTGTTCCCTTCTCTTTTTATTTTCTGGAAGAGTTTGTAAAAAAAAAATTGGTGTTAATTCTTTAAATGTTTGGTAGAATTCACCAGTGAAGATATCTGGTCCTTGGCTTTTCTTTGTGGATAGTTTTTAAATTTGCTAATTCAATCTCCCTACTTGCTATAGGTCCATTCAAATTTTCTGTTTCTGTTTGAGTCAGTTTTGGTAGATTGTGTCCATTTGATCTAGGTTATCTAATTTGTTGGCATATAATTGCTCATACTATTCCTTAATAATCCTTTTTATTTCTGTTCATATTTTCAACTTATTTGGGTAAATACCAACGGTTTGAATAAATTTAGCTTTTAAGAAACTATCAAACCATCTTCAAAAGAGGCTGTACTACTTACTCTGTATTCCCATAAATAATGAGAGTTCCTATTGCTCCACATCCTTGTCAGCAATTGGTATTGTCAGGTTTTTGCTTTGTTTTGTTTGTTTAGCCATTCTAATAGGTTATAATGAGATCTCATTTTAATTTGTAATTCCCTAATGACAAATGATGTTGAGCATCTTTTTTAAAATTTATTGATTTATTTATTTTTGGCTGTGTTGGGTCTTCATTGCTGCGTGTGGGCTTTCTCTAGTTGCAGCGAGCGGAGTCTACTCTTTGCTGCAGTGCGCGGGCTTCTCATGGTGGCTTCTCTTGTTGTGGAGCGTGGGCTCTGGGCATGCAAGCTTCAGTAGTTGTGGCACGCGGGCTCAGTATTTGTGGCTCACAGGCTCTAGAGCGCAGGACCAGTAGTTGTGGCACACGGGCTTAGTTGCTCCATGGCATGTGGGATCTTCCTGGACCAGGGACTGAACCTGTGTCCCCTGCATTTGCAGGCATATTCTTAACCACTGCGCCACCAGGGAAGTCCCTCGAGCATCTTTTTATATGCTTATTTACCATTTACCATCTATATATTTTCTTTGGTAAGGTGTCTGTTTAAGTCCTTTTCCCATTTTTAATTGGGTTATTTGCTACTTATGAATGAATTTTAAGAGATCTATCTATATCTATCTATCTATATATTAGATATGTCTCTTTTTTTTTTGGCCACACCACATGCCATGCAGGATCTTAGTTCCTGACCAGGTATTAAACTCGTGCCCACTGCAGTGGAGGCGCAGAGTCCTAACCACTGGACTGCCAGGGAATTCCCCTAGATACAAATCCTTTATAAGATATGTGTTTTGCAAATATTTTCTCCAAATCTATGGCTAATCTTTTCATTCCCTTAACAGTGTCTTTCACAGAGCATAAGTTTTTCATTTTAATGAAGTCTAATTCATCATCTTTTTCTCTCATGGATCATACTTTTGGTGTTGTATATAAAAACTCATTGCCAAACCCAAAGTCACATAGATTTTCTTCTGTTTTATTCTAGAAGTCTTAGTTTGTTTACATTTAGGTCTACGGATCACTGTGAGTTAATTTTTTGTGAAAGGTGTAAGGTGTGTGTCTAAGTTCATGTTTTTACACAAGGACATTCAATTATTCTAACTCCATTTGTTGAAAAGAATATCCTTTCTCTATTTAATTTCCTTTGCCAAAAATCAGTCAACTATATTTGTGTAGATCCATTTATGGACTCTCTATTCTGTTCCATTGATCTATATGTCTATTCCTTCACCAATACCATTATTCTTCTTTGGTATTGTGTTGGCTATCTTAGGCTATTGCCTTTCCATACAAATTTTAGAAGTAGGTGGTATCTACAAAATAGCTTTCTGAGATTTTCATTAGGATTGCATTGAATCTATAGATCAAGTTGGAAAGAACTGACATCTTAACAACATTGAGTCTTCCAATCCGTGAACATGGACTATCTCTTCATTTATTTACATTCCCTTTTCTTTTCTGTCATCATAGTTTTATAATTTTTCACATATAGATCCTATACATATTTTGTTAGATTTATACCTAAGTATTTCATTTTTTTGGCTCTACTGTAAGTGGTATTTTTTAGAATTCTAAATTGTTGCTGGTTTATAAGGAAGCAATTGACTTTTTAACTGAGGTTTATTGATTTACAATATTATATTAGTTTCAGGTGTACAAAATGATTCAAAATTTTTATAGATTATACTTCACTTATAGTTATTATAAGATATTGGCTATATTCCCTGTGCTGTACAATATATCCTTGTAGCTTATTTATTTTATACATAGTAGTGTGTACTTCTTAATCCCCTACTCCTATCTTGTGTCTCCCCCTTTTCCTCTCCCCACTGGTAACCACTAGTTTGTTCTCTATATCTGTAGGTCTGTTTCTTTTTTGTTATAGTCACCAGTTTGTTTTATTTTTTATATTCCACACACAAGTGAATACAGACAGTATTTATTTTTCTCTGTCTGACTTATTTCACTAAGCATAATACCTCCAGGTCCATCCATATTGTTGCAAATTGCAAAATTTCATTCTTTATATGGCTGAGTACTATTCCATTGAATCTATATGGACTTAGGTTGCTTACATATCTTGGCTATTATAAATAATGTTGCTATGAACATTGGGGTGGAAGAAATTGACTTTTGAATATTAACCTTGCATCCTGTGAACTTGCTATACTCATTTTTTGTTCCAGGCTTTTTTGTTATTGTGGTGGTTATTTAGGATTCTCTATGTAGACAGTCATGTCATCTGTAAAGAGTTTTATTTATTCCTTCCCAGCCTGTATACCTTTCATTTCTATTTCTTGTCCTATTGCACTATCTAAGACTTCTAGTATGATGGTGAATAGAAGTGATTAGAGAAAATATTCTTGCCTTATTCCTAGAGGGAAAGCATATAGTTTCTCACCAGTGAGTATGATGTTAGCTGTAGAGTTTTTGTAATGTTCTTTTTCAATAAGAGGAATTCTCCTCTAGATCTATTATTATTATTGCTTGATCTATCAACTATTGAAAAAGGGATGCTGAAGTCTCCAACTATAATAGTGTATTTGTCTATTTGTCCTTGCATTTCTATCAGTTTTTGCCTCACCTACTTTGATTCTCTGTTGTTGGGTGCATACACACATTAAGGATTGTCATGTCTTCTTGGAAAATCAAACCATTTATCATTATGCAATTCCTGATAATTTTACTGATTCTGAAAGCCTACTTTGTCTGAAATTAATATAGCTACTCCAGCTTTTTAATGGTTGTGTTAGCATGAAGTATCTTTCTCTAACCTTTTCCTTTGAACATTTCTAAGCCTTTATGTTTAAAGTGGGTTTCTTGTAGATGACATATGGTTGAATCTTGTCTTTTTATCCACTTTGACAATCTCTTATCTTTTGATTTATGTATTTAGATCATTCACATTTAAAGTAATTATTGAGGAACTTCCCTGGTGATCCAGTGGCTAAGACTCCGTGCTCCCAATGCCAGGGGCCTGGGTTCAATGCCAGGTCTGGGAACTAGATCCCACACGCTGCAACTAAGAGGTCGCACGTGCCACAACTAAAAAGATCCCGCGTGCCACAACTAGGACGCAGCACAGCCAAATAAATAAAAATAAATATTTTAAAAGATAAATTATTGATATCGTTAAATTAATATCTACTACACTTGCAACAGTTTTCTATTTGTTGTACCTCCTTTTTGTCTCCTCTAGTTTTAGCTGAGCATTTAGTAATTCCATTTTATCTTCCCTCTTAACATATCAATTATTTTAAAAAGTTTTTTTAGTGTTTGCCCTATAGATGGCAATATACATTTTAAACTAAGTCTACCATCAAATAACACTATACTACTTCATGTACAGTACAGGTACCTTTTAACAGAGTTTTCCCATTTCTCCCCTCCTATCCCTATGATATTACTGTCACTTATTTAACCAATCCATAAACAATTACCACCCAATACCATCATAACTACTATTACTTTAAATAGTTATCTTTTAGATTGATAGAGATCTTTTGAGAATAAGAAAAAGAAAAGATTTTATCTTCATTTATTCCTCCTCCAGAGCTCTTCTCTTGTATAAGTAGATCTGAGTTTCTGACCTTTAATAATTTTTCTTCTCCCTGAAGAACTTCCGTTAGCCTTTCTTGCAAGGCCAATCTACTGGTGACAAATTCCTTTGGTTTTTGTTAGTTTGCTCTTCTTTTTTTTTTTTGGTCTAAGGAAGCTATTCCCCTTCACTTTTGAAGGATAATTTCACTAGACATAGAATTCTAGGATGGTGGTTTTCTTTCAACACTGAATATTTCACTCCACTATCATCTTGTTTACATGATTTCTTATAAGGAGCCCACTGAATTTCTCATTCTTGTTCACCTATAGGTAGGGTTTCCTTACCCCCCTAGGCTTCTTTCAAGATTTTTTCTTTATCTTTGGTTTTCTTCAGTTTAAATATAATATGCCTATTTATACAATTTTGGGGTATTTATCCTGCTTGGAGTTCTCTAAGCTTCCTGAATCTGTGGTTTGGTGTCTGCATTTAATTTGGAAATTTTTCACCATTTTTTTTTTTTTTCCTGCGGTACGCGGGCCTCTCACTGTTGTGGCCTCTCCCGTTGTGGAGCACAGGCTCCGGACGCACAGGCTCAGCAGCCATGGCTCACGGGCCTAGCTGCTCTGTGGCATGTGGGATCTTCCCGGACCGCGGCACGAACCCGTGTCCCCTGCATCGGCAGGCGGACTCTCAACCACTGCACCATCAGGGAAGCCCCTTCACCATTATTAATTTAAATTTTTTTTCTGCTGCATTTCCTTTTTCTCTTCTGGTATTCCAATTACACATATGCTACATTCTTTGAAACTGTTCCACAGTTTTTGTATGTTTTGTTGTTTTTTCATTATTTTTTCTCTTTGCATTTCAGTTTGAGACAATGCAATTGACATATCTTCAAGCTTTCTGATTCTTTCCTCAGTTGTGTCCCATCTACTGGTGAGCCCTTCAAAGGTATTCTTCATTTCTATTTACAGTGTCTTTGATTTCTAGCATGATTTTTTAATTTGTTCTTACAGATTCCATCTTCTGCTTACATTAGCCATCTGTTCTTGAAGGTTGTGTACTTTTTCCCATTAAAGTCCTTAACATATTAATCATAGCTTTTTTTTTTTTTCTTTTTGGCTGTACTGCACGGCATGTGGGATCTTAGTTCCCTGACCAGGGATTGAACCTGTGCCCCCTGCAGTGGAAGCACGCAGTCCTAACCACTGGACTGCCACAGAAGTCCCAATCATAGCTATTTTAAATTTCCTGTTTGGTTAATTCCAAAATCATACTTGAGTCTGGTTCTGATGCTTGCTTTCCCTCTTCAGACTTAGTTTTTTCTTGCCTTTTAGCATATCTTATAATTTTTTGTTGAAACCCACGCATGATGTATTGGCTAGTAGGAAGTGAGGGAGATAGGCTTTTAGTGTGAGGTTTTATATTAATCCAACCAGGAGGTAGCCTGTGTTTGTTTGTTGTAGCTTTAGGTGTCAGAGGCTTCAAATTGCTGTAGTTTCCATATTTCTGTCTCCTCTCCTTTCCATATTTCTGTCTCCTCCTCTTCCTTTAAAACTACTCTTGGAAGAGTCTGTGTCTTACAGGTCTTTTAACTATAATCCAGTTATTATACTGGAATCCTGTTGGTGTGGTTTTAAGTTTCGGCAGAGAGGAAATGTTCTATATTCTTATGATTGATTTTCAGGCTTTTACTGAGTCTGTATCACCAAACTGTGACCTTCACAAGTGTTTCTTAGTCCGCTCTTTCCCCAGACAAGAAGGCTAGATGGGGCTAGAGTCAGGGAAATGCTCTTCCTCTAGGTGGGAAAAAGCTCTGGTAAAGTCTTTTCCCCTGGAGAATAGATCTTTGTTATGGAAAATGCTCGGGGTATATTTCACAATGGTTACTTTTCCCTTCACCCTGCCACAGTCATAATGGGATCTTTCTTGGCTCTTCACCTGAGAACGTAGTGAGACTCCTGGAGGTTAAACCCCACAAAGGTATGAGGTCTCCCTAAGAACTGCAGCTCCCCAGGAGTTTCTCTCATACTCGTTAACATTCAGCCTCCAGCAATCTATCAAAATTACCATTTAAGTCTTTTACAATTTATGGCTCTAGTGGATTCTGTTCAAGGTAAGCAGATCTTAGCTGTGACTCTTACCTTTCTCCAGATTTCAGGGTGGCAGTTTGTCCTGTGACCTCAGTTCTCTGATAGTTCCAAGACAGTAATTTTCAAGTTTGTTCAGCTTTTTTCTTGTTGTAAGGATAGGACTGATAACTCACAAGCTCTTTGCATGTCAGAGCTGAATCTGGAAATCCTTGGTTCTATTTTATAGTTTTCATTTCTCTGTTGAGATTCTCTGTATACTTATGCTTTCCTTTAGTTCTCTGATATAGTTATAACAGCTGCTTTGAAGTCTTTGCCTGACAAATCTAACATCTGGGCCCACCCAAAATCAGATTCTATTAACTTCTTTTTTTCCTGAGGATAGATCTAAATTTCTGGTTTCTTTGCATACCTATTAATTTTGGGTTGAACACTGGAGATTTTGGATAATATACTCTGGTAACTCTGTGTTATGTTCTTCTGAGGATTGTTAGTCCTGTATTTTAGCAGGCAGTTAACTTGCCTGGCCTCAAAATGCAAAATGTTTTCCTTGAGGTATGTAGCAGCTGACATCTCTGCTCAGTTCTCTCACCTTCCATGTTTCGCTCTTATACTTCCTTATTTAGCAGAGTTCCCAGATTTCTCTCCCCTGCCATTGCTAGCAAAGTTTAGTGGACAGCCAAGGATCTGAGCAGAGTTTATGCTCAAATTTTGGGTCTCACTCCTTTTGCAGCTCTCTCACTTTCAGACTATCCCAACTAAATTTCCAGCTGCTCTGCCAGCACTGTCCTTTGTCACCTTGAAACAGTTAGATGCCATTTTTTTTGTTGCCTGGGCTATGAGAACTGGTGATGACCCTCAGACCAGAATGCCACAAGTTCCCATTCCTTACCCATTCCAAGGATAAACTTTTCTGGTTCCTGATGCTTTTGGTCATTTCATAGTGCCTTAAAATTATTTGAAGACTTTTAATATATTTTGCCAGATATTATAATTGTTACCTATGGAAAGGTTTGACCAATTAACTCACTCCACCACCCCTGGAATAAGATTCTCTGTGATTATAACTTTTAAGATGAGAGGACTCTGTGTTACCCTATACCATTAGAATATAAAGTCTAGTGACGATAACTTGTATTAAAATTCAACTTTCACTGAATCTGGATTTTAGATAAGTGGATTTCAAAAATCTTATCTATACTGATTCCCCAAAGTAATCCTAAGATTTTGTTACACAGGAATCCCACTAACAATGAAACATCAAAAATGGGCACTAGAATGAGATTCTTAGTGATTTTTAAAAAGGGCAAACTTGGGGACTTCCCTGGTGGTGCAGTGGTTAAGACTCCACACTCCCAATGCAGGGGCCTGGGTTCAATCCCTGGTCAGGGAACTAGATCCCACACACGCACCACAACTAAGAGTTCGCATGCCGCAACTAAGACCCGGCACAACCAAATAAATAAACAAATAAGTAATTTTTTTTTTTTTTAAAAGGTCAAACTTGAGGGCTTCCCTGGTGGCGCAGTGGTTGAGAGTCTGCCTGCCGATGCAGGGGACACGGGTTCGTGCCCCGGTCCGGGAAGATCCCACATGCCGCGGAGCGGCTGGGCCCGTGAGCCATGGCCGCTGAGCCTGTGAGTCCGGAGCCTGTGCTCCGCAACGGGAGAGGCCACAACAGTGAGAGGCCCACGTACCGCAAAAAATAAATAAATAAATAAAAATAAAAAAAGGTCAAACTTGAAAGAAAATAGAATAAGAAAATATTTAGGCTAATAATTAATTGTTAGACAAGTAAAATATGGCTCAGAATTCCTAAGGCAAAGAATGAGTAAAGGTGGAACACAAAGGAAGGAGCTTAACAACTTAGTATGAAATAGCCAAAAGTCCTTTGGCTCCAATCAAGGTTTTCCATTAATTTTGGGGTCATGAGCAAGAATTCCTCTTTCCCCTCTATTTCAAACAAAGACATTACTGCACAGTAATGTAAAAATATTTTAATACATTTTGAAGTATTCTGGAGAATGATGCCAGTTAAATCTGCATTATTTTATTTAACATCAAAAAAACAACTTATTTTGGTTAGAAAAGAAATTAGGCAGCCAAATTAGTCAACTCTCTCTCTACTTTTCATTTTATATGTGGATTACATCTACTTACTCTTTTCTTATGCTTTGGCCAAAATTAAGAAGGTAAAGGAGAAAGGTAAGGAAAGGACTAGATTTATGAGATTTTTTTCATCAAAAAAACCCAAAACAATGATTTCAGTGAATTCAGCTAATATAAAAATAATTTTCCAATATTGGTAGTTGCACCTGTGCTTATAAATTGGACATCTACTTTTATAATCTATTTCAATTAGGGTAACATATATGACAAGTAATATGATAGAAGAATGACCATGCAATCTTTTTGTTTCCATTTAAAATAGAACAAACTATTACCTGAGGCGTAAATCTTCCCACATTTTCAATAATCCACAGAGCATTACTATCTCATAGTACTTTTTCCAGCATTCAACAGCCTCTGCTGCAGATGGATCTTCTTTAATATTGCTCTGATACTCAATGAGCTCGATTCGCTTGTTTTTATACTTTTCCAAAGTTTTTTTGAAACGTTGTGCAATAGGACCAGGTATTGTTCCATCTTGTATATCACACCACCTGAAAAGTATGAGTATAGTTACAATGTTTATCTTACATAATGTGATGAATGCTTTTAACTATACTTACAAATTAATTCTTTCTTCAATCAAAGCAGTATAATTCTCACAACTTTCTTCATCATCCCAGTCCCTCCAAAGAAAGTCATAAAAAAACCTATGATAAATCAAATTGAGATGACAGTGATCAAAATCAGCCAGTACAAAAAAAAAAAAAAAAAAAAAAAAAAAATCAGCCAGTACATGTTTAGAATTAAAAAGACATTCTGATGTCAGAAATCTTTATATGAAGCTTAATTGTTAAGAAAAATATTTCAAAATGATCTTTCAGTGAACTAATATTAAAAGTAAAACTTTATACATTAGATGATCTGCATTCTATTTCAAGTTACTACAGATAAGATAATGTTTCTTGAAGTGGGATTGTAAAATTCATGTTCCACATTTCATAGATTGTGGCTATGGTTTTGTTTACCAAAGAAATAATACTTGAGATATCATCATATTTTTATATTGGGGGAGCATTAGGAAAACAAAAACATGCCCCCAATATTCTGTATTATGCTTATGTATAGCTTCTCTCAAATGATATCAACTTGTAAGAAGCAATCACAATGGGGATGAAGACATCAGGTATTTGTAATGCCTTTAAATGTGAAAAATGAAATCTAATATATTTAAGATGCTTAAATATGAACAGAATTTAGTGGTTTTGGTTTTTGGATTTTGGGTTTTTTTGGCTGCGCCGTGCAGCTTCCCAGAACTTAGTTCCCCGACCAGGGATTGAACCTGGGCCCCGGCAATGAAAGTGCTGAGTCCTAACCACTGAACTGCCAGGGAATTCCCTAGAATTTAGCATTACTTATCTCTAGAACTGTTCAAAATTCAATTTTTGTAAAATGCAAGATCAAAAAACAGCAAACTTCCACAAGAGAGAATGTTTTAAGTAAAAGTTACAAGTATGTTCATTAAAAATAGAAAAATTGAATTCAGCAGTGAGTAAAAGTTAAATAAAGTGCCTATATGAACAAAACTTACATATTAAATTAACTTTTTGAATATGAGAACTTGAACTTTCAGAAGAAATAACCTCTAATACCTTACAACTTCCAAGGCCAAAGCAATATCATGTGAATCAGAATCTTGTCCTTCAACAGGGTACACTTCCAAGAGAGGCACACTATGCTCTAGTTCTTCCAAAATCTCATCGACCAAATCCCTTGGAATATTTGCAATGTTAGAAGAAAAGGGCTCAGCAACAGAAACAGTAACTTTGAAACAAGATGATGAGCTTTGGCGTAGTTTACAAGTTACCTAAGATAAATATTATAAAATTTGTAATTATAAATGAAAGTAAACCATAAGAATTCTTTCTCAAATATGACCTACTTATAAAATTTCTTCTTTTAAATTTTTATGACTTCTCTAACAATCAACATACATAATAATAATAGATCAATATTGAATAAAATATAAACACAATTTTTCAAACTAATTCTTAAACAACATTAATTTTAAGGTTCATGAGAGGAATTGCCTATCTCCCACATTATTCTAAGTTTGAGTTGCCAGACTTTGGGATTTTATAAAATAGTAGTATTAAAAAAAGTTTTTGGACTAATTTTGCCATAAAAGTATGTTTTTAAAAATCCTACTATCTATATTACATTATTTTTAAAAGAAAGGCTAATAAAGTACCAAAAAAAGTAGAATGGACATAATCAAAAAATGAAGTCCTAAAAAAAAAAGGTAAAGTCCTTAGGTTGAATAAATTTAGCTTCATAAACTGCACACTATATTGTGCTTACTTGTCTCATTTCACCACAATAGAGTGATAACCTCCAGCACGTCTGAAAATCAGTGCTTGAGAACCACTGAGTTGACAGTAGCTTTAAAAATTAATAAATTATGCTAAGTATTAACACAAAATTTAAAATTACAGAAGTTGGTAAAAGGGTACAAACTTTCAGCTATAAGGTGAATAAGGTCTGAGGATCTAATGTATAGCATAGTAACTATAGTTGATAACACTGTAGTATATATCTGAAGTTTCCTAAGATAGAACTTAAATCTTTTCACCAAATAAGGGGGGGGGGGAAATATGTGAGGTGATGGATATGTTAATTAACTTAATGAAGGGAATCCTTTCACAATGTATATGGGTGTGTATATATATATATATATATATATATATATATATATATATATATACATATATATATATATAAAACCATCATGTTATACACCCTATCCTACAATTTTGTTAGTTAAACCTCAATAAAGCTGAAAAAAATACACTTCCAATAATGAATTTTAAACATTTTCAAGTACATCACCAATAAAATTGTTTATTTTTAAGTAGATTTTATTTACCTAATGCTACTTATAGCAGCTTTATTCATAACTGCCAAAACTTGGAAACAACCAAGATGCCCTTCAGTAGATGAATGGATAAATAAACTGTGGTACATCCAGGCAATGGAATATTATTCAGTGGTAAAAAGGAATGAGCCATCAAGCCATGAAAGGACATGGAGGAACCTTAAATGCATATTACTAAGTGAAAGAAACCAACCTGAAAAGGCTATAATACTATATGATATCCTTGAAAAGAGAAAATTTTTTCTACTCTTTTACTTAACTGATAGTGTGACTGGGTATAGAATTCTAGGTTAGGATATCACTTTTGTTGACAATATACTTACATAGCTTTTTAAAGTTAAGAACTTACTTTTGAGAAGTCCAATGCTATTCTGCCTCTTGATCATTTATATGAACTTATTGTTTTTCTCTCTGTAATCCTGCTCAACCTTCTCTTTGGCCCTCGTGTTCTCAAATTTCACTATGTGCTAGACAATCAGTGGGCCTTTTCAATTTAGAAATTCATGTCCTTTTGTTCTAGGAAACTTTCACAACTTGACAATTTTCTTTCCTCTGTCTGTTGTTCTTGTTTTCTCCTCTTCCTATTTCTCTCTCTCTCTCCTTCTCCTCTTCTTTTCTTCCCTCCCTCCCTCCTTCCTTTTCTCTCTCTAGAACATTTAATTGGATGTTGGACCCAATCCCCTAACTACTCTCCTCTCTTTCCTTTCCATTTCTTAGTCCTTCAGCTCTACTTTATGGGAGATTTTACTCCACTTTATCTTCTAATGCTTCTAATCCTTCTATTCAGTTTTTCACTTGCTGTTGTATTTTTATTTTCCAAAAGCTCTCTTTCTTTCTTGGAATTTTCCCATCATACAGGATCCAGTTCTTGTTTCATGAATGCTTTAGCTTGTCTCTTCTTTCTGAGAATATTAATAGTTTTATATATGTGTGTGTGTTTTTCTTCTCCCTGTCATCTGTTTCTTCCAAATGTCTTCTTTTCTGCTGTTTTAACCACTGTTTTGATATTTAAGTTTCC
This sequence comes from Aethalodelphis obliquidens, assembly GCF_003676395.1. NCBI lineage: Eukaryota > Metazoa > Chordata > Mammalia > Artiodactyla > Delphinidae > Aethalodelphis > Aethalodelphis obliquidens. The sequence goes on along the minus strand of NW_020837992.1, from coordinate 15,607,942 downwards.
TCAAATGTCTGGTGACCCTTGGCTGTCTGCTCATATTTAAGAGTTGAGTACTATAAAGGTAATTGGAAGGTCTTTGTGGAACAAGTCTACTATGGATCCACTGTAAGATGTTCTGCCCAGGCTCTTTCCATGGGAACTTCATGTATCAGTATCTTTAGATCTTTTCTTTTGAACTGATCATAGAAGAATCTTTCAATTTTAATGCCTAGAGAGATATGCCTTAGCTGCCTGTGCTCTAGAAGGAGAATCAGGGTAGAAGACAGAGGATCCTAACATTCAGTCCAATGAAGTATCACAATCTTTTTTTCAGTGGGATACTCCCATCTTTAACCATGCTTCTCAAGCCAGCTTCTTAAATCTGTAGGTTTATGTCTTTTGCCAAATTTGGGGAATTTCAGCCATTATTTCTTTGAATATTTTTTTCAGCCCAATCTTTTCTTCTAGGACTCTGAAGACATGAATTGTTATAGTCTAACATGGCCCTGAGGCTCCGTTTTTTATTTGTTTGCTTATTTTTTGGTTTTGGGGGTTTTTTTCATCTATTTTCTCTCAGGTGTTCAGTTAGGTCATTTCTATTATTCTGCCTTCAAGTTTACTGATTGTTTCCTCTGTCTTCATTCTGTTGTTGAGCACATCCACTGAGTTTTTAATTGCAGTTACTATATATTTTTTAGTTTTAGTTCTAAAACTTTGTTTCGTTTTTTCTTTACATCATTTCATTTTCTTTATATCTTTCATTTACTTACTTTCTATTTCTTTGCTGAGACCTATTTTTTCATTTCACGTGTGTTCATAATTGCTCACTGATGCATTTTTATGATGGCTGCTTTAAAATCCTTATCAGATAATTCTAACATTTGTGTCATCTCAGTGTTGATGTCTATTGGTTTATCTCATTCAAGTTGAGATCTTCCTGGGTCTTATAAGTGATTGAGAGTGACGACAAGTAATTTTCTATTGAAAACTGGACATTTTGTGTATTACATTGTGAGAGTATTGATTTTATTTAAATCTTTTATTTTATCAGTCCTCCTCTGACACCAATCCGGCATGGAAAAGGGGCTTTGTTACTGCCAGATGGGGATGGAAGTCCAGATTCTCTGCTCAGCCTGTGTTGATCCTGGAGGATGAGGGGGTTGTTCATTACTGCTATTCAGGGGTGGGAGTTCAGGTTCTCTATTAGGCCTCCACTGATACCACCCTGACTCAGAGAGAGGAGAGCACCTCATTACTGCTCCCTACGTTGTCTCCACTAACATCATGGGGGTGGTAGTGAAAGTTCTGATTCTCCACTAGACCTTTTCTGACACCATCCTTGCAGGGAGTGGAAGGAGTCCCTTTACCAGTGGGGGTGGTAGTCCGGGCTTCCCATGTAGTCTACACTGACATCATGGAAGGCAGGGAAAGTTCCTTACCACCCAGCTCCCCATTTTCTTCCCACTAGATCTTCTCTAACACCACTCTGGGAGTGGGGTTAGTGTGCCTTGTTACAACTTGGCAAGGGTGGAAGTGTAGGTTCTTCACTTTGTCTTTTCTTGCAAGATGGGAGTGAAGAGCAGCAGTTTTTTTTCTGTATTGTTTGGCTGTCCCTTTCCTAACTTTGACTAGAGAAAGCAGGCTTTTGAGGGGAATTTTTAATTTTTTTTCCTACACCGGTTGGTGTTTCCAGGTTTCCAGGTCCTCTGGTACACAGTCTAGGATATATGAAGCAAAGCCCAGGGAACTCATCATCATGTCATTCCTTGTGTCACAAGGTCCCTAGACAATCTGCCTTCTCTCCAACTTTCAGAGTCTTATGTTTATTTGCACATATAATCCAGGGTTTTTAGCTGTACTTGATAGGAAGAATAGGGAAAAGTTTGTCTACTCCATCTTCCTGGAAGGGAAGTCTCTGTTTCTTAAATAGCTTTCAAGCTATTCTTCTTGAATTCAAGCTCCACCTTCAAGCCAATTCAAGTTCTCAGTACAGTCAGTTCTTAAGCCTTTGGGGTTATGCAGTGTAAATCAAGTGTTTTTTTGTTTTTTTTCGGCTTTCCCTACTGTAAACAGAATTCAACTTTCTTAGCGCTACTAAGTCAGTTGTCATTTATTTATATGTTTTACACCTTCTAAATTGTGTTGCTATTGTCTCCTTTTCTATCTCTTGTCCTTGGGTACCTTTTAAAAAATCCCTTTGCTATCATTTTGGTGAAGGACTCTGGGGACAATACTATAAGAGAAGATACTACAAATTTTCAGACAGGAAACAATATATCAGCTGGACTTCCCTAGTGGCACAGTGGTTAAGAGTCCGCCTGCCAATGCAGGGGACACGGGTTCGAGTGCTGGTCCAGGAAGATCCCACATGCCACAGAGCACCTAAGCCCGCGAGCCACAACTACTGAGCCCACGCACCGCAACTACTGAAGCTCGCAAGCCCAGAGCCTGTTGCTCTGCAACAAGAGAAGCCACTGCAATGAGAAGCCTGCGCACCATAACAAAGAGTAGCCCCTGCTCGCTGCAACTAGAGAAAGCCCATGCGCAGCAACGAAGGCTCAACACAGCCACAAAAATATATACATATATTTTATACCTGTATCTATATCTATATCTATATCTATATATATCATCAAAGAATCAGTGACACTGGATTCTCAACCAGCAACACTGGAAGTTTGAAGACAATGGAATAGAATTTTACAAATTCTGGGCATGAAATCAAACCTAGAATTTGTGTATCCAGTTAATCTGTCAAATAAACTTGAAGATCTGTAAAGATATTTTCAAGCACACAATATCACAAAAATTTTATCTACTTTGTGCCCTTACCCGTGAAGCTATTAGGATAAGATCCTTGGCCAAAATGAGAGAATAAACTAAGAAAAAAGCAATTTGGGGAAATAGGTTATTTACACAAGAGAATGATGAAAGAAATTTCTAGGATGATGATGGAGGGAGATCCCAAAAGCTGTCCAGCAGGTCTAGAGATCACCAAGTTTTAAAACAGGCTTTAAAACCAAGGAGCCTATTACTGGAGTTGGGAGTGTGTGGAAATAGCCGCGATGCAAGCTGTGAATGTTGAGCACAGCCCAAAGTTACTATTTCCTCTTTACAACTATGATATAGCAGAATCAGGTAAATAACCAATTTCCAGAATCCACTGAGAATTCCCTTCAACATCTGCAAATTAAAGATTCTCTAAGCCTTCATCAAGGGATATAAACAAAATTTTAAAGCATGTTGTCCAAGAAAGCTTACTGATGGTGACTAGACATGCTTTTTTTACAGAATTTTAAAAAATCAACCAAAATTCTGTCATCAGAGATAATCACTGTTAACCTTTTGCTCTTTATCTTCCAGTTTTATTCCTATGTACTTCGTTGGATCATACTGTATATTTAGTTCTGTGTCTTCTGTTTTACTTTATGTACACAATAAGCATGTTCCAAATCATTAAGAGTTTTTTTGTTATCATAAGTTTTATAACTACATGATATTCTATCTTATGAATAAATTATCATTTATTTGACCCATATCCTATTATTAAACTTTTATGGTCTTCCCAATTTTTTATTTTATAAATATGACTTGATTACCTTAAATACATTAAATCTTTTTCTACATTTATGATTTCTATAGAATGAATTTCTAGAAATAAAATGAACATTTTTAATTTTTATTTATTTTTCTGTGCAGTGGGGTCTATTTATTTCTTACTATTTTTATTTCTTCCAGCTTTATTGAGAAATAACTGACTTACAACAAATAAACTATTTTAAAGTTCTTAATATATTTTACCAAATTGCTTTCTACAGAGGTTATAAAAAAGTTTCCTTAATATTTGGCCCACTTTGTAACAAAGAAGGATATGCTAGATTTCCTTCCAATCAAATATTATATTTCCAAGCCTTTTCTCTTTGTTGTATGGATCTGTATTAGACAGAATAATGGCCCTCAAATGGTCCCCTAATACTTAGAACCTGTGAATATATTACTTTACAAGGCAACAGGGACTTTACAGATGTAATTATGGTTAAGGAATTGAGATGGGGAAGTTCTCTTGGATTACCCAGTTGGGCCCATTCTAATCATGAGTCTTTTAAAATGGAAGCACCTTTCTAGACTGTAGGGAACCAGAGAGATAGTGTGAGAAGGACTTTGAAAATGGATAAAGGGGGCCACAAGTCATGGAATGCCGGTACCTTATAAAGGCTGGAAAAGACAGGGAAACAGATTTTCCCCTAGAGCTTCCAGAAAGGAATAAGCCCTGTCTACTCCTTGATTTTAGCCCAATTAGTCCCATGTCAGATTCCTTTCCTATAGAATTGTAAAAGAACAAATTTATATTAAGCCACCAAATTTGTGGTAATTTGTTGCAGCAGCAATAGAAAAACTAATATAGCGTCTAAAGCTAAAGCCAGAGATTGAGGTCCATAGGAATAGATTATTGTAACTTCAGAACAAGGAGCATTATATAGCACTGTTGATATTTCGATCCAAGTAAGACTAAAGAAAGAAGTGGAGGCAGACAAAACCACCAAATGTGAATGGTGCAGCACAATCTTAAGAGGTCCCAAGAGCTAGTCTCAATGCCTTGTAATGCAAATTAGAATCTGCCAATATGTTATTCTGCTTTTCTTCTGTTCTCGCTTTTCTTCCCACCTTTCTAATGTTTAAAGGACGTTAGCATTTCGTAGAGGATTTTAAAGCAATCTAATTATGTGTAATCTTGTTTGTTATTTTTGGAATAAGGAAGAGAGTAAATATATTGCATGTAAAATCTTAGAACTTGATAGAATTTTTGGATAACCTAATCCAGTGAGTTTCCATGTAACTTTAGGGATCTTGAAAAGTTTTATGGAATGTAGGGGCTATCATGTGATGTTGAGAGAGAAGCCAAGCAATTGCTATGTTACCATCCCTCATTTCAATCAGGAATGTTCCACTTTAATATGTTGTATATGTGGGACTTCCTCATAAAACTTGACTGAAAAAGCCCAAACTTATACTGTTAAAAAATTTTTTTCAGATACTATAGAGTCCACCTCCTCTTATTTTATCCACATGAAAAAAGTCCAAAGAAGTTATGAAAGTTCTAGGCAAAATCTACTCAAAATCTGAAGTTGGTCAAACCTCAAAGGACCACTAAAAATAGAGTATTATTGGAAAATTAATCCCAAGACTTTCATATTCTTTTGTAGCAGCTATGACTGAAAATATGCCATCCTTTACTGTAAAAATACCACTAATTTACTTTTCCATATAACATAGAATTGAATTGTTTTCAGGCAGTGTGCAATGTAATGAGTTTCAAACACAATTTTTTCTTGTCACCGAAACCACAGATTTGAAATATCTATCTGAAACAGGGGTACCATTTGTGATTGTAAATATTGATTTCTATACAAGGATAATTAACCTTTAAGTGAATTGAATTTATCATGTCAAATATGCTACAATATTTAACATATAGACCTATAAAAGCAAAATTGTATCAGCTGAAGGTTTGGAAGTGGATGTATTATACTAAAAGGGCACTTTTCATAGGAAAATATTTCAAATTTTACCAATAGTTTTCTGATCTATTTTTTTCTTTCCTAATGTAACTAAACCTCATAATTCAGATAAATGAAGATTAAAGAGAAATGATCGGGGAAAAAGGCCCAAGTTAATTAAAGCCTAAGTTACTAAATTTTAAGAAATGCACTTTATTTTTATGTTATTTGAGCAATTAAAACTAGGCTAATAAATATTATGTAATACTACTAGATTTGATTTAATGACAACTGTTTATAGGTAAATGGGTGCTAATATCCCTCCTTACCTTCTTTTTACACTATTAATTTGCTTAGAAACTTAAAATAGAAGTAAACTTTTGTCAACCTTTGTTTAAGTATCAAAGCCTCAAATTAATAAGGTTACATTTTGGTCTTAAAAAGAACTGATAATTTCACTCAAAGAACAAGGATCAGGTGAAAATTATTTACCTCAACCAGTATACCAACAAAAGAAATAGAAGCTTCTTCATATTTCACAAAGAATAACTCAGGATTAGTTTTCCAGACTCCAAGCCATTTGCCTTTCAACTTTAATTTTTCTGATAGGTATCTACACATAGCATCATCAGCATCTTCTGCCTAGCAAAAGAAAAAATAGATACATATAAATATATGAAATTATAGATTTATATATTTTTTTACTGACTTCTATTTAAATATGAAACCAATATACCCTTAAATAATGAAAAACCTGGGAAATAATAGATTTTTAACTGAATCTACATTTAATGGAAAATAGAAACATTAAAAAATTAAAATAAATTTAAAAGAGATCTATTCACTCAATAGAGTAATTCAGAGATGAGACATCTACTTATTATGTTTTAAGTAACTGGTTTTATTAATCCACTGAGCAAAAAGTATACTGTAATTATACATATAAAAACATAGTTATTATCATGTTAAAAAACAGTAATGACTTTTTCTGAACTTTAAAGATTTATTGACTTTATTTAAAATTTATTCAGTACATAAAAATTTAAAATAGAAATCCACTCTATAAAACAAATGAGCATATTAAGCATTCAATAAATATCTGCCCATTTGATTTTCTACATTTCAATTCAGCGACCTCAGGATGATAAATAATATAAACTATTATGAAACTCAGTCATTAGATCCTGACTGATTAATGACACTGTGATTTATATAAATGTTTTTCAATTGCCTTTAAGAGGTCTAGCCTTCTCCAACCTCGAATATCAAATATAAGTTGGTCATTAAGTACCATTCTAGTTTTATGGTAACAGTATTTTTAAAATTTTTCTTCTGATTATAAAATATGGTTAACCTACAGAAAATCTGCAAAATACAGATAATATAAGGAAAACAAAAACCACCCCTAATCCTGACAGCCAGAATAACCATTGTTGATATTTTGGTGCATTTCCTTCCAGTCTTTTTTCTATGCATATATTCATCCATACATATGAAGCATATGTTTTGTCTTCTGATTTTTTTCCTTAACACTATAGCATAAGCATATCTATAGTTTCTGAAAACATAATTTTTACAGCTGCATGATTTTCCATTACATGAAGCCACCACAAGTTCTTTACAGCCCCCATAGTTGGAAATTTAGTTTCTAGTTTTTAAATTTTATAAACATCGGTGCAATGAAATCCTTGTACACAAATTCTTCTGCTATAACTTAAAAAAAGAAAAAACAGGTTAGAAGAAACAATATTTGCTCTATTCAGTATTACCAAGTATGTATCTTCTTTACAAAACCTCATTCCACATCCTAGACTGATGGCTGGGAACCACTCTTAAAGTGTAAACGTTTTGAGTTATTGTAGTGTAAAAGTCAAGGCTAAGTAACCTTATCCTTACGCTTGGGCACAGATTGTTAACGAAAACACTAAGATGCATACCTGGGCACTGATAACCTCTCAGAAAACCAGAAAACACTATGTGATCTGTTTGAAGGAAAATCGAATTGGAACTCTTTTAACAGGGCCTGGGAACCTCTAACAAGGTGGAAGCCCTGGAAGTGTGGAGTAAATTTACTTTTTTTTTTGTGGTACGGGGGCCTCTCACTGCTGTGGCCTCTCCCGTTGCGGAGCACAGGCTCCGGACGCGCAGGCTCAACGGCCATGGCTCACGGGCCCAGCCGCTCCGCGGCATGTGGGATCTTCCCGGACCGGGGCACGAACCCGTGTCCCCTGCATCGGCAGGCGGACTCTCAACCACCGCACCACCAGGGAAGCCCCGTAAATTTACTTTTTGAAATGCAGGGTTTCTTTGTGCCCTCTGTACCCCCATCAGCATAGGAGGAAGACCCGAGTCCCCCTGGATTCCCGTCCGTTTTCTTCTCCTTCTCCTCACCTTGCAGCCCTGCAGCACCTCGTCGCAATACAGCGCCACCTTCTCCTCCCGCCACATCCCCCTCATGGGGGACACGCAGACTGGGGGCAGTGGCTGCGCTTTCTCGTCATCCTCCTCCGGCACCGACAGAAGGGGCTCCTCTTCCTCCTCCTCGGGCCCCTGTCCCCGGCCCTCGGCCTGAGAGCCCGGCAGGAGCTGGAGCCGCCGCTGGGTCGCCTCCCGGACGGCTTTCCGCTTCACGGGGCGAGGGGAGGCCACCACCCACCGCACGGCAGACGCGGCGCTCTTCAGGGTCCCCGCCTCCACCGAGTCCCCGGTGAGCGCGGAGACAGCCTTCTCGCCTCGCTGCCCGGGGCTGACGGTTCGGACGGAGTCTTCAGGCACCGTGGCTCTGGATCCCGACGCCATCTCCTCAGCACCCTGCGGGCCAGCGGCAACCGTTAGTCGCTTTACGGCCCGGATCGCGCGGGCCAATGGGCGAGCAACGAGCTCGGCGGCTCGAGGGGATCCCGCCTGGAGGGAGTTACGGGATGGGGTGGTGGGCGCGGGTCCGGGTGTCGCGGGTGGTTCTGGGGCTTGGAGGTAGGTAGGGATACTGTGGGGCGCGACGGGGCGTGGGGGAAGGAAGGTTCTGGGCCAGCTGTTGGCGGGCGGGGTAGGGGCGCCACTAGATGATGCCCACTCCGCGGGCGCTGGCTCTAACCTCACCCTACTCACCTCAGAACCATCCAGAGACAGACTTCTCTCCCCATGGAGGGTTTTCATGGGGTCCTCACACGTTTTCAGGGTGATTGTGCGTCACCCTCCAGGTCCTCATGACCTAACGAATGTAGGTGGTACCTAACCCTCTATACACGCGTGTCTGCACAAACACAACCTGGAGGAAAATTTATTTTTATACTGGGTGGTGATGATAACTACAACTTTCTGGTTATTACTAGAGTTAACTCCAGTGTCAAATCCAACGACGTAGGTTTCCTCCAACATATTCACAGGGTTCCCAAAATAAAATTTCTTTTACATTTTAAGCAAGACATTTTCTGCCAAGAAGGATAGGTTAGTCTATTTTCATGCCCCTATTGTGTTGCTCAAAATTCTCACGTGAAAGATTATATTATGTAACTGTTAAACTGGACGCAAATTTCCAGCTGGGAATAATGTGTGCAAACTATAACACTTTCATAATAAAAGTCTGCTCAAGATAATACTTTGGAGAACAGAGACCATTCGTTTCTGTGATTTTACTATTGAATGTACGTTGAGCCAACTGGAATAACTTTTGTTTACAGTCTAGCTGTGAAATACTGCATAGGGGCTGACAGCACCCAAGGAGAGGAACACCATTGGGAAAACACCTGCCTGCCTTACCCCTGATCTGGAAGGACCCTGTGTTAAATTTGGAGTCTATTTTAAGGTAAATATTAGTATTAATATCGTGTAACTATAGTTCAGGGAATAATTACAACATTCATCATGTTTAACTCTAAGTTTATTTCTTTTGTCAGAAGTCCTGGATTTTTTAAAAAAATGATCCCACGCTGTAGATTTTACTCACCAAAAGTAAAATCAGTTACACAAGCATCTCTTGAAAAAGTTTGTTTTTAATAAAATTTGGGTTTTTTATTTTTAGGTTCAGAATAATAGAGACCACTTGTCTTAGTCAGTAGTTCGAAAATAACAACAACCTCCCACCAAAAAAAGAGAAAGAAAACAAATATTTGTTAGGAACCTGCTACGTGCCAGGCAATGCATAAATGCCAAGTCATAGAAATAAAAGACAAAATTCTTATCCTCATAATCGTAGTGAAGTGTGCAGATAGGTGAATAGATGATTGTGTTTGGTAAGGACCATGATAAAAATATATATACATATATAAGTATACACATATGTATGTATATACAAATATATGTATATATATATATTTTTTCCACATTGTGAGAAAAAGGGACTTTTCTTCCCAGAAGGGATACTTAACCTAAATCTTGATTATGAAAGCAGTATCTGTTCCCTGAGCCAATTTTGCAGTACAGAAAAGCATAAGAAAGAAGAAAATTTAAATAACTTTTTCTTCTTATTGCAATGCCTGGCAACAACAGCTGCTAAATTTGGTAATATTTTCTTTCAGTATTGTTTCCTGTCATATTATTACAAAGTTTTGGTCCTATTAACTTCATTTTGTTTTTTATTTAGTGTATCATAAGCATTTTCTTATCATTACAAATTATTTAAACACATCATTTTCAATAGCTACATACAATTTTTTTGTATGGATGTAATTTCCTTAAACCTATACTTTCAGATATTTGGGTTATATTAATTTTTATAATAATAAATATGCCATTTTTAATACCTTTGTGCATAAATTTTTGAAAATTTCAGATCCCCTCACACCACCCCCAGGGAAAAGTGGGATTCCTGAACCAATTTAAGGCTCTCAGTATTGCAAAATTGTTTCCAAAAAAGGATGCATTAATTTCTACTTCACTTAGCAGATAAGATTCCCAGATGGGCTGTTATGAAATAGAAGTAGACTATAGGCGCCTACGGCAGGGGTAGAATGGGGGATGGAGTAGGGTGAACATTCTAGGAAGAGAGAGTTGTTAATGGTTTTACACAGGGGTAAAATAACTTGGCCTAAGTAGGTTGGTATTGCTGGAATAGAGGGGACAAAGTGAATAAAACCTCAGGTTGGAAAACACACAAAAGCCATATCACAAAGGGTCACATATATGATGTCTGTAAGGAGTTGAATTCTAACCATACTGATAAACTGTCCCTTACCCTACTTTATATTCCACTCTCTGATCCAGCACCCTCAGTATCCATTCCCATATAAACTTTCCCACCTCCTTCCATTACATATGGGCCACTCCTTCAGTGTCCTTGACTTCCCTTAGCAGACCCAATACTCCCCTGGCTGAGTTATGCTGTATCTTTTTTTTTTTTTAATCACCCAAAAGATCTCCTATAAAATAAATTCTTAGGCAAAGAGATAGAATATGATTAAAGTACACACACACACACACACACACACACACACACACACACACACACCATAGAAAAAACAGGGACTTCCCTGGTGGTGCACTGGTTAAGAATCCACCAGCCAATGCAGGGGACACGCGTTCGAGCCCTGGTCTGGGAAGATCCCACATGCCGCGGAGCAACTAAGCCTGTGTGCTGCAACTACTGAGCCTGCGCTCTAGAGCCCGCGAGCCACAACTACTGAGCACACGTGCCACGACTACTGAAGCCAGTGTGGCTAGAGCCCATGCTCTGCAACAAGAGAAGCCACCACAATGAGAAGCAGACGCACCACAATGAAGAGTAGCCCCTGCTCGCCACAACTAGAGAAAGCCCACGTGCAGCAATGAAGACCCAACGCAGCCAAAAATAAAAAAATAAAAATTAATTAATTAATTTAAAAAAAACAGTTAATAGGAGTATACCTAGAGATGGACCAGATACTGAAATTAACATATGAAGTCTTTTTTTTAATTTAATTTTTTTATACAGCAGGTTCTTATTAGTTATCTGTTTTATACATATTAGTGTATACACGTCAATCCCAATCTCCCAATTCATCCCACCACCACCCCCCACCCCCGCTTTCCCCCCTTGGTGTCCATACCTTTGTTCTCTACATCTGTGTCTCTATTTCTGCCTTGCAAACCAGTTCATCCATACCATTTTTCTAGATTCCACATGTATGCATGAATATACGATATTTGTTTTTCTCTTTCTGACTTAGTTCACTGTCTATGACATTCTCTAGGTCCACCCGCATCTCTACAAATGACCCAATTTCATGGCTGAGTAATAGTGCATTGTATATATGTAGCACATCTTCTTTATCCATTCATCTGTCGATGGGCATTTAGGTTGCTTCCATGACCTGCCTATTGTAAATAGTGCTGCAGTGAACACTGGGATGCATGCGTCTTTTTGAATTATGGTTTTCTCAGGGTATATGCCCAGTAGTGGGATTGCTGGGTCATATGGTAATTCTATTTTTAGTTTTTTAAGCAACCTCTATACTGTTCTCCATAGTAGCTGTATCAATTTGCATTCCCACCAACAGTGCAAGAAGTTTCCCTTTTCTCCACACCCTCCCCAGCATTTGTTGTTTGTAGATTTTCTGATGATGTCCATTCTAACAGGTGTGTGGTGAGAACTCATTGTAGTTTTGATTTGCATTTCTCTAATAATTAGTGATGTTGAGCAGCTTTTCATGTGCCTCTTGGCCATCCGTATGTCTTCTTTGGAGAAATGTCTATTTAGGTCTTCTGCCCATGTTTTGATTGGGTTTTTTGTTTTTTTAATGTTGAGGTGCATGAGCTGTTTATATATTTTGGAGATTAATCCTTTGTCAGTTGATTTGTTTGCAAATATTTTCTGAGGGTTGTCTTTTCATTGTGTTTATAGTTTCCCTTGCTGTGCAAAAACTTTTAAGTTTCATTACATCCCATTTGTTTATTTTTGTTTTTATTTTCATTACTCTAGGAGGTGGGTCGAAAAAGATCTTGCTGTGATTTATGTCAAAGAGTGTTCTTCTATGTTTTCCTCTAAGAGTTTTATTGTGTCCAGTTTAGGTCTTTAATCCATTTTGAGTTTATTTTTGTGTATTGTGTTAGGGAGTGTTCTAATTTCATTTTTTACACGTAATTGTCCAGTTTTCCCAGCACCACTTATTGACGAGACTGTCTTTTCTCCACTGTATCTCCTCACCTCCTTTGTCATAGATTAGTTGACCATAGGTGCGTATGTTTATCTCTGGGCTTTCTATTCTGTTCCATTGATCTATATTTCTGTTTTTGTGCCAGTACCATACTATCTTGATTACTGTAGCTTTGTGGTATAGTTTGAAGTCGGGGAGCCTAATTCCTCCAACTCCGTTTTTCTTTCTCAAGATTGCTTTGGCTATTCGGGGTCTTTTGTGCCTTCATACAAATTTTAAGAGTTTTCGTTCTAGTTCTGTAAAAGCTACCACTAGTAACTTGGTAGGGATTGCATTGAATCTGTAGATTGCTTTGGGTAGTATAGTCATTTTCACAATATTGATTCCTCCAATCCAAGAACATGGTATATCTCTCCATCTGTTTGTGTCATCTTTGATTTCTTTCATCAGTGTCTTATAATTTTCTGAGTACAGGTCTTTTACCTCCTTAGGTAGGTTTATTCCTGGGTATTTTATTCCTTTTGTTGCAATGGTGAATGGGATTGTTTCCTTAATTTCTCTTTCTGATCTTTCATTATTTGTGTATAGGAATGCAAGAGATTTCTGTGCATTAATTTTGTATCCTGCAACTTTACCAAATTCATTGAAGAGCTCTAGTAGTTTTCTGGTGGCATCTTTAGGATTATCTATGTTTAGTATCATGTCATCTGCAAACAGTGACAGCTTTTCTTCTTCTTTTCTGATTTGTATTCCTTTTATTTCTTTTTCTTCTCTGATTGCCATGGCTAGGACTTCCAAAACTATGTTGAATAATAGTGGTGAGAGTGGACATCCTTGTTTTGTACGTGATCTTAGAGGAAATGCTTTCAGTTTTTCACCATTGAGAATGATGTTTGCTGTGGGTTAGTCATATATGGCCTTTATTATGTTGAGGTAGGTTCCCTCTATGCCCACTTTCTGGAGAGTTTTTATCATAAATGGGTGTTGAATTTTGTCAAAAGCATTTTCTACGTCTATTGAGATGATCATATGGTTTTTATTCTTCAGTTTGTTAATATGGTGTATTGCATTGATTGATTTGCATATATTGAAGAATCCTTGCATCCCTGGGATAAATCCCACTTGATCAAGGTGTATGATCCTTTTAATGTGTTTTTGGATTCTGTTTGTTAGTATTTTGTTGATGATTTTTGCATCTATATTAGTGATATTGGTCTGTAATTTTCTTTTTTGGTAGTATTTTTGTCTGGTTTTGGTGTCAGGGTAATTGTGGCCTTGTAGAATGAGTTTGGCACTTTTCCTTCCTCTGCAATTTTCTGCAAGAGTTTGAGAAGGATGGGTGTTAGCTCTTCTCTAAATAGTTGACAGAATTTGCCTGTGAAGCCATCTGGTCCTGGACTTTTGTTTGTTGGGAGATTTTTAATCCCAGTTTCAACTTCATTACTTGTGATTGGTCTGTTCATATTTTCTATTTCTTCCTGGTTCAGTCTTGGAAGGTTATACCTTTCTAAGAATTTGTCCATTTCTTCCAGGTTGTCCATTTTGTTGGCATAGAGTTGCTTGTAGTAGTCTCTTAGGATGCTTTGTATTTCTATGGTGTCTGTTGTGACTTCTCCTTTTTCCTTTCTAATTTTATTGATTTGAGTCCTCTCCCTGTTTTTCTTGATGAGTCTGGCTAAAGGTTTATCAATTTTGTTTATCTTCTCAAAGAACCAGCTTTTAGTTTTATTGATCTTTGCTATTGTGTTCTTTGTTTCTAATTCATTTATTTCTGCTCTGATCTTTATGATTTCTTTCCTTCTGCTAACTTTGGGTTTTGTTTGTTCTTCTTTCTCTAGTTCCTTTAGGTGTAAGGTTAGATTGTTTATTTGAGATTTTTCTTGTATCTTGAGGTAGGATTGTATTGCTTTAAACTTCCCTCTTAGAACTGCTTTTGCTGCGTCCCATAGGTTTTGGATCGTCGTGTTTGCATTGTCATTTGTCTCTAGGTATTTTTTGATTTCCTCTTTGATTTCTTCAGTGATCTCTTGGTTATTTAGTTACATATAGTTTAGCCTCTATGTGTTTGTGTTTTTTTCATTTTTTTCCCCTGTAATTGATTTCTAATCTCATAGTGTTATGGTTGGAAAAGACACTTGGTATGATTTCAATTCTTTTAAATTTACCAGGGCTTGATTTGTGACCCAAGATGTGATCTATCCTGGAGAATGTTCCATTTGCACTTGAGAAGGGAGTGTAATCTTCTGTTTTCACATGGAATGTCCTATATATATCAATTAAATCTCTCTGGTCTGTTGTGTCATTTAAAGCTTGTGTTTCCTTATTAATTTTCTGTTTGGATGATCTGTCCATTGGTGTAAGTGAAGTGTTAAAGTCCCCCACTATTATTGCGTTACTGTTGATTTCCTTTTTTATAGCTGTTAGCATTTGCCTTATGTATTGAGGTGCTCCTATGTTAGGTGCATATATATGTATAATTGTTATATCTTCTTCTTGGATTGATCCCTTGATCATTATGTAGTGTCCTTCCTTGTCTCTTGTAACATTCTTTATTTTAAAATCTATTTTATCTGATATGAGTATTGCTACTCCAGCTTCCTTTTGATTTCCATTTGCATGGAATATCTTTTTCCGTCCCCTCACTTTCAGTCTGTATGTGTCCCTAGGTCTGAAGTGAGTCTCTTGTAGATAGCATATAGATGGGTCTTGTTTTTGTAACCATTCAGTGAGCCTGTGTCTTTTGGTTGGAGCATTTAATCTATTCACATTTAAGGTAATTATCGATATGTATGTTCCTATTACCATTTTCTTAATTGTCTTGGGTTTGTTTTTGTAGGTCCTTTTCTCCTCTTGTGTTTCCCACTTAGAGAAGTTCCTTTAGCATTTGTTGTAGAGCTGGTTTGGTGGTGCTGCATTCTCTTAGGTTTTGCTTGTCTGTAAACTTTTGATTTCTCTGTCAAATCTGAATGAGACCATTGCCAGATAGAGTAATCTTGGTTGTAGGTTCTTCCTTTTCATCACTCTAAATATATTGTGCTACTCCCTTCTGGCTTGTAGAGTTTCTGCTGAGAAATCAGCTGTTAACCTTATTGGAGTTCCCTTGTATGTTATTTGTCGTTTTTCCTCTGTTGCTTTTAATAATTTTGCTTTGTCTTTAATTTTTCCCAGTTTGATTACTATGTGTCTCGGTGAGTTTCTCCTTGGGTTTATCTTGCCTGGGACTCGCTGCACTTCCTGGACTTGGGTGGCTATTTCCTTTCCCATGTTAGGGAAGTTTTTGACTAAAATCTCTTTAAATATTTTCTCGGGTCCTCTCTCTCTCTCTTCTCCTTCTGGGACCCCTATAATGCGAATGTTAATGCATTTAATGTTGTCCCAGTGGCCTCTTAGGCTGTCTTCATTTCTTCTGTTCCACGGCAGTGAATTCCACCATTTTGTCTTCCAAGTCTCTTATCCGTTCTTCTGCCCCAGTCATTCTGCTATTGATTCCTTCGAGTGTGTTTTTCATATTGGTTATTGTATTGTTCATCTCTGTTTGTTGTTCTTTAATTCTTCTAGGTGTTCTTTAATTCTTTTAGGTGTTTGTTCTTTAATTCTTCTAGGTCTTTGTTAAACATTTCTTGCATCTTCTCCATCTTTGCCTCCATTCTTTTTGCGAGGTCCTGGATCATCTTCACTATCATTATTTTGAATTTTTTTTCTGGAAGGTTGCCTGTCTCCACTTCATTTAGTTGTTTTTCTGGGGTTTTATCTTGTTCCTTCATCTGGTACAAAGTCCTGTGCCTTTTCATTTTGTCTGTCTTTCTGTGAATGTTGTTTTCATTCCACAGGCTGCAGGATTGTAGTTCTTCTTGCTTCTGCTGTCTGCCCTCTGGTGGATGAGCCTATCTAAGAGGTTTGTGGAAGCTTCCTGACGGGAGAGACTGGTGGTGGGTAGAGCTGGGTGTTGTTCTGGTGGGCAGAGCTCAGTAAAACTTTAATCCACTTGTCTGCTGATGGGTGGAGCTGAGTTCCCTCCCTGTTGGTTTTTTGGCCTGAGGCAACCCAGCACTAGAGGCTACAGGCTCTTTGATGGGACTAATGGTGGACTCATGCCAAGGAGTACTTCCCAGAACTTCTGTTGCCAGTGTCCTTGTCTCCACCGTGAGCCACAGCCGCCCTCTGCCTCTTCAGGAGACCCTCCAACACTAGCAGGTAGGTCTGGTTCAGTCTCCTATGAGGTCACTGCTCCTTCCTCCTGGGTCCTGATGCACACACTACTTTCCGTGTGCACTCCAAGAGTGGAGTCTCTTTTTCCCCCAGTCCTGTCAAAGTCCTGCAATCAAATCCTGCTAGCCTTCAAAGTCTGATTCTCTGGGAATTCCTCCCATTGCCGGGCCCCCAGGTTGGGAAGCCTGATGTGGGGCTCAGCATCTTCAGTTCAGTGGGTGGACTTCTGTGGTATAATTGTTCTCCAGTTTGTGAGTCACCCACCCAGTGGTTATTGGATTTGATTTTATTGTGATTGTGCCCCTCCTACTGTCTCATTGTGGCTTCTCCTTTGTCTTTAGATGTGGGGTATCTTTTCTGGTGAGTTCCAGTGTCTTCCTGTCAATGATTGTTCAGCAGTTAGTTGTGATTCTGGTGCTCTCGCAAGAGGGAGTCGGGTTTTGTTGTATCTTAACCCTATTTATTGGACTGGTGGCCAGGAGGAAATATGGGGTAGATCGTCAGGAGTGGTGCATGTAAGGCAGAAGCGTGTACCTCATCTACAAGCACAGGGGGACTAGCCTTTAATGGGTAGATGTATGCCCAGAAGGTTCAGGGGAACCTGGGGATTTAATATTTTCAAACGTATCAACCAAGATATCCCCAAGTCTCAGGTTCTCACTCCTTCCCAATCAGAGCCTCACTTTGATTTAGCAATCTTGCTCTGACTGAGAACTCAACCTTCTCTGAAACTTCATTGCTTTTGTAAAAACCTGGAGCTCAGTTTTTTCCTGCCCTTCTGCAGAAAATGAGTCTTTTTATTTGCTGCAGTGGAGGCCTCTCGCCTCTCACCTTAAATTGGTGATTAATCACCTTAGCCTTTCTTTGTCTTATGCCAGTGCATAGAATAAGTAAGACTCAGCAAGAGCCATAAGAGTCCTTATAATTACCTCTTCCACCAAACTTCTCAAACTCCTGATATTGTACCACCAGTGAAGCCCTTCCCTTTCACCCACAGTGAAAGTTTTAACCATTGCACCTACACCTGCTGGGAACTATTGGTATTCCACCTACCACCAATGACAGTGTTCTTATTGACAACTGGTGATCCAGCTCCACAGTATCATCTTATAATCTGCTTCCATACCAACTGTCTTAGGTTGGGTCTCCTGGGATTCAGGATCTGAGAGAATGATTTGCATAAAGAGAATTTGAGGGAGTGTTTTTGAGAACAACATCTGTAAGGGAATGAAGGAAGTGGGAATCTGTGCTTTCTTACAGCAGTTAAAACAATTCTTGCGTTTGATTAGTAATTCTAACTAGCAAGACCTTGTGTGCTAAATGAGACCAGTTCTATTCTATACTTTGCATGGGAGAGGGGTGTGTGGGGGGAGGGGCATATTGCTTCTCTTTTTGGAGACTTTTCCTGGAATTGGATATTCCTTGCCATTGTAGTGGTAAGATGCATGATTTTGATAGTTGAGTGGTGCCCCAAGGTGGAAAGGATGTTTCCAGGCCTGTGCAGAGATTAGGGCTCAGGTCTGCCAAAAATGAGGAGACAGTCTGTGGACCCTGCATACATGGGCTAGTTTCCACATTGGGTTTTGTTGCAAAAACCCCCTGGTTTGTCTTGTTTGTCACAAGGACCTTGAAGGGGATACCTGACTATAGCATAATTGAATTTGAGAAATTTAAGGTCCTGGATATCGTTCTTTCTCTCTCATTCCCAAGGATCTGATCAGTAGCCATTGTCCTACCTTGCTCATGCTCTTTTCTTCACCTGAAATGCCTTTCCTACTTGCCTCTACCTGTCAAAATTCCTCTAAGCCAGGTTCCAATACATGTCCCTTGTCAGAACTAAACTTCCTCTCTTCTGTGCTCTCAGAGTACTTTTTGCATAGTATTATAATACACTGAAAACGCTTCATGTGGAAAGACAACGACATTTATAGTTTTTATCCCCAGTACTTAACCCAGTTTTGGCACATAACTAGTAAAAGTTTTAAGAATTACAGCACTCTAGGGGTACAATAAATATTTTTCCAACTTCTGAATTGTGAAGTGTGTGTCTGTCTCCCTTAGGTTATTACCTCCATGCTGCTCAGGATCAGGTTCTACTCATCTTTATGTTCACTACAGAACTTTTTTAGCACGGAGGTCTCACATTGCCAGTTCTTAGTGCATGTGTGCTTAAATTCTTTAGATTAATGTAAATACTTGTATGCTGTTATTCTCTTTGGGTTGGGCTGTCTTGGGGAGCTCTGGGTTAAATCCACAGACTGTTTCCAATATACAAATCATCTAAATGACAACATTTTATTTAAAATTTAGAACTCATTATTTTTTATTAGAAAAATATTTCTGATAAAAACTTATTTTCTTCTTAGGTCACTGTGAAGTAGAAAAAGTAGGCTTGTAAATTCTTTCAATCCTGCAGCCCCTGAACATTAATTCCTTGGGACCTTCTTTTCTCTTTTTTGATCTTAGAGGGAAAGAACAAAGGACTGATGAGTAATAACAGCTAGCCCTAAGCAAAACAAAGCATAGATAAGGCTCACTGACATTTCAGAGGTCCACCCAGACTCAGAGTTTTCTTGATATTTCATTATTGTATAGAGTAGGGGCTTGGAGTCAGGAGCAGTGCAGATCCACTTGACATAAATACAGAGATGTAATAGGGGCTGGAGTGTAATAAAACCAACTTTGGGATTGGAGGAATGTACTGGAGAGATAGCAGAGACTTGGAGGATTTGTGAAATGTGAAATAAAATAGAGTCACTAATGTCAAGCGGTTTTAAAATGGAGTCAGGAGGCTGTTAAGGAAGTGGACGTTACACATATCCTCACCAGGTGGAACCATGAAATTTTGAACTGAGCCAAACCACAAGTAGTCCAAAGATTCTGCAAAAACACCTGCAACTTGTCAGAGTAATGGACTTTTACCTCCCTCTAGTGATAACCTTGGCATTCAGTAATGTTTAGCAAAGACTAGCTTCTGCCTCCAACTCCAATTAAAAGTCTTTGTAATGCAAACCTCCCTTCTTTGCCTTTAAAAGCCCCTGACTTTTTCTCCCTAGCAGGACACTGTTCGGGTTGCTACCTGAATTTGCATGCCTTGAATTGCAATTCTTTGATCCCAAATAAAGGTTTTTTGCCTGATTATCCCTTTCTAGTTTTGTTTAGGTCGAGGGGTGTCAGAAGTGGGATCTGAAGTGCTCTCAATGCCACAGGACTGATATTTCCTGGAATCAGTGTGGTACACCCAGACCATCTTGTGTTCACTGTTTCCACAAATTGCCATCTCCTTCAACTGTGAGTCATCTCAGGCTCCAACCTCCCTTCTTTAAGTTGAGGTTGATCCTTTCTTTGGGATCAGGTGGGCAGTTGCCCTGGAGGACGATTGTCTCACTCTGCCAGTTCATTGCTGTGCTGCTATAGGGGTTTCCCTTCTGCTGAGTGTTCTGATCTCTTTGCATGCTTATTTAATTATGGGATTGTACTTTTTTAAGTTCCCCCAAGTATCTTCCCCCAGGGACTCAAGCAGGTTTTATGTTTAAAAACTATGGTCCTGGGAGTTCCCTGGTGGCCTAGTGGTTAGGATTTGGCACTTTCACTGCAGAGGCCCAGGTTTGATCCCTGGTCGGGGAACCATCCCACATGCCACACAGCATGGCCAAAATCCAAAAAGAAAGAAACAAACAAAAAACAGAAAACAGGGCTTCCCTGGTGGTACAGTGGTTGAGAGTCCGCCTGCTGATGCAGGGGATGTGGGTTCGTGTCCCGGTCCGGGAGGATCCCACATGCCGCGGAGCCACTGGGCCCGTGAGCCATGGCCGCTGAGCCTGCGCGTCTGGAGCCTGTGCTCCGCAACGGGAGAGGCCCGCGTACTGCACACACACACACAAAAAAAACCCAGAAAACAAAACAAAACAACAAAAAACCCAAAAAAACTATGGTCCTTTATTTTATAAATTTCTCTTTCAATGGACTGATAATACCAAATATGATTTAAAATTACAGTTGGCTACAACGGGGTTCTTTTGAAGTCCCTAAACTTATTTTTCTGCACAATAAACTCAAGAACTGCAGAACTAAGCAAACTGAATGGGGCACTTACTTTAATTGGTCTTTAGAAGCCTCTAAACGAGTCCAAGATTCCAAAATCACTTCCCTCCAAGATACAAATTCTAAACTTTCTGAAGTGGTTTCTCAATTACAAAAGACTCATAACTCTTCTCTGTCACCCCCTCCTGCTCCTCAAGTCTGCCATCCACCCACCCATCCTCCACCTCTCTCGCTTCCCTTGCTGAACTCCCATTTTATTCCAAAGACCCCAAGGCCTCCCTTGATCTTCCAGCCCCAGCGTCTTCTACTTAAACCATTTCAAATTCTGCCCTTTAAATTGGAACCCAATAATGAGGGCACCCATTTATTTATGTGGCCATGCCACATGGCTTGTGGGATATTAGCTTCCTGACCAGGGATTGAACCCTGGCCGACAACACTGAAAGCATGAAGTCCCAACTACTGGACCTCCAGGGGATTCCCAGGGCACCCTTTTACATGTCATTTATACACTTTGGACGAAGGCAGAATTGTGAGCTATAGCCAAAGAATTTCCCAAGGTTACTGAAGACCCTCACCATTTTGCAAAGGAATTTATCATTGTCATTCAAACCTATGAGCCTTGTTTCCTGATCTTTAATAATTAGTCCACGTGCTCATGGGAGAAGGTCAGGCCCAACACTAGATAGCTAATGCTAGCTGGAATCATCCTCTAGAGTATCTTCAGTGGATCATGGCAGCTGATCCAAAGCCCAAGAAGCAGCGAAAACCTTATATGAAGCCATCTGCCAGGCCTTCCCAAAAACCGGTTGATAGGAATAAAATGCAAGCATGCAGTCAAGGGCTGACAAACCTGTGCATGACTATTACAACCGACATAAAGTTGTTTTCAAGGAAAACTCTGGACTCCCTTTGGATGCAGAGTCACTAAGGTGGCCTGTAACTCCATGTTCATAAACAGCCCAGATGAAGATCTCACAATTCTAGTAAAATGAGCACAACTTAATTGGGAAACCATGGTAACTTCCAATTTGGTTAATCTGGCAAACCAATTGACCTGGACTATTCAAAATTCAAATAAATGAAAAGCCACTAAAATCGTGAATTTACAGCTTCAACAGGTATAGGCCTCTTTCCAGGGGCTTCAACAAACTAAACCAAAGCCTCACACTCTAAAAATGTCTGCCATTTTTGCAAGAAACATGACCGTTGGAAAAAGGATTGCCTTAAACTAAAACCCTTTAAACAATCCTCCCGTGTTAAACCTTCAGCTCCTCTTATGGACTGAGCCTGCTCGAGGACAAACAAGGGGTTTTTCCAATCCTTCCCTTCAGTCTTCTGGACGAAACTTCCCTATGATTGGAAATGAAGTCCTTACTGTCTTAATTGACACTGGAGCCACACTATTCACGCTCAACCACACCAACCTCAAACAACCCCTTCCTCAGAGCACTGAGAAAATTCAAATGGTGACAACATCTAATAAACCCCTGATAGCTTATAAGTCCCTTAACTTTCCTTTCCAACTGGGCTCCCTCCAGGACAGCTATTCCTTCCTATTGCTCAATTCTGCTCCTGTCAACTTCCTAGGAAAAGACTTTTTAGAAAAATATCATGCTGCCATCTTTTTTTCTCTAAAGATGGAAATTTTCCTCGAAATTGATTTAACCCCCTCAACAACTAATGGCATTCCAAGCTCCTCAATCCTATTAGCAATTTTTGCCCTTAGGACAACCTTCTAAAATGACATAAACTTAAAACTCCTCAAAGAAGTCCCTGAGAAACTCTGGGCAAGCAAAGTCCACAGCCAACATTGGGTGCATTCATTCAGCTCTCCCAATTCAAATTTAAATTGACCCTGGTAAGCCTTCTCCTAATATTGAACAGTATCCTTTCAATCTTGAGGCCTTAGCAGGGATTAAACCAATCATAGAGGAATATAAGACACAAGGCCCCATAGTCCCTTGCACCAGTCCTTGTATTATACCCATTCTCCCTATTAAGAAGCCCAAGGAAGAGGATAGAGATTTGTCCAAGATTTGAGGGCTATTAATAACATTGTTATCTCCTTCTTGTTATCCAGTTGTCTCCAACCCTCATACCGTTTTAACGGCAATACCTACAGAGAATAAATTTTTCACCATAATAAATCTCTGTAGTGAATTTTTCAGCATACCCTGTGGATCCTGAAAGTCAATTTTTATTCACTTTCATGTGGGAAGGACAACGATACCCCTGACTATACTGAGAGCTTTTTCTACTTTTCACAGATCCTAGAAGCAGATTTAGCAGATGTCGTTTTTCCACAAGGGTCTACCGTCTTTCAATATGTTGATGAACTTCTTTTCTGGTCCTCTTGCAAGGAAGCAAGTGAGCAAGATAGCATCCGTCTCCTCAAGCTGTTAGTAACTAAAGTCTTTAGGTCTCTAAAGAGATTACTGCTTACTCAAATTCAGATCAAATACCCAAGACACTTGATCTCAGATCAAGGACTCCTTTTAGACCCTAAAAAGATTCAAAATGTCTCAAATTTCCCACAGACCAAAAGACAACTTCAAGGATTTGGGGGTCTGGCCAGATAGTGTAGGAACTGGATACCTAACTTTTTCTTAATTACCCAGTCTCTTTATGCATTGCTCAAAGCTGAAAGACCAGATCCCTTAGAGTGGGAAGAAAACACCTTATGGCTTTCCAGAACCAGAAAAGCAGATTTCTCAGTCCCCCTGCTTTAGGACATCTAATTACCAGCTTCCTTTTTTTCTCTTTGTGTAGGAAAGGGAAGAGAATGCCTTAGGAGTGCTTATTAAAAGGCACAGAGGTCAACACCGACCCCTTAGCTATTGCAGTCAACAATTAGACCCTGTAGCTAGAGGTCTTCCCCCACGAATGAGAGCTATTTCAGCTGCAGCAGCGCTTACAAAATCAACTGAAGAAATAGTTATGTGCTGTCCACTCATCATCTATGTTCCCCATGCAATAAAAGCCTTGCTCAATTCTCATCACACTAAACACCTTTCTGCAAGCCGTCTTACCTCATACAAAATATTGTGACTAACTTCTCCTCACATAACTCTTTCCCACTGCAACAACCTTAACACTGCAAGCCGTGTCCCTCTACCTACTGAGGAAACTCCTCATGACTGTCTGATCCTGACTGATCAGTTATTAATCCTAAGAGCTGACTTACAAGAAACCACTATTGCTAATGCAGAGATTTTATGATTTATTGATGGTTCTTATTTGAAAAATGTCAAAGGAAAATATTGTGCTGGGTATGCAGTCACCTCATCTTTTGAAGCTATTTTGAGGCAGCTCTGCTGATGACTGCTACTTCAAAACAACACCTAGAACTCCATGTTTTAACTAGAGCTTGCACCTTAGCAGAAGGCAAAACTGTGAGTATCTATACAGACAGTCACTCTGTCTTTGGGGTAGTTCATGACTTTGGCATGCTTTGGAAAGTATGGGGGGCAGGGGAGAACCAGATTAAGAATAGAAATTGGGATGATCCAACTTCCATTTGTTCTAGCCATCGTTTAGGTGCATGTACGTTCAAAACTAAATTCAGATGAAACCAAAGGAAATAATTTGGCTGATTAGGACACAAAGACAGCTGCCTTACAAGCCAACCAACCTGAAACTGTTATAGCAAACTTTAAATTAAAATTTAATTTAAAAAATGACTAGCGTCAGACGACATCTGATGCTAACGGCTTTCCCAAGATTCAGGACCAGGCTAATATATACATACACACTGCTCTAACCTCATTACTGCTCCTTTTCATATTAGATCTGCTCTATCACACTGAATAATTTACTGAGTTTAATGATACTAATTCAACATTGTTGCTAAGGAAGGCCCACTCAATTGGCTGGTGGTTTCGGAATATCACTTAATGACTTCCTTTATTATGTCCAAGATGGTGACATTTTGTTGGAATCTATTTAATCTTAGCTGAAGTTTTTACCTTCGCTGAGGTTGCTTCTTTTGAAAAATGGGAAAGATATTATTCTAGTGAACTATTCCCAAAATAGAGCAACTGGGGGACCTCTCTCTGAGTGCTTTGGTATGTCTCCAAAGACCACAATCATCCGGATCTAAGGGCTTTGTAGTTATACTTTTCACCAATAATTTCTCCTTGGTTTCCAACACTCTGGTAGATTTTAAGCATCTGGTAGATTTTAAGCATCCAGCCCCTAAGACTGTCTGCAGAGTAAAACTATATGATAAGGTGTCTCCACCTTGCTTTCAGTTGACACAAAACATTTCTCTAAAGCCCTATTCCTCTAACGTTCCTACCACCTGTACCCTCTTTTTCCTTTACCTCTGGCATCAAGCAAATGACGGACCAAAATTTGTAAGAAATGTGATGTCATCAGCGTACGCCAAGCCTTTTGTCATACTGGGATCAGATGGTTGTCAGCCGACCCTTAACGGTCTGTAAAGGCCGCGTGGATCCTTGGCTAGGACGGATCCCTAAGTTCATACCTGTCACTGAAAACATGAGTAACCACACTCTTGGCAGCATACTATGTGCCTCTTCTGGATACACCTGTGTATGTGGTTACAAAGGAGAACCATGGGCTTATGAATATCTAGAAGCTGGCATATGACAGGACAATACCTTTGGGAATACCATAAATTTAGTTTCAAGTTTTTGTTAAAGAAAAACATTCAAGGAGAGACTCGGCAGCCCCTTTTTATGCCCAATCTACTCTCCATTGATTACCGTTGCCAAAGGACTTGTTCCCTGGATTGGTGCAGTCCATAACGACCTGCTGATAAAGAATTTATCCCTAAGCATAGCTAAATTAGAAAATTCTACCGCTCGAGTCTTGGCTCAATGGCAATGATCCCTGGATTCCCTAGCAAGGGTTACATTTAGATAATCGAACAGCACTCGATTATCTCCTTGCAGAACAGGTTGGTATCTGTGCCATAGACAACACCTTCTGCTACACCGGAATCAATGCTTCTGGTGAAGTTGAATTAGAACTCAAAAAAATTAGAAAAATAGCACAAGACCTCTCTGGTCCAATATCCTCTGGTTCCCTATTGATGTTTTCAGCTGGTTTCCTTCAGGTTCAGGCTCTCGGCTAACATCAGGACTTCAAATTTTGCTCATTCTTTTATTACTGGAATTTTGCTCTGGGTGCTTGATTTAAACTTCTTATGCTACTCCTCACTCTGTTCTCCTCCAAAACATCTATGAAAACCAAGATTATGGTTGCTCAACAGATTGAAATGATAGATAAGTCTTATTCACCTGAACCTTCATGTAACTTGATGAAATTCCCAGACAAGGGAACTGCCTCAGAATCACTTCCTAAACATCTCCCTGTTGCTCAAATGTGGCCTAACCCTTAAGGTACTGACTCCTTGAAATAACCACGGAAGATTAAAAATTCCCCCCAATGTAGGACATGACTTTCTGGGACAGGTCCATCCCAGCAATGTGAGACAAAGCAAATCTGTAAGTTGATTAGCAATGTTTTAGAGAAAGATCTTGATCAAGAGGGAGAAATGTGAAATGTGAAATAAAATGAAGCCACTTATGTTGAGGGAGTTTTTAAAATGGAGCCAGGAGGCCATTAAGGAGGTGGATCTTACGCCTGTCCTCACCTGGTGGATCCATGAACTCTTGAACTGGGCCAAATAACAACTACATTTGACCCTGAACAATGTTGGGGGTTAGGGGCACCAACTCCCACACAGTCAAAAATCCTTTAACTTTACAGTAGGCCCTCTGTCTCTACAGTTCTGCATCTGCAGATTTAACAAACCAGTTAAAGTATTTGTAATGCAAAACTCCCTTCTTTGCCTTTAAAAGGCCCTGACGTTTACTCCCTAGTGGGACACCGAGTGGGTGCAATTCTTTGCAATTTTTTGATCCCAAATAAACACTTTTTGCTCGATTATTGCCTCCTAGGTTAATTTACATCTACAGTCACCTTCCTTTCTTCCTAGTGATGACTCACCTGACTTTAGGCGAAAAGTTGGAACCAGAATTAAGAGGAACTGAGGGAGCCCATGCTGCAAAATATTGTCTTCCGAAAAGGAGAGAGGAAAACAATTCATTCATGTTTACAGGTATGTACTGAGCATCTACCTTATGTTGGCATGGTATTGGGTGCAGGGGATATAGCAAAATATTAAAAAATCTCTGAGCTTGCATTCTTGTTGGGGAGACAGACAACAAACATGATTTTTTTAAAGGAAGTAAAATTCCCAAGAGAAATGAAAACATACATCCTCACAAAAACTTGTACATGAATGTTCATAGCAGCGTTATTTACAATAGCCAAAAAGTGGAAAGAACCCAAATGTCCATCAGCTGATTAACAGAAAAGGAAAATGTGGTATGGCCATACAAAGAAACATTATTTGGCCACTGAAAGAAATGAAGTACTGATGCACGCTGCAACATGGAAGAACCTTGAACACATGCTAAGTGAATAAAGTCAGTTACTAAGGTTCATATAACATATGATTCCATTTATATGAAATGCCCAGAACAGGCACATCTGTAGAGATAGAAAGAAAGTTAGTGGCTGCTTAGGAGTAGGGACAGTGGGATGGTTTGAGGGGAAATGGGGACTGACTGCTAATGGGTTCAGGAGTTCGTTTGGGGACAGTGAGAATGCACTATAATTGATTGTTACGTTGGTTGTACAGCTCTGACAATAATACTAAAAACCATTGAATTGTATGCTTTAAATGAATGAATTGCATGGTATGTGAATTATACCTCAATTTGAAAAAGTAAAATTTATAGTACATTCAGTGGTGGTAAGTACTATGGAGAATGTCAAAAAAATAAGGGGGAAGGGCATGGGCCGAGCAGGGATGGGGGAGTTTCGGAGGGTGGAGCTGGGCTACCATTTTTATACAGAGTTGGGAGGGTAGTCACCCATTGGTGACTTTTGAGTAAAGATCTAAAGGAGGTCAGAGGAAAACCTTCGACTCTGACAGCTGCAAGGGAAGGAAAGTTTTTTCCATCACTCAGTCATTCCCAGAGGGCAATTCAGATATAACGAACACTAGTAAATAAAGAGTAACTACAGTTTTATAAAGTTCTTAATATTGCTAGCATATTATTTTCATATTTTTCTACATGTTAAACATTTAAATAAGGCCGGTATTGGTCAGAAAACACTAAGTGAGTGCATCTGAAGATTTAGGAATTTTAGAAGTTTTGTATGGTGGAGATTTGGTTTTTATTGTTTGGAAGGTGCGCACAGTAGAATGCTGTAAAATGTAGTTGTATTTTTTTTCTTTTGGCTTTCTCAATTGAAAAAATAAATATTAATAAACATGGCAGTCAGCAATTTATTCCCAAATACTTTAATTTTCCTCTCTATTTTTTTTTTTTTTTTTTTTTTTTGCTGTACACGGGCCTCTCACTGCTGTGGTCTCTCCCGTTACAGAGCACAGGCTCCAGACGCGCAGGCTCACGGGCCTAGCCGCTCCGCGCATGGGGCACGAACCCGCGTCCCCTGCATTGGCAGGCGGACTCCCAACCACTGCGCCACCAGGGAAGCCCAATTTTTCTTTCTTAAAACACTGAATTTTCCCTCTTCTTTAACTCTTTGACGTTAACTTTGTAAACAAATACTCTGAATGTTGGGACAATACAGGAAACATTCTCCGGTTAGCATGTAACTCCTCACTTTGGCCAGAAGAGGGCACTAGAGAGCTTTTGGGCTGCTTAATCCCAAAGGGCTGGGTGGAGCCTGAAGCATTCCTTTAGCCCCGCCAGCTCCAGCCCTGACTCAGAAGCAGGCTACCCACCACTTCTCTGAAGGACAAGCTCAGACACATTCTTTAACGTCTAACACTTCTTTAACCTCAAGCGTGACGTTCTGCGAAATCTTCAGACTCTGACAATATGTGCTTATCCCCTGATACTTGTTTTGTGTTCTGCTTTTGTTTTTAGCTCTTTTTGAGGTAAATACAGGATTTTAATTTCATTTTACATAAACCACACAAAAGAAGCACCAAACATGTTTCAGGGCACATGCGTCCCACTAAAGAGAGACAATACCGGATATGGACAAAGTACAGCCTAAAACAGCTGACTATAGCTTCTCTGGTAAAAATCTGGTGGCCTAAACTTGCCTTGATACCCAACAGAAGTCTTACATTTCAGTCTTGACAGTAAAGGACACTGAGAATGACAATAGCTAATTAGCCTAAGTTTTGAAAAGTGCACAGATGTCTAATAGTAGAGCAAACATATTTAAAATTGATAGTGACCAATGTAAGATAGGCACTCTTAACTACCGTGGATTAAAGTAGAAATCGTTGAAGACTTTTAGGAAGACAATTTGGCAAAACCTTTCAAAATTTTAAATGTGCTTAACTTCAACCCAGTAATTCCACCTTTAGAAATCAGTTCCCTTGTATATGTGCACAAAGATGTTATATATAATAATTATAATAATGATAATAGCGTTTAGCTCTTACTATGTGCCAGACACAGTTGAAGAACTCTGTATATGCTGACTAATTTAATTCTAAAAGTAGCCCCATAATCCCCACTTTATTTGTTTTTTTTGCTTGTTTTTTGCGGTACGCGGGCCTCTCACTGTTGTGGCCTCTCCTGTTGCGGAGCACAGGCTCCGGACGCGCAGGCGCAGCGGCCATGGCTCACGGGCCCAGCCGCTCCGCGGCATGTGGGATCTTCCCGGACCGGGGCACAAACCCATGTCCCCTGCATCGGCAGGCGGACTCTCAACCACTGCGCCACCAGGGAAGCCCATAATCCCCACTTTATTAATGAGGAGACTGAGGCACAGAGAGGTTAAGTAACAGCTATGAAGTGGTGGAGCCAGGATTCAAATGCACGTAGCCTGAGTCCAAAGTTCATGCTCTTAACCACTATGCCGTACAGTACAGGGTATTTACCGTTGCACTGTTTACAATAGTGTAAAACTGGAAACAACCTGTGACTATTGCTGGTGGAATTGTTAAATAACTGATGGTAACAACCATTTTATCAAAATAAATTCAGTTTAGATATGCTGACTCTGAAAGAGCCCTAAAGATATATTGTAGGGAAATGGGAAAAAGGGGAAAGAAGCAATTCTCAGAATAATACACATAATATCCCATTTATGGGTTTTTAAATTACAAATTTGTATTTGGACATATATAAAAGCATAGTAAAAGGATGGAAGGACCTACAGACATCAAACTATACTAGTTGTAGCCTTTGGAGAGGAGAGTGGTACTGGGGATGGGGGTGGTTGTAAAATGGAAATTTCATGTTTTACTCTATATAATTCTGTATTACTTAAATGTTTAAAAAAAATAAAATAGGGCTTCCCTGGTGGCACCCTGGTTAAGAATCCGCCTGCTGATGCAGGGGACATGGATTCGAGCCCTGGACCGGGAAGATCCCACATGCTGCGGAGCAACTAAGCCCGTGTGCCACAACTACTGAGCCTGCACTCTGCAGCACGCGAGCCACAACTACTGAGCCTGCGTGCCTAGAGCCCATGCTCTGCAACAAGAGAAGCCACTGCAATGAGAAGCCCGCGCACCGCAAAGAAGAGTAACTCCTGCTCGCCTCAACTAGAGAAAGCCTGCACACAGCAACGGAGATCCAATGCAGCCAAAAATAAATAAATTAAAAAATATATATATATATGTTTATGTACTACAGTAACACCCTTTCAAAGAAAGAAAATGATATAGTGTAAAAATAGAAGTGAATCTTAGCAAGCAGTCCAATCAACCCCTTCATATCACAAATGAGGAAACCGAGGTATGAAGAAGTAAAATGGAGTGTATACTGTTATATGTACAATGACTGAGCAAAGCTAGAGCCTGCCAGCCTGACTCCTGCCTCAGGGTTCTTTGTGTTACATCATTTTGTCTTTCCCTGGTAAAACTTTAGAAAATGAGTTATGTACGATTTTAATGTGATTTCACAGTTACACTTTATTTCAGAGATTCATAATTATGTGGCCTTTAAAAAGTTTTGGAAGGATATATAATTTCAGTCATTTAATCAACTAATATTTGTTAAATCAAATAATTAGACATTACTAATTAGATGCTAATTGCTATATGCCAGGTATGGTGCTAGGCCCTGGAAATATAACGTTGATCCAAATAAACATAGTTGTCGCCCTCAAGAATTATGAGAAAATGTTTACCACATTACCATACATGAAGAAAACAAAATGTGAAGCTGTATATGCTGGAAGAAAATGCACAGAAATGTTAACAGTGTTATCTTAGGAGTTATGTGGTTCTTTACATATTTCCATGTTTTCTTTTTCTTAAAAGTTTTCGATTTACATGTATTTCTGTCACAATCGGAAAAATATACATTAAAGAATCAAATAGTAACTCCTTGCTAAGTTTTGAAACATATTGAATTATATGAAAAGAGAAGAAAGGCCATTGTACTAGAGGAAATCAAATGTTTCCTGGGGGAAAGAAGGCTTGGGCTAGCTCTTCTATTCCTGACTCTAAACCGTAAATCTATGAAATTCCCAGACTTCTCAGAGGGCACAGAATGGAGGTGGGAGACATCTTTTGTCGCATTACTAGGGAACATCAAGCGTAAACTTCAGAAGAAAGAGCACTGGAAACCACTTCAAGCTAGCAGTTTAGTCCTCAGGCTCTGGAGAGAGACAACTCAGCTCGGCCCCTTTCTAGCTATGCAACTTCGAGAAATGTACTTGCCTTTCTGAACTTCGGTTTCTCCATCTGTAAATGGGAACAAGAGAGAAATTATATCACTGTGTGGTTATGAGAATTAAATGAGATAATGTCTGTAAGATGCTCAAAACCATGATTGTCACATAATTGTGCTTAGTTTATGTTACCTGCTGCCAAGCTCAGCAGCAGGAACTTATTCTCACTTCCCTGACCATCCCCCTGACTCTGACGTCCACACACAGTCCACACACATATATGGACCCGTACACTGAAAAACACAGGCTAACCCATAGAGAAAATGTCATTAGTGCGCTTTTAGGCCGTCATACAAATTAGCTCCTCTACTTAACAATTGGACTAGAAAGAGAATTGCCCTGAATATTAAAATATAATAATAAATAGAGAATGATATATTAGAAGAAAATTTTCACATTATTGTTTAAGCTTCCTCTATGTCCATAGAAATAGGTCTTAATATTTTACAATATCCATTGCTTTATTTTCCAAGTCCCTTAAAAATAATGTTTTCTTTTTTTTAAGCATATATATTTTTAAAATTTATTTATTTATTTTATTTTTGGCCACGTTGGGTCTTAGTTGCTGCGCGCGGGCTTTCTCTAGTTGCAGCGAGCGGGGGCTACTCTTCATTGTGGTGCACAGGCTTCTCACTGCAGTGGCTTCTCTTGCTGCGGAGCACGGGCTCTAGATGCATGGGCTTCAGTAGTTGTGGCTCACGGGCTCTAGAGCACAGGTTGTGGCGCACAGGCTTAGTTGCTCCGCAGCACATGGGATCTTCCCAGACCAAGGCTTGAACCCGTGTCCCCTGCATTAGCAGGTGGAATCTTAACCACTGCACCACCAGGGAAGTCCCTAAGTCCCTTAAAAATAACCAGTAATGAAAGGACTCTGAAGAAAACTGGCCATATGGTAATGCAAGACGGCTTAGCCCTGAATTCCAGAGCTCCCAAATAAACAAAGGCTTGGTGCCCTCCTGACATGGGACCAGCAGAGCTATCCAACTTGAAGAGACCACATGCGCCTGGACAATGTGGATGTCCACAGCCCCCATGGTGACTTAACCCTTATTCATTGTCCAGAGCCAGAAGTTGGTGCTTCAGCACTTTGATGCTTTGAAGAACCATTTGTCAAATACACAAATGCCATTTGTGTAATAATGCAGCACCTGCTAGATTTTTTTTTTTTTTTTTTTTTGCGGTATGCGGACCTCTCACTGTTGTGGCCTCTCCCGTTGCGGAGCACAGGCTCCGGACGCGCAGGCTCAGCGGCCATGGCTCACGGGCCCAGCCGCTCTGCGGCATGTGGGATCTTCCCGGACCGGGGCACGAACCGGTGTCGCCTACATCGGCAGGCGGACTCTCAACCACTGCGCCACCAGGGAAGCCCCAGCACCTGCTAGATTTTGAAGGAAAGTAAAAAAAATTCAGTAAGCCTACAGTGAAATCATAAGATCATTTTCCAACATGTAGTCCTACTGCTGAGATCCCTCTTACAGCCACGAAGGAAGCCAGCACCAATAAGGACAGAAAGAAAGAAAACCAGAGCCCTGAATCCACAATGCTTGAAGCTTGGAACTACCTCTGGACTCTTCAATTCTATGGGCCAATAAATCCTCATGCTTTAAAAAAAATAACCTATAATGGATAAATAGTGGTGAAACAAGTGAGTTTTTTATTCTGGTTTTGAGTCATAGAACCAATTTTTTTTTTCTTCCAGTTTTATTGAGCTATAACTGACATACAGCCCTGTATACGTTTAAGGTGTACAGCATAATGATTTGACTTACATACATCATGAAATGATTATTACAATAAATTTAGTGAACATCCATCACCTCATATAGATACTGAATTAAATAAATTCTCGTGATTTACTCTCTTAACAGCTTTCATATATAATACACAGCACTGTTAAATTATATTTATCATGTTGTACATTATATCCCTAGTCCTTATTTATCTTACATCTGGAAGTTTGTACCTTTTGCCTTCATCCAATCCCCCTCCCTTGCCCCCTGCCTCTGGTAACCACAAATCTGACCTCTTTTTCTATATTTGTTTGTTTGTTTGTTTTTGAAGTATAATTGACCTACAACACCACGTTAGTCCCCGTTACACAACATAATGATTTGATATTTCTGTACATTTCAAAATGATCACCATGACAAGTCTAGTTAAGATATGTCACCATACAAAGATATTGCATAGTTTTTAACTGTAGTCCCCACATTGTACATTTCATACTCATGACTCATTTATTTTGCAACTAGAAGTTTCTCCCTCTTAATCTCCCACACCTATTTCTTTCCTCTCCCCACTGTGGCAACCACCTATTTGTTCTCTGTATCTGTAACTCTATTTCTATTTTGCTGTGTTTGTTCATTCATTTTATTTTTTAGATTCCACATCTAAGTGAAATCATACAGTATTTGTCTTTCTCTGTCTGACATTTCACTTGTCATAATGTCCTCCATGTTCATACATGTTGCTGCAAATGGCAACATTTCATTCCTTTTTGTGCTGAATAATATTCCACTGTGTGTATATATATATATATGTATATACACACACACACACACCCTACGTCTGTCATGGAACCAAATTTATGGAGCATGGACTTACGTAGAGTCACACCAACGTTTTAACAGTAGTATGTTTGTTCCCTAACACTAGGAATTCCAAATCCTATTTCTTTTGGAATACTTTTAAACTCAGATTCATCTCATATATATTGCAAGTCTAAGCCATAAGTATGTTTTACTGAGGAACACATTACATAAATCAACTTGTTGTTTGCACATTGGGAAGGCTCACCGAGTGGAGGAATCGCTGCTGCGCAAGAGGTGCTGGAGTGCTGGGCTGACTGAGCGACTTAAGGCCCGAGGGAAGTGTGTGAAGGAGCACTGTTCCAGCGAGTCACTCATCCATCTTTCTTCTGGATTTGCTGCTGGAGGCAACATACCGAACACTGAGGCAAGGGGGAATGAGGTATCAATACGTTTTAGATAAGGAACTGCTTGACCTAAGCAGAATTTCTCCATTTCCTTCTCTTTGCTCTCAAAGGGAGTAAGAAGGAAATAATGTGCGAGTAAAGAGGTGAATGGGAGAGCGGTCATGTTTCTACCTTATAAATGCTGAAAAACTTGAGTCGCTGAATACCTTTATCTGGCTTTTGCCTGTTTAGATAACAAAAACCATATTCAGGCAGCCCAGGGAAGAATACAGTAATGGGGATTTAGAAAACTCCAAGCAAGGCCAGTTCAAAGCAGGTTCCAGTTTGACTTATAAATGTAATTCATTTTATCTTGTAGTCTTGAAAAGTTAATATCTTTCTAAAGAACTTGGAATCAGAGGGTAACTAATGAAGGAGAAGAAAATGGAATGGTCTGGGCCAGAATGATTTGGCATGGGGTGGGAACCCCATCTCCCCCCGCCCCACCAGACAAAACAATTGAAGATTCCATTGCGTTCGTAATCAAGTGCATCTCCCTAGCCTAAAGTTGAAAGCACTCCACAAATTGGTCCGTGCTTATTTCAAGCCTTGTTTCCTGCTAAACTTCATTTAACCCATACAAACACAGGTGACTCCTTTCATACCATTTCTTAGCTTTGTGCTTTTGTTCAAGTTGCTCCATTCCTGCTTGGAATGCCCTCTTCCTCTCCCTCCCCCGAGTATCTGCCCATCAAATTTAAACTCTTTATTTAAAGCATAGCTCAAAGCTGACATGCTCCAAAGTGCCTTGCAAGGGTCTTCCAGCAGGAAAGAATCTCACCGTCCTTAATATTTCCATAGTATTTTGTATGTACCGATATTGTACACTTATTGCCATCTGTCTTGTATCACATTTATTTATGTGTTTATCTTCCACACTTGGTTTCCAGCTCAGAATGCAAAGGCCATGTGTCCCTTTCACCTTTGAGCCTCCATCTATGAGCTCTGCACATATTGTATAGCTCCTAGACTCAGTACCTTCCTATTTCCTTACAGTACATATGTACTACCTATAATAATAACTCACCTGTACTCATTTAAGCACTGTTTTAAGAGTTCTACCTATATTGACTCATTTAAAACACACCACACAGCTATGAGGTAGGTTACCATTATCATCTGCAGTATACAGTTGAAGACACTGAGATGTTACAATAAATTGCCCAAGGTCACACAGCTAACTGATTGCAAAACTGGGATTTGAATCCAGGTAAGTCTGGTTCCACAGTCATACTCTTGGCCTCTAAGAGACGTATATATATCACCTTTAATCTTTTTCTTTTTTTTGAAATCAGAACTTTATAAAAACTCAAGTTTTATATGTAACAGGGGCTGTGTTTGGGGTTTCTGTTCTTCTTCATTGACTGTTTATTCTTATGCCATCATTGCTTTGGTAATTGTAGCTTTGTAGTACATTTTAGTGACTGGTGGTGCCCATTACCTTTCATTAATCTACATTTTCAATTGTCCATGTCACAAGTATTTCATTCTTTCATGTGGACCTAACAATCATTTTTTTAAATTTCAAAAATAAATTCATTGTTTTTTGTTAAACATTTTACCATAAAAATTTTCAAACACACACACACACACACAAACAGTAAATACTTTTCTGAGGCCCTGTATACCTATCAGCCAGATTCAACAGTCAACATTTTTCCCAGCTTTGTTGAGATATTAATTGACATACAACATTGTGTAAGTTTAAGGTGCACAATGCGATGGCTTGGTACACATATATATTACATATCACCATAATAAGGTTAGTTAACACATTCTTTTTTAAAAAACTTATTTTATTGACGTATAGTTGATTTACAATGTTATGTTAGTTTCTGCTGTACAGCAAAGTGATTCAGTTATACACATATCTACGTTCTTTTTTTTTTTGCGGTACGCGGGCCTCTCACTGTTGTGGCCTCTCCTGTTGTGGAGCACAGGCTCCGGATGCGCAGGCTCAGTGGCCATGGCTCACGGGCCCAGCCGCTCCCTGGCGTGTGGGATCTTCCCAGATCGGGGCACAAACCCGTGTCCCCTGCATTGGCAGGCGGACTCTCAACCACTGCGCCACCAGGAAAGCCCTATATCTACGTTCTTTTTCATATTCTTTTCCATTACGGTTTATCACAGGATATTGAATACAGTTCCCTGTGCTATATAGTAGGACCTTGTTGTTTTTCCTTTCTATATATAATATTTTGCATCTGCTAATCCCATATTCCCAATCCATCCCTCCCCCGCTTTGCCTCCCAGCAACCACAAGTCTGTTCTCTATGTCTGCAAGTCTGTTTCTGTTTTGTAGGTAAGTTCATTTGTGTCATTTTATTTATTTATTTATTTTTAATAAATTTATTTATTTTTGGCTGTGTTGGGTCTTTGTTGCTGTGTGCGAGCTTTCTCTAGTTGCGGTGAGCAGGGGCTACTCTTTGTTGCCGTGCGCAGGCTTCTCATTGCAGTGGCTCCTCTTGTTGCGGAGCATGGGCTCTAGGCATGTGGGCTTTAGTAGTTGTGGCACATGGGCTCAGTAGTTATTGCTCACGGGCTCTGGAGCACAGGCTCAGTAGTTATGGCGCACAGGCTTAGTTGCTCCATGGCATTTGGGATCTTCCCAGACCAGGGCTCAAACCCGTGTCCCCTGCATTGGCAGGCAGATTCTTAGCCACTGTGCCACCAGGGAAGCCCCATTTGTGTCATTTGAGATTCCACATATAAATGATAGCGTATGGTATTTGTCCTTCTCTTTCTGATTTACTTCACTTAGTATGATCATCTCTAGGCCCATCTATGTTGCTGCAAATGGCATTATTTCCCTCTTTTTTATGGCTGAGTAATATTCCATATATATATATCTATATATCTATCTATATATATATATATATCTCACATCTTCTTCATCCATTCATCTGTCAATAGACATTTAGATTGTTTCCATGTCTTGGCTGTTGCGAATAGTGCTGCTATGAACATAGGGGTGCATGTATCTTTTTGAATTAGAATTTTGTCCAGATATATGCCCAGGACTGGGATTTCTGGGTCATATGGCAACTATATTTTTAGGTTTTTGAGGAACCTCCATACTGTTTTCCATAGTGGCTGCACCAATTTACAATCCCACCAACAGGGAACACATTCTTTAACTCACAAAATTACCATTCTGTGGTAGTTGTTGTTGTTATGGTGAGAACATTCTTTTTTTCTTTTTTTTTCTTTTGTATCTGGGATGATGAATGTTAACTAAACTTATTGTGGCAATCATATAATCACCTTTAATCTTAATTATTGTATTCTTTTGGATAAGTCAGAGACTTTGATAAGCCACACGTTGTATGTGGAATTCTAGAGGTCTGATATCATAAGTATTAGATTAGGAGAATTTGACTGAACATGAGTAAATCCATTGAAAATTAGAAGCTGTTGAAATAGACATTTCTTACATTTTCAGGCTGCCAGCATCTTTTGATCACTCTTGCTATGTCTAGGAAGAGTGTCTGGCTTTAGGAGTCCTGCTTCCTCAAGAGAGAAACCCAGAAAACTCAATTCCTCAGGATCCTGTGCAGCTTTCGCATAGGCATTTGAGACTTTATTTCAGAAGCTGCATGAGGAGACAGGCTCTGTCTCCAAGCGCAGAAGCAGAGGGATGGCTGTGGTCATAAGGTTGAGTTCTGACCCAGGAGTTAGCCTTTGCTGCCAGCAGCATGGGCACAGTAAGGTCAATCCCTGGCAGAAGGGCCGTGATGTGCCCTCCCACAGTGTGGAGAGCAGGGCCAGCAGCAGCAGGTTCCTCATCAGACCAGTTCTGCACCGTGGTTTTCAGGGTTGCTCCTGGAAGTGTAGCCTTAAGTCTGTTTTCTCCAGTCCTCCTACTGATTCTGTGAGCCAACCTGTGATACTGTGATTTATAATAAGAAATATATATATTTGGTCTTTGTCTCAGTGATGACAGCAATAAAGATGCCTTTTATTATGTTAATGAGGTGACTTTTGGAAAGTCCCAG
Source organism: Aethalodelphis obliquidens (assembly GCF_003676395.1). Taxonomy (NCBI): domain Eukaryota; kingdom Metazoa; phylum Chordata; class Mammalia; order Artiodactyla; family Delphinidae; genus Aethalodelphis; species Aethalodelphis obliquidens. Next base: position 15,569,466 of record NW_020837992.1, on the reverse strand, counting down.
GATAACCTAAGGATGGGAGCTAGTTGCTAGGGGAGCCAACAAAGTGATTAGAGGGTTGGTGGCCCTCCTAGTCCCCTCTCTACTTCCAGGGAGCGGAGAGGGGCTGGAGACTGAGTTCCATCACCAACAGCAAGTGAGTTAATCAATTATGCTTACGTAATGAAGCCTCCATAAAAACACAAAAGGATGAGCTTTGAAGAGCTTCCGGGTTGGTGAATACTTGGAGCTGTGGGGGAAACGGCATGCTCAGAGGGCGTGAAAGCTCTGTGTCACTTCTCACATACCTTGCCTGTGTGTCTCTTCCAGCTGGCTGTGCCTGAGTTATATTCTTTTATAATAATCTAGTGAGGAAATTGTTTCTCTGAGTTCTGTGAGCCATTCTAGCAAATCTGTCGAAGCCAAGGTTGGGAGCATGGGAACCTCTGATCTATAGCTGGTTGGTCAGAAGCACAGGTGACAGCCTGGACTTGTGATTGCTGTCTGAAGTGGGGGGGCGGGGGATGAGACAGTCTTGTAGGATTGAGCCCTTAACCTGTGGGGTCTGATGTTAGCTCCAGGTAGACAGTGTCAGAATTGAGTTAATTGCTTGGTGGTGTCGAAAAACACACATTAGACACCCAGTATCCTCTTTTACAGCTTTATCAGGCTATGCTTTGCATACCATAGAATTCATCTGCTTTAACCCAATATCTTTTCAAAACTTCTTTTAATAAACTGCTTAAATATCCAGATTCAGTTTCTATTGTTTGTAACTGAAAAGTCATTGAGTTTTCTATAATCATAAAATGATTATGGCATTTTCTTTGGAATGATTTATTGCCACTTTTATTATCGTAATTCTAAAGTTATTCATGAGTCTCTCTTTGTTCAATGGCATTTCTTTCTTTCTTTTTTTTTCCTGTACGCGGGCCTCTCACTGTTGTGGCCTCTCCCGTTGTGGAGCACAGGCTCCGGACGTGCAGGCTCAGCAGCCATGGCTCACGGGCCCAGCTGCTCCGCGGCGTGTGGGATCTTCCCAGACCGGGGAACGGACCTGCGTCCCCTGCATTGGCAGGCGGACTCTCAACCACTGCGCCACCAGGGAAGCCCCAATTGCATTTCTTTGGCACACTTTATCACACCCATGATATATTTTAAAAATAAGGAATATCATAAAAATGGCAAAAGCCAACATTTAAGTAGATTCTCTTTTAAGGACCTCCACCTAACTGACTTACCTGGTGCTCACAACATTAACTCTTATGGCGAGGTGGCTGCTCTATTATGCTTGAGGTGTTTGTTCTCAGACCTTTTAATGTAGTTATACTTTTTATTGTTTAACCTACATCTAATTTGACAACTAAACAGGTTTAAGTGATTCTATCTTATTGCGTGTTTCCAAGGCGTTCAATTTACGTTTCACAGAAACAATTTTCTTTCTTTTCATTCTTTATTATATTTTATTGATTTAGGTAACTTAAAAAATTAAACTGTGTACTTAAACACTAATGGAAATGTCAGAATGAAATGTTACCAATCAAAAAACCCATTCTTGGAGGCTGCTCCTGCCTAATGTCCTTGTGATATATTAGGTACTGCATATCTCATCAGAGAGCGAAGGCTGTCCCTGTATCTGTGTTGGAAGCTGGGTTGCTCAACGGACATACCTTGCTTATCACCAAAAGGGAAACTGAAGACCAACTTAGAAGCCTGAAGCGGTTTAGTCCTTTAATTAAAAAGTGAAAGGTATCAATACAACAGAGGAAGGAAGAGTCCCATCCAATAGAAGAGTCTGGTATCTAAACGATAACAAAATTAAATAAGAAATGACAAGCTGCTGGGTTTTTCTGTTGTGTTTTTGTTTGTTTGTTTTTTTGTTTTTGTAATCTGAGGTCTCAGGTCTTAAACATTAAATCAGTTTATCTAGAAATCTTGTGTAAAAATGGACTGGGATGAATTCAGTAAGACAATAAGATATGGATAGTATTTTCAAAAGGTATTTTTAAGCTAAATCTAATCATCCCTTCTCAGCATTTGAAACTCAACCTATGTCCCACCACACAAAGCTATACCACAGTAAACAAAGGTCCAGGGCCTAAAGAGATAGAGGAAATGAATACTCTTTGGAAGTTCTTTCCAGCCAGAAAGTAAATACGGCCAAACAGTGGAGTATGGTTGTGGTATTTTCCAGATATGAGCTAAATTCAGCGTGGTGTGTTACCAAGCACAATTTACTCAGCATGAAATGTTCCAATTCATAAGGAGGTGTGAGGAGAAGCCCCAGTTTACCTGCCACCATAGATTTTAGAGGAAGATCAAGTCTAAGGTTTACTTTTGGTTTCTAAGGACTTCTTGCATCTCAGGGCACTGAGGCCATGAATATTTTGGTTTTCACTGTAAAGTTACAGTAACTAACTCTGGTGGTTTTTAGAAACACATAGAATAAGGTTGCCTTTGTCAGCAAGCTATTAGAAATAGACTGTTGATTAACCCCTGCACAATGTCTGATGTTTAACTTCTTGAAGTAAACATTTGCAGGTCACAGCAGTGACTTGGTAGGTTTTACATATCACTTCAGGTGGAGAGGTAAAGGTATTAATGGCAAACTACACATCTGATCAATGTATCTGTTCCCTGTGTTTAAGAGTTGAAAGTGAATTAAACTTATGAATGAAATCAATCTCTTAGATTCTAAAGTATAAATTCATAACAATTTCAAGAAAGATGTTTATAACTTTACAATTTCAATACAAAAGCATGATGTCTGAAATTAAAAAGCATAAAACTACGAAATCTTTAAAAAGTTTTAAAAACATTTTAAGTGTATTGGTTAAATTTCTAGGACCATGGTAGGAATTGAAACATTCTGGTAGTTGCTAGATTTCTGGAAATAATTACCTGCAAGGAGATTAACACCTCTCAACTAGTTAGTGGCCCAGCTCTATGCTATTGTTCTTTGGTAAAGGGGCTATTCATTCATCAAGCTGGACCCAGCCAACCAAACAAAGAGATGCTTGGTGCCTGTTCAGGTGGACTCCAGGACAAGAAAAAGGACTGCTCATTTCCTCAAGATTGAACTTTTGATCAGTGCTGTGTGGCCAAGCTAAAAAGTTTGATAGGATTTTAAACAAGACTTTAATGGCATTTCGGAAGCCACCACCAAATATCCTCCACTAAGGAAGCAAAGTAACAAGTTAGATGGAGCCAGACAGGAATTTATTAAGGAAATTCACCTCTGTTACTACAATGTGCATAGAATTCTTTTGGCATCTACAGTCATGGCTGATGAAAATTTTACAAAAATATTATTCACTTTGGCAAATCTGAGGATGTGATAGAGGTCTTATTCACAACTGTCAAGTTTTTAGTATCTGGAATGGGGTTGAGTTTCCAAGATGCCGGGGTACAACAGAAGAATGACTGACAAAGCTTCCTTTCTCCTGAACCTTATATTCTAGTGGTGGAGACAGACTGTAAACATCTTTCTACAATATATTTTTACAAACTGTGATTAGTGTTTTGAAAGAAATAGGGTACTGAGAAGAAAATAGCAGATGGGGAGGGCTTCCCTGGTGGCGCAGTGGTTGAGAGTCCGCCTGCCGGTGCAGGGGATGCGGGTTCGTGCCGCGGTCCGCGAGGATCCCGCATGCCGTGGAGCGGCTGGGCCCGTGAGCCGCAACGGGAGAGGCCACAACAGCGAGAGGACAAAAAAAAAAAAAAAAAAAAAAAAAAAATAGCAGAGGGGAGCTAATTAAATAGGGTGTCAGAGAAGTCCTGAGTTGGGGACTTTCTTTTTTCTTGTATTTTTTTCAGTTGAAGTATAATTGCTGTTCAACATTATATAAGTTACAGGTGTACAATATAGTGGTTCATAATTTTTAAAAATTATACTCCATTTATAGTCATAGAATATTGGCTCTATTCCCTGTGTTGTACAATATATCGTTGTAGCTTGCTTTATACATAATAATTTGTGTCTCTTAATCCCCTACCCCTGTTTTGCCCCTCCCCATACTGGTAACCACTAGTTCGCTCTCAATATCTGTGAGTCTGCTTCTTTTTTGTTACATTCACTACTTTGTTGTATTTTTTAGCTTCCACATGTAAGTGCTATCATACAGTATTTGTGTTTCTCTGTCTGACTTATTTCACTTAGCATAATGCCCTCCAAGTCCATCCATGCTGCTGCAAATGGCAACATTTCACTCTTTTTTACTACTGAGTAATATTCTGTTATATATTTACCATTCATACTTCTTTATCCATTCATCTGTTGATGGACACTTAGGTTGCTTCCATATCTTGGCAATTGTGAACATTGTGAGTGCATATATCTTTTCAAATTAGCGTTTTCATTTTTCTCAGATATATGCCCAGGAGTGGAATTGCTGGGTCTTATGGTAGTTCTATTTTTAGTCTTTTGAGAAACCTCCATACTGTTTTCCACAGTGGCTGCACCAATTTACATTCCCACCAACAGTGAACGAGGGTTCCCTTTTCTCCACATCCTCCTCAATATTTGTTATTTGTGTTCTTTTTGACGATAGCCATTCTGAGTTGGAGACTTTTAAAATGAGATCCAAATGATGAAAAGAAGCCATTCATGGGAAACCCAAGAGGATCAACACAGGCAGAGGTACTGCAAGTGCAAAGGCCCTACAAGTCAAAAGGCTTGACATGTTGTAAAAAAACGGACAGAGGTCTGTGTGACTGAAGCATCAGGACCAGCTGCTGTAGGAAGAATGAAGTGAAGGGTTACAAAAATGGAAACGTTTATGATCAGTTATGGTATTATTGCAGAGGCCCAGGTGAAAGATGATAGTAGCTTGGGTAGGGTGGTGGCAATTAAGGTAGAGAAACATGTTCAGATTCAGGATATATTTTAGAGGTAGAACCAGCAGTTCATAGGCATCAATGCTTCTGGTTGTAATAACTGAAAGACTGGTAACCTATTTATTAGGATGAGGAAGTCTGGAGTATTATAGGATATATGGGAAAAGAAAAAATTCCCCCTTAAACATATTAAATTTGAAATGACTGAGTAATCTAGGCAGTTAATCATACAACTGGAGTTCAGAGAAGAAAGCTGAGGACCAATAAAATCAGGGTCTAAAACAAATAAATAGCATTTAGAATCATGAAAATGGATGAGTTCACCTAGAGAAAGTATGGATAGAGAGGAAAAGAAGAAAGGGCTCAGGAAGGATTCCAAGGAACTCGGGTGCTGAGAGGTGGGGTAGAGGGTATTAGGCAGAATAGATCAAGGAGGAGCTACCATTGGAATGTGAGCAATGTCAGCAGACTGTGCTGTCCTGACCTGGGTAGAGATTCCAAGGTAGGAAAAGCTGAGTTGAAAACTGTTCAGGAACCAAGCATAATGAGAACAGAAAATTACCCATCTGGCCCTATGGAGGTCTCTGGTAAACTTAACAAGGGTGTTCAGTTGAGTTGAAGGAACAAAAGCGAGAGTAGACCCTATAACCCAGAAATTTCACTTCTCAGTTATTGGAAACAAGAAACTCTTGCATGAGTGCACCAAGAGACTCATACACAAGATGGTTATAACTGGTTATAACTGGTTGCTGGAGCAAACTACTGGGAATGACCCAAACTTGCATCCTTAGGAGAATAGATAAATTGTGCTATATTCATAGAATGGAATAGTATAGAGTAATGAAAGTGACTGCTTTAACATGGGTAAATCTCACAAACTTAATGTTGACCAAACAAACTCCCGAAAGACTCAAAACATCTGCAGTATAATTCCATTTATATAAAGTTTCAAAAATGAAGAACTAAATAATACCTTGTTTAAAGATACATATAAAAGGAAATGATAACACAAAATTCAGAAATCCTGTTACATAGGACATATAGGGATGCTCAAAGATTATATATGTGTTATATATACACTTTGGTGGCCTAAAGATAGCTACCTAGCTTTGTCCACTCTATAGGCCTAAATGCATTTATCAAGCCAGTAGCAATGAGCGCTGCTAGCACCCAGACTGTGATCTCCAAATAGTATCTCGTACTAAAAGTAACAAGCACACTTTGGGAGAATAACTGATTTCGGGTATAGGACAGGGAATGTACAAGACAGGCTTGAAAATCTTGTCTTAGACTGCAAGGAATGTTTTGAGATTGCTAAGGTTGTGTCAGAAGAACGCAGAAGCCTATCTGAAGAGGCTCCCACTGACAAAGATAGGAAAGTTTAGGCATCCATAAGGATAAATACTGCACTGGATTGAAAAGCACATCAAATATATATGTTTACCTACTTTTCTTATGTAAACTACTACTGTTGGTTACCTAAATGGTAAATAAGGGAGGTTTCTCTTTATCGTATTCCAGGTAATAAATGAAAAAGAAAGAAGAAAATATAATGATTTTGTGATTTGTAATAAATTACTAGCACTGCTTGTCAACTGCTGCTAACATCGCAAAAAAAAAAGAGAATCAGACATATGTGCCTCCTGATGGAAGGACACAACCCAAACTGTGATGTCTAGCCAAAAGAAATCAAACCTGACTTTGATCAAACCTCTAGATCCAACTACCAATTTTCAGGAAATGCAGGAATTTTCAGGAAAAGGAATATTTTGTTTTATTTTATTTTATTTTATTTTATTTATTTATTTTTGCGGTACACGGGCCTGTCACTGTTGTGGCCTCTCCCGTTGCGGAGCACAAGCTCCGGACGCATAGGCTCAGCGGCCATGGCTCACGGGCCCAGCTGCTCCGCGGCATGTGGGATCTTCCCAGGCCAGGGCACAAACCAGTGTCCCCTGCATCAGCAGGTGGACTCTCAACCACTGCACCACCAGGGAAGCCCGATTTTTTGAAAATTAATTTTACATCTAAAATGACATTAGTTTGGGGGTAAAATTAATTATAAAAAAGAGCTAAATTAGGTTAAAGAAACAGATAACATAGCTAATTGAATGTAGTTTTACAGCCATTTCCTCCCAAACAAGCTACAGTGACAGAAAAGTGTATACAAACATGTATGAGCTTTAAAGTCCTAAATCCAGAAGGACAAAAGATAAAGGGAAAAAAACAACAACAGAATTTTGGACTTGGGGACACAAGGTCCATGTAAGTGTGGGATATACCAAAGAAGGGATTTAAGTGAAAGCTTCCTTGGCCCATTCAGCTTGGGGAATGTTGGTTTCATACCTTTAATTTGTATTTCCTTAATTAAGCGTGAAGTTGATCATCTTTGTTATTGACCACTTAGTTTCTTTTTTTGTGATTTGGTTGCTCATATATTTTGCATAATTTTCTATTGGGTAGCTTGTTTTCAAATATTCTGAAAACTAATCCTTTACTGGTCATACATGCTGCAAGTATCTTCTCTGAGGCTGTCACTTGTATTTTAACTTTGTTTATGATATCTTTTGTCATATAGGTATTTTTGATTTTTATGTAGTCAAATCTATAGATATTTTCCTTTATGATTTATGGTTTTTATACCATGTTTAAGAAAACTTTCTCCTTCTGAGGTCATAAAGATTTTTCCTATATTTTCTCCTAAAAATTTTACCTTTTATATTTAAATCCTTGATCCATCCGGAACTGATTTTTGTATAAGATTTGAAGTAGAGATCTAATAGCTTTTTGAAAAATGTGAATTATCCAATTGTCCCAAGATCATTTATTGAATAGTTCATAATTTCCCCATTAGTCTACATAGCTTTTTCTATCACATACCAAGTTCCCAAATACTCATTAATCTGTTTTTGTTTTTTCTGTTCTGTTTCATTGACCTATTTGTCCCTTTGCCTATGCTTCTTTTACCTATACCTATGTTTGAATTACTATAGCATCAAAATGAATCTTGATATAAGTTGGGGAAGTAAAAGAAGGCTTTATTTTTTAAAGTGAAATCAAAACATTATTAGAAGAGAACGGAATTAGATTGAGAAGGGGGGGAAAGACCATAAAATGCTACACTTTAAATCATTTATAACGTCTCATTGTCATTTTTAGTCTTTAGAGAATTAGCAACATGAATTTTTGCAGAGTAGAATTTGTTCTGGAACAAACTGAAATTTGTGTTACAACTAAAAATGAACAAAGAATTCATACTAGACAGGAAATTGCCCTTTTGCACCTAATTGTTTATTTTTGTAGGAAGTAAACATATTATGAGTAAATGATCTGGATGAGTTACTTAACTTTTTATCTTAAATGCTCAAGTGCAACTTGCTACAATGAAGTATATATCAAACCATGATTAGGAGAAACAGATATTTTTGTTTTGAAAGATTTCAAAATTTAATAGAACTAATGACTTCCATTAGTGGTTCTTTTAAAAATTGTCTCACAAATATCTCAAATCTGATCTCTACTTGAAAAAAAAATCACTTTTATAAGCATAATTTTTTAAGCAATAGAGGCAGTTTTGTGACAAATCAGTATATTATAATCTGATAACTGTAGTATGGAAAATTTGGAAAATTAAGGCCAAAAAATCACCCACAATTTCAGTGCCCTAACACTACTTTACTATTATTTTAGTGAACATTTTCAGTATATTTTTCACCTGAATATATATATATATATATATATTTTTTTTTTTTGCGGTACGCGGGCCTCTCACTGTTGTGACCTCTCCCGTTGCGGAGCACAGGCTCCGGATGCGCAGGCTCAGCGGCCATGGCTCACAGGCCCAGCCGCTCCGCGGCATGTGGGATCTTCCCGGACCGGGGCACAAACCCGCGTCCCCTGCACCGGCAGGCGGACTCCCAACTACTGTGCCACCAGGGAAGCCCCCTGAATATATTTTTACTAATAACTTCTTATTACATTATACATAGGCACATATAAATGAATTATGACAAAGTGAACACATCCTGTAACAGCACCCAAGAATACATATACGTGTCCTCCTCTCCCCACCGTTGACTGCTAATGCCTTCTTTCTCCTAAATGAGATCACTGTCCTGCCTTCTAGAGCCAAAGATTGTTTGTCTGTTTTTAAATTTTATGTAAATGTAACTAAACAGTAAGTTTTCTTTTGTCTCTGGTTTCTTTTAGTCAATATTATGTTTGTTTCATCCATGTTGCTGCATGTAGAAATGGTTGGTTCTTTTTAACTGCTTGGTTCTTTATATTATATTTATATAATATTCTATTGTGTGATGAATATAATTTAGTATATTAAATACATTTAATATATATGTTGTAATGTATAATTATTATTATAATTTATTATCTTTGTGGACATCTGGATTGTTTACAGATTAGGGCTAATAAGAATAATGGTGCTATAAGTTTTCTTTTTTTTAATTTTTATTTATTTATTTTTGGCTGCTTTGGGTCTTCGTTGCTGTGTGCGGGCTTTCTCTCGTTGCGACGAGCGGAGGCTACTCTTCGTTGTGGTGCACAGGCTTCTCATTGCGGTGGCTTCTCTTGTTGCGGAGCACGGGCTCTAGGCACTCGGACTTCGGTAGTTGTAGTTCGTGGGCTCAGAAGTTGTGGCTCAAGGACTCTAGAGCGCAGGCTCAGTAGCTGTGGTGCACAAGTTTAGTTGCTCTGCGGCATGTGAGATCTTCCCGGGCCAGGGCTTGAACCCATGTCCCCTGAATTAGCAGGCAGATTCTTAACCACTGTGCCACCAGGGAAGCCCTATAAATTTTCTTATAGTTGTCTTTTTACTGTACATATCTATTTATTTCTATTGGTTATATATCTAGGAGTGGATTTGCTAGGTCATGGGGTATGCATATGTTTAACCTTAGTAGAGAATGCAAAACAATTTTACAAAGTAGTTGCACCAATTTACTCTCAGCAACACATCCTCACGCAACTCTTGGTATTGTTGGTCCTTTTAATTTTAGTCATTCTGATGGGTGACAGTGGTATCTGATTATGGTTTTAATTTGCATTTCTGTGGTGATTAATGATGTTGAGCACTTTTTCATATGTTTATTGCCTATTTGAATATCTTCATTTTGAGATCTTAAATCTTTTTCCAATTTTTCTATTAGGTTCTTCCTCTTTCTTACTGATGTATAGTTCTTCATATATTCTGGATACAAGTTGGTATATCAGTTGCAAATATCTCCTCCCAGTTTGTGGCTTGCTTTTCCCCCCTGTCTTAATGCTGTCTTTGGTGATGAACACAGGTTCCTAATTTTAATGTATTCCAATTATAAATGGTTTCCTTTATCGTTAGTGCAGTTTTTGTCCCACTCAAGAACTCTTTCTTTAAGGTTATGAAAATATTCTTCTAAGTTATTTTCTTGAAACTTTATTGCTTCATCTTTCATAGTTAGACTTTTAATCCACCTAGAATTAATTTTGTATATAATGTGAGGTAGAAGTCAATATTTACTTTTTCCTAAATGACACTATCCTAGGATCATTTATTGAAAATACTGTTCTTTCCCTACTACTCTGCAGTGCTGCTTTGGCATAAATCAAGAATCTATAAATGTTTGAGTCTGTTTTTGAATTCTCTGTTCTGTTCAGTCTATTTGTCTATTCTGTGTCATTGCTACGTTTTTAAAAAATATATTTATTTATTTGACTGCGTCAGGTCTTAGTTGCGGCATGCAGGATCTTTCACTGCGGTGTGCAGACTCTCTAACTGCAGTGCACCAGCTTAGTTGCCCCACGGTATGTGGGATCTTAGTTCCCCAACCAGGTATCAAACCTGCGTCCCCTGCATTGGAAGGCAGATTCTTAACCACTGGACTACCAGGGAAATCCCTACATTGTTTTTATTATTGTACCTTTATTTTGATATCCAAGGGTATATATCTTCCAAATTTGTCTTCAAGATTTTTTTGGTTATTATAGAATAGCCCTTTGCATTCCTTCGTATATTTTAGAATTGGCTCATCAATTTCCATGAAATAAAAAGCCATCGGGATTTCTGATAAGGGATTACACTGAATCTTTGGATTCTTTGGGAAAAAAATAACTTTGCAATGTTGATTCTTCTAACCCATGAACATGGCATATCTCTCCATTTATTTAGGTTTTCTTTAATTTCTCTCAAGAATATTTTATAGTTTTCTGTGTAAAAGTCTTTCCTTCATAGGATTTATTCCATGTATTTGATGATATTCTTGGTATTGGGTCATTTTTAATATTGATTTTCTAATTGTTCTCATATGGAAATATAATTGATTTATGCATATTGACCTTGTATCCAGAGACCTTGTGAAATTCTTTTATTAATTGTAATAGTTTATCAGCAGTTTCTTTTGGATATTTTTACATACACAGCCATGGCATCTCTGAATTAAATGTGTTTTATTTCTTTCTTTCCAAACTTTTGGCTTTTTATTTCTTTTTCTTGCCTTCCTCCACTGGTTACGGATTCAGGGCTTTGCTAAATAGAAGTTGTGAGAATGGCTTCCTTATCTATTACAAATCTCAGGGGAAAAGCTTTGAACATTTCACAATTAAGTTAGGTGTCTGCTATATGCTCTTGGTAGATATCTTTTATCATATTAAGAAAATTCTCAGGGGACTTCCCTGGTGGTCCAGTGGTTAAGACTCTGTGCTTCCACTGCAGGGGGCATGAACAGGGGCATGGGTTCGATCACTGGTCAAGGAACTAAGATCCCACATGCCTTGCAGTGCAGCCAAAAAAAAAAAAGTCTCTTCTAGTCTAGTTTGTAGGAGTTTCTCTTTTTTAAAATTGTGAGTGGGTATTGAATTTTGCCAAATGTTTTTCTTTTACATCTATTGTCATGAACATCTGATTTTCTCCTATATTCTGTTAATATGGTAGAGTACATATATAAATTTTCAAATGTGAAATCATTTTTGCATTCTTGGAATGACTCCAACTTGGTCATAATGTATTATCCTTTTTATATATTGCTGGATTCATTTGCTAATATTTTGTTTAGGATTTTGTTGTAGCTCATCAGAGACATTCTGTGGGCTGTTTTTTGTTTTCTTTATATGTCCTTCTCAGTTTGGATGTGAAAGTTTTCTGACCTCATAAAACAAGTTGGGAAGTGTATATACTGTTTTTGTTGTCTGGAAGTGTTTGTAAGATATGTTATCTCTTCTCCAAATGTTTCATAAAATTTACTGGTGAAACCAAAGGGGCTTAGAATTTTCTTTGTGGGAAGGTTTATAATTAAGAATTCAGCTTTTTTATTAGATGTAAAACTATCCATTTTTGAAAATTGTTTTTCTAGGAATTTGTTCATCTACATTTAAAATTTTATTGTCATAAAATTATTCTTAATATTCTCTCGCTGCCTTTTTAATGTCCATAGCATATACTGGTATCCTTTTTAGTTTTCTAGTCTTGGTAACTTTTAAATTTTGTTTTTTTTCTTTGTCAGTCTTGCTGAGATTTATTAATTTTATTTATTGTTTAAAGAACCAACTTTGGCTCTATTGATACTTCTCTATTCTGTGTTATTTTTTATTTCTCTACAATTTGCTCTTATATTTATTATTTTATCTCTGCTAATTTGGGGGGGGGGATGTTAATTTGCTGTACTTAAATTTTTTTGAGATGTTTACTCCAATAATTAACTCAGTTTTTCTTCATTTTCAATATATGCTTTGAGGAAACTATACTGTTTCCATAGCAGCCGCACCATTTTACATTCCTACCAACAATGCTCAGGGTTCCAATTTCTCCATATTCTTCATAATACTTGTTATTTTCTGTTTGTTTGTTTTGGTAATAGTCATCCTAATGGGTGTGAAGTGGTATCCTATTTCGGTTTTTGATTTGCATTTCCCTAATGATTAGTGATGTTAAGCCATTGTTGACCTTTTAAAGTATCTGATACAAATCATAACTTTTACTTCTTCCCAAATAGTGGAAGGACCTTAGAATACTTGATCTCCATTGTCCCTCTTACTGCCTTATGGTGCTATCATTATATAATTTAATTTTAGCTATATTTTTAAATCCCATGAAGCATTATTATTGTTTCATAAAGTCACTATTTATTTTCCTGAAAATAAAAGCTAAGAAATGTGCTCTGTGCCACATTTGCTGTTTGTTCGCATATCCATTTTTCTCTGCTCCCCTGCTCTGCTCTGTATCACAAGGAATTACATTTCCCAGGCTCCCTTGCTAACTGCTCCTGTTAGGTTCACTCAAAGGGTTGGCACTGGTAAGAGATTGGAAGGTAAGAGGAATGGAGAAGCCAAGGTATTTTTCTCTTTTTCACTGTGCTTCAGCTGGTATCTCCAGCAGTCACTATGCCTTTCCTATAGCTGCAGCTCCTATGGAGCAACCCGGTCCTCTGGGGTCCTGGACTGGCCTCTAGGCCTCTAGGGCCTAGTAAGCCCTCCCCATCCCATTGCCTCTGCTAATACCTGCACTGCCACCTTACCCCTGTGAGGCTTATCAGTGACTCCATCACCTACATAAACAATTCCAATTGATTTGGAAGCCCCAAATCAATGTTTGCCAAATAGGAAAAAATTAAATACATTGGTATCTAGGGGAAGGAAATTTTATTTTTCAGAGTTTAAGTTAAAACAATAGAATGCTTAAAAAAGAAAATGCTAAGAATATATAAGAATAAGCCAGTTTCGGGCTCCCCTGGTGGCGCAGTGGTTGAGAGTCCACTTGCCGATGCAGGGAACACGGGTTCGTGCCCCCGTCCGGGAAGATCCCACATGCCGCGGAGCGGCTGGGCCCGTGAGCCATGGCCATTGAGCCTGCGCGTCCTGGAGCCTGTGCTCCGCAACGGGGGAGGCCACAACAGGGAGAGGCCCACATACCGAAAAAAAAAATGAACCGGTTTCCTCTGAAATACTGCAGATCATTATTTCCTTTATGAAAAAAAATCAGTCAATACCTATTTAGAAGATAAAAATATTCAATCATGTTTTTAAAAACAAATTTAAATTTATTGTTTTAAATGTTAAATTAAATAATAAAAATATATGGGGCACCTGCTTTGTGCTAGGTAAGTATTATGAAGCATACAAAGACAAGACAAAAAAAATTTAAAAGATAAAATACAGGAAGGAAAAAATGTACATGTCTGATGATGTGTGAGTCCATGTATAAGATCTCTCTTCACTTAACTTAAATTTAACTAACTTTATATAATACCTATTATGTTTTATCATGGAACCAGAACAAAAATTTAATATTAGGATACTAGTGATATAGTGCTAATTTCTTCTTCTACCATTTTGCCTTTTATTCTCCATTCCTGCTCTACTGGATTTATTTCTATCCCCTGAACAAGCTAAGCATGCAGCAGAGGCAATGGGAGATAATACATAAAATACAAATATAATACATAAAAATAATGAAATATATTATTGATGATGGGTGCCAGATTCTTCCATTTTTGGGGGGAAAGGAGTTACAGGTATGGAAAAGGAGTAAACTAGAATGAACACTGTAATGGATTGGAATTAGAAGTATTCGTGTGAACTTGTGGATTTCAGTGTATATAGATGGGTATGGAAATAAATATAGATACAGGAGACGTACATTCCCTAATTCTGGCTGAGAGCAGCACCCCTTTCCCCAACACCCAATAGCAACAAGCACACCAATGGTGCAGAAGTTGACTTCTACATGCCATTCTCCACTAAAAGGAATCAGAACTCCTTATAAAAATGGCTGATTCCAGAGTTGGTGCAGCAAAAGTGAAAGATGAGCCTGGAATATTTTATTCTGCCAGACAGAAAGGAAGTACTCAAAGAATGATGGGGACATGTTAAAAGGACACAGAAGTCAATTTAAAGAGAGTTCTCATTGGCCAAAACGGGGACTGTTTGAACAACAAAATAATGTTTGTAATAAGTTATGAATCCATGAGTCCTTATTAACATACATTAATAAATGAATACATTGAAGATTTGGTGAGACTTTACCTAGTTTCAAAGTACTGCTTTACAAACTACTTATTAGTGACAAAGGGAAAAAGAGTAGCTGTAAAGTGGAGAATTTTGGCAGACATCGCTTTAATCAAGTGATCAGAGTTAAACAGAACAAATCAAAATTCTGTACACTTGGATTAGATGGAATGAGAAGAACAGAGTAGTACATCTGTGATGTTCCTGACAAAGGTGCATTACTTGAACTCATTAGGAATCTCAGACAAATCCAAGTTGAAGGACATCCTATAAAATAACTTAAAAAATCAAGGTCATGAAAATCAAGGAAAGACTGAGGAACTGTTTGGTATTGAAAGAGTCTAAGAAAACATCACCTGTAAATGTAGTAGGTGATTCCAGATTAACTCTGTCTCCTATAAAGGAGATCATAAGTGTTAATTTCCTGATTGTAATGGTTGTATTGTGGATACGAATTCATAAAGTATTCCTAGTATTAGGACAACAAGTCAGCAACTTAACTCTCAAATGATTTGAGAAAAAGTTCTTTGTAGTGTATTTGCAACTTTTAAGTTTGAGATGACATCAAAATAATATGATGTATGCAAACAAAAAGAATGCAACTCTCACAATTCTCTCAGCTAGGGATTCAGGCAGGACTCAGCTGGGCATTTTTTGTGCTCCATGTAACAAAGGTTACGGTCACTCACTCAGCTGCATTCAGCTGTAGCTTGGGCTAGAAGTTCCAAGAAAGCTTCACTCACTGTCTGGCTCCTCTGTGCTTCTCCACATGGCTCCCTCTGCCTCTACATGGTGTCTCATCATTCAGGAGTGTAGCCCAAGCTTCGTTCAGCATGATGGCAGGGTTCCCAGAGTAACAGAAGAAACAGTGAGGCCTCTTAAAGTCCTCTTCACCTGGCTGGTGGTTGCATAGGTGTGTTTGCTTTGTAAAACAACGATCATGCTGTATACTTAAAATTTTGTGCACCTTCTAGTACATAGGATATACTTCAACAAAAACAGTAGAAATAAATTATGGTTACTGTTTTTCTAATTGCACATCCTCCTTTTTTACCTTTCCAATTAAGGTAAATAGGATATACTTCAACAAAAACAGTAGAAATAAATTATGGTTACTGTTTTTCTAATTGCACATCCTCCTTTTTTACCTTTCCAATGAACACCATGTGGTAGGCAAATTCTTCCTGGGATGAAGCTAAGAGTAATATAAGCATATGCATTTGATGACCTTACTTTCCAAACATCTACTAAAATAGTCTAGCAAATATAAAATGGATATATTTTGCCTAACCCTGGAAAGGAAAGACCTATCTCACTTACATATCTCAAGACTCAAGGCATTTTCACAGAGCTAACATAAAGCAGGAAAGGAGCACAAACCTGTTGGCAGTTTCTTTTAACCATTTTCTCTAAGACAAGGTAGAGAATGGCTTTGATTCATCCTTTTTGCTTGCTAGGAGAACTGGCTGGTTCACAAATACTTATTAGCCTCCCACCCTGGAGGAAGCCTCTTTACAGGTTTGCCCCCAGGGAAAGACTTGCCTGGCCCTGTTCTCTAAACCACTCAACAAAGAGGAAGCCTGCTTGGAGACCTGCCCCCGGGAGATTGCGATCAGTGTAGCCAAGACTCAGCTCCTGCTCAAAGGAAGCAATCTGAGAATAAGCGAAATATATTTTAAACAAACCCAGTTAAGATAGATTGTAACTGAATGAGCATCAAATTATGGAAAACTAAATGTGTGAATTAGGTCTTGGTCAGTTATCCCATAAAGGAGAACAAAAAGTCTGACGGAGATTATTAGATGAAAGGTAAGAACATGGAACGTAGATGTTAGTAATCTGATGTTGTTTTTACTGAATTGCAGAAAGCAATAAAGGCAGAGAAATAAAAGAGAAAACAACAAAAAGACATTTATAAGTAGATATGTAATCAGGATCACTGAAAAAGATGTACACCTAGATATGTTCTGACAAAATTTCAAAGATAAAGAAATGTTACATACAACAAGAAAGAAAAAAACTTTTCTACAAAGTAAAGATACTCAGACTGGATTATTCCAGATGTTCACAAAGATGGTTGAAATATTGGAAGCAAATTAAATACTTCTTGATAGAATTAACAGGTTACTCTTTTGAAGGAATGAACACCTTCACAATATTTAGCCTTCCTATCCAGGAACATGATCAATCCCTCCATGTGTCAGATTGTCTTTTGTGTCTTTAAGTAAAATTTTTAGTTTTTTCCATTTGGGTCTTGATCATGTTTTTTGTTTGTCTGTTTGTTTTAAATTAATTAATTAATTTTTGGCTGCGTTGGGTCTTCGTTGCTGCACACGGGCTTTCTCTAGTTGTGGCAGCGGTGGGGGGACTACTCTTCATTGTGGTGCGCGGGCTTCTCATTGCAGTGGCTTCTCTTGTTGTGGAGCATGGGCTCTAGGTGCGCAGGCTTCAGTAGTTGTGGCACGTAGGTTCAGTAGTTGTGGCTCACGGGCTCTAGAGTGCAGGCTCAGTAGTTGTGGCGCATGGGCTTAGTTGCTCTGCGGCATGTGGGATCTTCGCGGACCAGGGCTCGAACCCATGTCCCCTGCATTGGCAGGTGGATTCTTAACCACTGTGCCACCAGGAAAGTCCCTTGCTCATGTTTAATAGATTTAATCTTTGGCATTATATGGATTTTTGTGTATTTATTTGTTTTTCTACTGTATCTTTTTTCATTATATTTTGTAAATGACTGTTACTGGTACATAAGGCTACAAATAAAGACCATTTGTCTGTTCCATTTCAAAATGTATGCTTTATTTTTTCTTATCTTACTGCAGTGCTTAGCACCTCCAGTACAATGTTGATACTATCAATCTTTGCTTTTCCCTGACTTGAATGGGATTGCATTTAATGTTTGACCATTAAGTAAGATGTTTGCCATAGAGTCTGGTAGGTCAGTTTTCTCAAGATATATTCCTAGTGTACTAAATGCGTTTATAGATTTTTATTTAATTCTTTTTTTGTCATCTTGTAGTATGATCACTTTTATTTAACTTTAATCTGTTAATATAGTGAATTTCATGCTTAGACTCTGTAAAGTTGGTGCATATTTATATTCCTGTGATAAACCTAATTAAGCAAAGTATTCACTATTAACATACTGCAGGAGCTAATTTTCTAGTATTTATTTAGCATTTTTGCATCTTTGTTCATTAGTGAGACTATCTATAATTTTTTTGGGTGTGCTATAATTGTATTCTAGAAGGAAAACCATGGTTATGTCTGATTCATAGAATGGGTTGGAAAGATTTTTTTAAACACATGTTCCTAGTTTCTACAACAAAAAAAGTATTGAAACTACATGAAGAAATTGTATAAAACTGGTTAATTTTTTTAGAATGGTTCTTTGACAGATTACAATGTCTTCTAAAGTTTTAATGTATTTGTTGTTTTTACCTCTTCTTGACTCAGAAGTAACATTTATATTACGTTCTCCTAGAAAATCATTCATTTCAAATAGCTTGTCAAATTAATTTTGCATAATAGTTAACAATATTATCTAAGAATCTTTAATCTCACCATATGCATTTTTGTCTCTTTCTTGCTTTTAATGGTGTTTAAAGATTTCTACTCATTTTTTTCTTGCTTAGTCTTACCAAAGGTTTTTATGTTTTATTGATATTTTCAATAAAGCAGCTTTTAGTTTTCTCAATTAACATTACATTTTATATTTAGTTTTGGTTTATCAGCTCATTTCTTTGTTCTTTTAATTATTTCTTTCTTTATTGGGATATTTTTTGTTATATTTTCCTCTAACTTCTTGACTGGAATATTTAGTTCTTGTATTTTATTTTTAATTTAAAAATTTTCATCAGGGCTTCCCTGGTGACGCAGTGGTTGAGAGTCCGCCTGCCGATGCAGGGGACACGGGTTCGTGCCCCGGTCTGGGAAGATCCCACATGCCGCGGAGCGGCTAGGCCCTGTGAGCCGTGGCCGCTGAGCCTACGCGTCCGGAGCCTGTGCTCCGCAATGGGAGAGGCCACAACAGTGAGAGGCCCGCGTACCGCAAAAAAAAAAAAAAAAAAAAATTTCATCAAAGTAGTATATACAAATAGATAAATTATCAAGTAGTACTAAAGGCTTAAATCAAGAAATACTAGTCTCCTCTTTCTACCGCCAAATATAACTCCCTAGGGGCAGCCATTTTCAATTTTTATTTTATTTTTTTTCATTTTCAATTCTTTTAGCTGTGTCTTCTGCTACTTAACTCCATCTTTTTATTTATTTATTTATTTTTTGCGGTACACGGGCCTCTCACTGCCGCGGCCTCTCCTGTTGCGGGGCAGAGGCTCCGGACGCGCAGGCTCAGCGGCCATGGCTCACGGGCCCAGCCGCTCCGCGGCATGCGGGATCCCCCCGGATCGGGGCACGAGCCCGTGTCCCCTGCATCGGCAGGCAGACTCCCAACCACTGCGCCACCAGGGAAGCCCCATCTTTTTAAAATTATACCTATGAACTTATCAGTTTTAGACGGAACCTATAGATTACCTATTATGGTAGTAGAGGATTTACCGCTGTACCTCTTTTCTCCCATTCTCAAAGAAATTTGCTAAAGCAATAGCCAATGTATATATTCTTCTGATTATATAAATATTGTTCACTACTGAGCCAAATAATGTACCTTGGTCATGCATGCTTTCTGTACACCTTTCTGGCTTTCCTGCAATTAATAATTGACTCATTTTTTATTTGCTTACGTTTTTTCTGTACCTAGCTTTAGTTTTTTTCAAAATGCTCCTACCATTTATTTTTCCAATACACCTTGCAATAATTTTTCCAAATGCTTAATCACATCAGATAATCTATGAGTTCCGTTTTTATTTTGCTGGATACCTTTTTCCCAAAGTCCTCCTGACTCTAATATGAACTGATTGCCCTCTAGGCCTGGTGTATAATTATTAAGATGGAACATTTCTTTATCATCCTCCTGTAGCATATCTCCTGTTTTCTAGCTCCCATGTATTGTTGTCGATTCTTAACAGTCTAGAGAATGTACTCTAGCTAGTTTAAGTCCAAAGAAGTTTATTTATACAATCATTGAAAGAGCTAAAGGAAGAATCTCTTGTCTGAACTTTCAGGACCTCTCCCAAAGTAATACATAGAACTAGGTAGTGGCTGACTCTGTCATGATCAGAAAGCTGCTGAATCAGGAAGATGCTTCCACGATGGCTGGCACCAGAACCAGGCCACCTTTGCCACATCAAAAGTTGCTGAATCTAAAAGCCTCCTGTTAAAACAGGAGGATCCCTGGGAATCAGTGTACCATAGCTGCCAGCTCTAGCACATCTCTCTTCTCCACCATCTGTATCAGTCTCTACCCTCACATAATTCAGTTCCAAATAAAATTCTTTCAGAGTGTATCTGCTTGGCTCAATCCAAATAACCTGAATCTGGAAACTTAGCTGCAACTTAAATCTAAATTCTGGTATAAATAGCTTTCAGCTTTCCAACCTCTGCGTTTCATGAAGGCATGCTGGGACAAGGGTGAAATAGGTGTTGTGCAAACTGTTCCACAATGTGTGCGCAAGTCCTCTTGGCTACCCAACGTTTATACACACCTTTCTTCCCACACTTAAACTTCCAACAACCACATATTCCCACTTAACACAATGCAAATATACTTTGTACTAATAAAAACATCCTTACCATCTTTCCCAAAGAGGAAACCCAAAATCTTTTCAGTCACAGCATTCATCTCTGGGTGATGCTCTTTCCTACTCTAGTTCAGTCACAATCCTCTTTTGAGAACCTGTGACGTGTGGACTAAATAAATTCACCACTACCGACACACTCTATATAAAATAGCAGAAGAAAAAAGAGGGAAAAGCAAGCAGGAAAGAATGAATTACCCAAACTGTTAAGCTGCCATACTAGCCTGAATCACCTACCAGGATTTTTATAGGAAAGAAAAATATGCTTTATTCATATTACTCTTGCCTTAAGTCTCTGTATTTTCAGCCTAACCTGTCATCTAACTTGTACAGTCACTCAACAATAGCAATCACTAAATCAGCCTTGATAAGAGGAGGTACATTTTGATGAGCCCATACATAATCTCCATTATTGCCATCATTGGTAGTTTGTACTTGAGCCTATTAAATATTCATTAGAGTGGCTGGAGAAAGGGACTGATTATATCCAAAGAGCAGATCAATTTGTCCACTGATTATTGCTCTGATTATCTAGAGCTTTCTCTAATGTGGGGTGGGGTGGAGAGTTGGATGATCATTTACATGGAACACAAATATCCTCACATTCTGAATCTAGGCTGAGAGCTTCATATGTACAGCTTAACCAAATCTCCTTGTTATCAGTTCTCCCAATGGGCCTTCTGTCCAGCCCCTGACCATTCGTCTAAAGGGTAGTGCCATAAATCACTATTGATTTTAACCTTTGGCCACCTATCCTTCCAGGCAAAGCAGATAACCCATATTGCTGCCTAAAGCTCTTCCCACCCAGAGTGGAATTGTTTTTCCCTGGCCACTTCTGGGTGGAGTTCTAATTCTTTTTTTTTCTTTTGGTGCATTTATAAATTTATTATTATTATTTTTTCTGCTTAACAGTGTTTTCTTTTAAAATTTTCTTTTCTATATTTTTCAGTTTTATTGAGATATAATTGACATACAGCCCTGTATGAGTTTAAAGTATACAGCATGATAACTTGACTTACATATATGGTGAAATGATTACCACAATAAGTTTAGTTAACATCCATAATCTTCTTTAGATACAAAAAAAAGAGAGAGAAATTTTTCTTCCTTGTGACAAGAACTTTCAGGATCCACTCTCTTAGCAACATTCAAACATATCACACAGCAATGCTAACTATAGACATCATGTTGTACATTTACAACCCTAGTACTTTTTCTTTTTTTTTTTTTGGCTGCGTCGGATCTTTGTTGCTGCGCACAGGCTTTCTCTAGTTGTGGCAAGCGGGGACTACTCTTTGTTGCGGTGCACAGGCTTCTCCTTGCGGTGGCTTCTCTTGTTGTGGAGCACGGGCTCTAGGCACGCAGGCTTCAGTAGCTGTGGCTCGTGGGCTCAGTAGTTGTGGTGCACAGCCTTAGTTGCTCCACGGCATGTAGAATCTTCCCGGACCAGGGCTTGAACCCGTGTCCCCTGCGTTGGCAGGTGGATTCTTAACCACTGCATCACCAGGGAAGTCCCTACATCCCTAGTACATTTATCTTACAACTGAAGTTTTGTACCTTTTGACCACCTTTATCCAATACCTCCCATTCCCACCCCCACTTGGAGTTCTAATTCTGTGGCAGTCTGCTTCTTGCCAGTACCAGCACATACTCCAAAAACTATTTAGATCAGGCTTGAATTTTTCTTCCTCAGTTAACTGACAATACTAGACTTCCATGAGGCCATATGTGTGGGTTCAGGGAGAGGAGCCAGTGTATAGCATAAGTGCAATGGAAGAGTGAGCCACCTGTTCACACAACTTACCTGTCCTTTAAGGACCTGCCTCAGACCAAACTCAACTGCTGCTTCCACTTAATGATGGAGTGCTCTGGTCATGCCCAGCTTTTCACTGTGATGGATTAGATAAGAAAACACCCAGTTTGTGATGAGTAACCAGGCCAATTAATCATTTAATGTCCTGTGGTCAGGTGTTTAATCTTTATCAGGACCCAATAACAAATTAAGGGATATATATGAAAAGGAGAGTAGTTATTTGCTGAAGAGAGAATGACTTTGTGATAAAATCCAAAGGAGCTTTGATATGATTCTCTTATTTAGGCCTGCCACAGGTTTCTACACAGCACTCCAAATTAGTCACAGATATGTCAATTGCCACTTTATTTTCTGTATATTAAGGACCAGGTGCTTGCATTGAAGCCCAGAGCAGCTGACATCCTTCTCTTACTCTAGGTTTATTCAATGTCAGTGGTTTTATAGGTTACTCAGGAAAGGTCAGAGATGTACACCCAACTATGGCACATATTACCTACAAAATGCAAACCATGCCACCAAGTGCTGTGCCTTTTTCTCAAAGTAGAATTGCAAGGTGCGTGATTGTATATTTCTTTTTGGAAAGAATATCCTCATGTGACTCAAACAACTGGAATCTCAGGGACTTCCCTGGTAGTCCAGTGGTAAAGAATCCGCCTTCCAATGCAGAGGACGTGGGTTTGATCCCTGGTCAGGGAACTAAGATCCCACATGCCTCAGAGCAACTAAGCCCGTGTGCCACAACTACTGAGCTCGTGTGCCTCAACGAAAGATCCTGCATGCCTTAACGAAGATCCCTATACTGCCTCTAAGATCCAACGCAGCCAAAAAAATAATAATAATAAATAAATATTTTAAAACAAACAAACAAACAAAACAACTGGAGTCTCAGAAACTTTACTGAGGTGGCAGGACCATGGACTTTTATGGGACTTATCTTCCATCCTTTGGCACACGTGACATCTGCTTACCAACATAGTGATGGTGTACTGCTGTCCAAATTAGTGAAAGCAAGGTGCTTCTAGTGTTCTCAGCTTATTAAGACAGAAAAAAATGCATTTATCAAATCAATAGCTGCATACAAGGTGTGGTATTTTGTTGATCTGGCTCAGTAAAGAGATAAAAGTTGCAACTATATACTCTTCCTGATTAAGCTTATGATGCCAGAACCTATTTGTCTTCTGCACAGGCAAATGTCAAATTCAATGGAGATAAGCTGAGGACTAGTATTCTTGTACTGGTTGTTTATTTCAAGTCTTTTAAACCCTTTCAAGCACTAATTTCAATGATTCTCCCTGAAATTCAGTAGTGCTTTAGGTTTGCTGTTTTGATTGGGAAGGATGTTCTACTTGGCCTTTTCTTTTTTCTTTTTTTTTTTTTTTTTGGCTGCTTGGGAGATCTTAGTTCCCCAACCAGGGATTGAATCCGGGCCACGGCTGTCGAAGCACCTAGTCCTAACCACTGGACCGCCAGGGAATCCCCTACTTGATCTTTTCTATTGTAATAGCCTACTTGGATGGGGAACCAATACTAGAATTCTACCAACTGCTGAGTATACCATTCCAATTATATACTCTGGAATAGTGGAAGTAAACATAGGGTGGGTTTGTAAATGTCAGGACCCACTGTAAGATGGACCTGAGCCCAACCGTGTTTATGACATGACCTGTATAAGTCAAACTCAACTGAGTGACCATAGTTAAGTTCTGGGTTCCCAGGGATTCATGGCAGCTCAGAGCTACACGTCCAATAATCCATGGAGAATATTTCTCTTTCCCCAGTGTACAGTTACCTCAGTAAATGGCACAGGGTCTTTTGGAAAAATTCAGGAGCTTTTGTGAGGTTTTAATATAAACTAAATTTTCTGGAAAGCAAGAATCATGTCAGTGAAGCTATTACTATATTGTTTTACTCAGAACTTCACCAATACTTGTTTCATTATTTTGGAAAAATTATATCACCAACTACAATACTGCCTGTGAACTTTTATCTTCAAAACAATACATCTGTATCAGTCTACATTTAGAGCTGTTGTACTCAAGGCAATTCCACATATAGATGTAGACATAGGACTACTTTGCTGCTGTGTTTTCTAGTAGAGTTGTGCTTAAGCATTCATACATTGAAATAATAATATTTTCCTTTTATTTGTTCATGTTACAGTTAGAATATTATATTGATTTAAGAAAATAATATGTATAAGTAGGTTAAATTAAATATGAATTTCATTTGAGAACAAAGGGGGTATTACAAAAAAATTCTCATAAAGGGGGGCATGAGGTCAAACAGAGCTGAGAATCACTGCTTCATATGTACGCAAGGAATTTCTGTTATCTCAGCTTAACTCAGCATAGAATACCATTAAATCAAAGCCAACAATTAGACCTATTCTCAGCTGCTTGAGTTAGCTCACTGAATCCAGAAGCTCTCCTGGATACATGCCAAGTGATAAATTCAGCCCAATCTAAAATTATGTTCCTGCCTTCTGATCTAACATCCTTAGAATTCATTACCACACGTATTCACTGTCCAGGCTTTGGACAATATAAATGAACATTTAGAAGCAGCCAGTCTGCCTGACAGTTTTTGACTCCTTGTACCCTCCACTCCTACCCCACACCTGCTTAAGATCTGTTGCAGCAGATACGACATCTGCTAAGGCCTTGCCTTCAATAAACACTTTCAAAGTCATCACAGGTGGTAACAAGTGTTTTATCACTGGTGCTTGGACTAGCAATGCCCCATTTTTTTCTCATTATGGTTTTTTGATACTGTTTCATAGAAAATATGTCTTTTTGTATTTTATGGAAGAGGCCCAAAATGGAAATTTTCTTCTGAATAATGCTAGGTAATTTCAGAATTATGTTTTGCCCCCAACCCCCATTGGATTGTCAGTTAAAAAATATTTTGGGGGAATCTACTATGTGCTAGACATTAGGTAGGTAGGCATCAGGGCTATTAGACTGGCATTGTCCCTGCTCCCATGACATGTGGTTTATTGTTTTTTTCTTTTTTTTTTTTTGGCTGCACCTGCACAGCATGCAGGATCTTAATTCCCTGACCAGGGACCGACCCCGTGCCCACTGCAGTGGAAGAGCAGAGTCTTAACCACTGGACCACCAGGGAAGTCCCTCCCATGACATGTTAAAGATACTTCACTTTACTTCCTAAGTTCTGAAGAACTTTTTCATGGTCCACATTTAGTTTTCATCTCTTTCCTCATTTCTTCATGAGGTGAAATCTTTCCAGAATTTATATTTGTTTTTGTCAAGAACAGTGACAGTTGAATGGATACTTTTACCTAATTCTGGATTATGCCTAAGTGATTGCTAGTTTAATCCAAAGAGGATATATCTACTGTATGCAAAACATTATACTAAGAGGTGTGGCTAATAATAACAGCTAGCACTTACTGAATGCTTAATAAGTGCCAATTACTTTTAGGTACTTTGCATGTATAACTTGTTCAGTCCTCAACCACTCTATGAAGTTTTGCTATTATTACTCCATTTTACAGATGAAGAAACTTAGGCATTAAGTGGAGTAGAAGCTTACTCAAAGTCACACACCAGTAATTAAATTTAGGAGGTTCAAATCCAGGACCAATTCTCTTCACTACTTCCTTGTGATAAATAGGACACTAAGTTGAAAAATATGACTTGCTTCAAATAACTTGCCAACAAGTGGAAGCTTTGAAAATTACTATAACTTATTATTAGTTAAAAAAGAGAGTCAATCAAGATTCTTGAAGTTTTTTAGAACAACTAGCTCAGGTAACTTTTCTATTGATTTTCTTTCGCTTTCACTTTTTTTTTTCCCTCTAGTGATTCACTTGACCATTCATGAAATTGTACTTATCTGTGCTGACTCTTTGATGTTATGGTTTATCTTCTCTGCTAAAAGGAAGAATTCCTTGAAGGTAGGAACCATGTGTTATTTATCTTTTTATCCTCAGCACCAAACATATAATAGAAGATGGCTAAATATCAGGACTAAATAAATTACTGTATTCAAAATAAGTAGCAGTAATTATTCATACTTAGTATTTACAAATACATTTCACTTAAGGGCACAACAGTGTTTTAACACCTTTGATTGAATAACTTTCAAAAATATTCTCATAGGAGAGTTGAACACTATTATCCTGTATCACAGTCAAGGGCTTAACTGTCAACAGGTCAAATGCCTTATGACAAGTTAAGAGGAAAAAACAGCATCTAAGTGTTTCTCTTCTTATTACAAAAAAGATTTCCCCCAACTTAAATGAATGCACATAAAAATACAAAAAAAAAAAAAAAGCTTAACAAAGATACTTTATCAAAACCAAGCAATATTTAACCACAAAACATTAACTTACATTAACTTTATATGAGTAAGTTATTTTGAAAAGCAACTAAAAAGATCGTGTTCTGAAACTTCTTTCCATGCTATTTTTGTTTTCTACACATTATTTTAATAATAAGGGCTATATCCTCCCATGAGATCTACAGGGCGGATGTGAGATAAGCCACAGATGAGTTAAATTGTTTTGGCTTAAATAAGGAAATGTGGTGGCTCCAGATGCTTCCATGCTCCAAGCACACCGGGATCTAGTAGGCAATAGAAACTGGGCTAAGACTCAAATAAGAGGGGTGGTTTTAGTCAATAACAAAGCCTCCTCCTTCAGTGTTTCCGTAAGCAAAAAAAATATTTTTTAAAGAAAAATGTTATTACAGCATAATTATAGAAAAATTCTTGGTAAACAAACTCCAGCAAAAGATGATCCTGGCGTCTCAAATGTCTAACTGTAGAAACAATTATTTTACTCTTACATCTGTTCCAATGACTGTTTTCCCTACCTCTATTCGTGGCTTCACTATCCTTTGAAGTGACCAAGCTAGAAACCTCAAATTTCTTCTCCACAGCTCCTTCTCCCTCACCCTTACATGTCAAAGGTTTTCCAAGTCCTACCCATTTTACCTTCTAAGTAGATTGATCTCTTCTTCTCTCTTGTGGACTATATGACAGTATCCTAGATGGTTTTCCTGCCTCCAGTCTCTCCTCTTCCTAGTCTTTTTTCCTCACTAATCTGATAGTTATTTATTTAGCTAAGAACTACCGATGGCTCACCCTTGCCTACAGATCAGAATACAACCTCCTTAGTATGATATTCATGCCCTCCCCAATCTTTATCATCACCTTATTTTCTTCTACTTCCCTGAAACCCTGTACTCTAACAAATGTCTTCTTGCCATTTCCCAGATATCTGTAATGTCTCGAGCTCGTCCACACACATGTCGTTCCCTTAGCCTACAAAGTCTTTCCTCTGTACTCATCACATGGCCGACTCATAGACTTTCTTCAAATCTCAGCATAAATGTGACCTCCCTGTGAAGGATTTCTTGGCTCTCCCATATAGTTATTGAACCACTCTCATTTCAAACTCTTGTTCCTCACTGAGAAGTCTTTTGATGCCCTACATTTTCCAGCTCCCTTCTAATGAGGTAGGGCCATGTGACTTCTTCTGGTCAAACAGCCATGAGTGGAAGGGAGGTGTGCCACTTCTGGTCTAAAACACCTAAGAGCTGGTACATGACCTTCTAATGCTCTCTTCTGTTGGTAACTATGGAGGTCTTGTGATGAGATGGCAGAACCACAAGATGGAAATGGCCTAAACATACCACGTATTGGGGGAGGGGGGTTTTGCTCTGGAAAGCCCTTTGAACCTGCATTAGAATTCATATAAGCAAGAAATAAATTTTTGTTGGTTAAGTCACCGAGCTCTAGAGTTTATTCATAACCTCACGTATCCTATTTCAACATTCTGTGTCTCTATTTAGTCTTTTATTATGCTGAATACAATAACGTGTTCATTATTTTCCTCTTATAGTATGAACCTTCAAGGTCAGACATTACACTTTGTTTTGCATCTAACACAGTCATTATGACCAAAACTGAACTTGTTGAAAATTGAACTCAGCATATTCAAATTTTACCCCAAATGTATTCTTCTTCCAGCATTTCCTTAAATGACATCACCATTCACCCAGTCGCTCAATCTAGAATCTAGAGATTTCTTTCCTATTGTCTTCGTAATCTTCTAAACTCAAGAAATAAACCCAGGAGGTACTTATTCTACCTCATATGTATGTCTTGAGTTTGCCATGTTTCTCCATCCCCTTATCCGTCATTATCTATCTCCTATTGGGATGATAGCCACCAACTTTCTAAATGGCTCTCTTCCATTTGTGATTCATTTTTCAAATTTGCAAATATTATCATGTTACTTCCATGCTTAGATAACATCCAGTTATTTAATATTCCCTTCAATGACTTCCAGTTACTTTTGTATTTCTTATGTCATATCCCATCTTACTTTATTGTAATTATTTATTCAAATTTTTATCTTCCTCTTTTGGGTGTTCTGAGACCCAATTTCCAACTTAGTGGTGAGGGGGGTAAATTCCCCACACCAACAAACAATTCTTGGACACCAGAGGAGTGTGTCCAAGAATTCAACTCAATTCTGTTACTATCTATCAGGAGATAGCATCAGATTCCACAGGTTAAGGGTTCAGTCCTATAAGATTACCACCCCCTTACACACACACACACACACACACACACACACACACACACACACCACACACACTTCAGACACCAGTCACAAACCCAGGCTGTTACCTGTGGTTCTGATCAAGCAGCTAGATTGGAGGTTCCAGTGACTCCCTCCTTGGACTTCAGACTCCATCCCAAATCTAGGTGTTACCCGTACTTCTGACCAGCTGGTTATAAAGTAGAGGTTCCCACGACCACCTCCTAGGTTTGATTAATTTTGCTAGAGTGGCTCACAGAACTCAGAGAAACATTTTACTTACGAGATCACCAGTTTATCATAGAAGGATATAACTCAGAAACAGCCAGGTAGGAGAGATGCATAATACAGGTATGGGGAAAGAGCGTGGAGTTTACATGCCCTCTCCCTGAGCGCCACTCTCCCAGCATCTCCACGTGTTCACCAACTGGGAAGCTCCCTGAACCCCTTCCTTTTGAGTTTTATTGGAGGCTTCATTACATAGGCATGACTGATGAAATCGTTGACTACTGATGATTAAACTCCATCTCCATTCCCTCACCCCTACTGGGGGTGGTGGGAGGGCGGAAGGTGGGACTGAAAGTTCTAACCCTCCAATCACAGGGCTAGCTCCACTGACAACCAGTGGAGCCCCCATCCTGGTATCAATATTTAAAACAAAATCAAAACAAAAAACCTTGGTCTTTAACTTCAGGTGATCTGGAATATAAAAGATACATCGCTTATGAATGAAATCAGGCACACATGTGAACTTATTCTTTGTGTGTCACTGACCCTGCCTGTATAAGAAGGACTCTTTCCTTGGCTGTACTGCCTCAGCAGGGGGAAACATTCTATTTTCTGTAGCTCCAGTGCTGCTATGTAATTATATATCTCAGATGAAGGGATAAGATTGATCAGGATAGCAGCCTGATAACAATGATTCTTTCATGCACTCAACAGACACTGATATGATGTTTTTATAATGAGCTGTCTTAAGACAGAAGTTCCAGAAAAAGAAACTGGCTTGCAGCCAGGCACCTTCTCATTGTGTCTTCACATGGAAGAGAGAAACAGGGAGCCAGAGAGAGAGAAATATGGAGAGAAAAGGGTGGAAGCACTTGCTCTCCAGTGTCTCTTCCTATAAGGGCACTAATCCCATCAGACCAGGGCCCCACCAGCATGACCAGATCTAACCCTAATCATCTCCTAAAAGCCACAGTGCCAAGTAACCATCACACTGGGAATTAAGGCTTCAACATATAAAATTTGTGTGTGGGTGGCGGGGGAGAGCACAAACATTCAGTCCATAACAATAATTTAATGGCTTTTTTGCCTTTAAGCACTCTGGCTATTGGGAGTTACCATGGTGCCAATTTCCAAAGTATGTTACTTTCTTTCTTTCTTTTTTTTTTTTTTTACATTTTGCTGTTTTTTATTTCCCAAACTTTAGCAGTTTGCTTTGACCTTCATTTTGTGACATAGTGATAAGAATTCTTTAGAAGTGCTTATTTTCTTTTTCTACTTAGGAAGCCATGTGGAATATTTTCACTTATTTGCCTTATGCAGTGATTGTATTGCTACTCCTGCTTTATAGCCTGAAGTACTTTCATTGCTAAGACCTCAGTTATGTCACAGAGGTCCTTTGTATTCAGACTGTCCTTTCCACAACTCATTCCAGAATAAGTGACCAATGCTTCCATTAGCACAAATGTTCAGATGCTATTAAAAACAAAACAAGGGTGCCTTATGCCTAAGAAGTTGTACTGATGTACATGTAAAACTGGACATCTAAAAGACCATCCAGCTCTTTGAAAGAAAATGTCATTCTTGTATTCAGTGAATACTCTGATGTCAAATTACTTCCTGGAATGACTTCCATGAAATCAGTTTGAGTCAGTATTAATTCTTGCTTTGGAAAAGCATACCCTTTGTGGTTAACAAATGGGTATAGTGAACACACACCAAAGAACAAAAGTGAAATGTTAGTAGAAAACTATTATTACTTCAGTCAAATATGATTGGATAAAGCATTGAAAGCTCTATACCTAAAATTGTGGCATGCTAACACTTAAAAGCAAGTTAAGGACTTCAATTCTGTATAATTTACTGGACAGCTAAAAAAATGTGATGTGTGGGGAGAGGATTGTTCAGCTTTGCAGTCACTAAGTTTACCTAAATATTAGACAGGTGACCCTGTCTCTGGACTTGGATGAAAATGGACCCTTTCCCCTTCATGTGGAACTAACACCGAATAAGCCTTGCCACTACAGCATATTTATGAAGTCCTTGAGTGGTTTAACATTAAAGTTTAACTTTTAAACTTTAATAATTCAGGTTGCAGCCATGGAAAAAATAACCTAGGTGCATAACTTAGGGCAAATTGAAGTTTTCTTTCCCTCAGTTGATGTTATCTATAAGTCATTTCTTTTTGTCATAGAATTCAGACTAAGACTATAATGTGTATATTTGTGTAATTATATTTGTCCCAAACACTATTATTTGTAGGTTATTTCTATTATGCTTATAAATTGTTTTTAAATTTTAAAAATTGGAAAGAACTTTATTTATGAGCAAAGCATTCATTCAGAAATAAATGTCACCATTACTGACATAATTATCAAGTCTGGGTGAATGTTAATTTGAAAATATAATACAGCATGAACTGATGTGTTTAACAGGCCATGTCTTTGATAAGTCAATATGGTTTGAGGGGCAGTATTACATAATAGTGAAGACAAAGACTCTGCAGCCAGACTGCCCATGTTTGAATCTCAGCTCTGCCACTTACTAGCTGTGAGATCTTAAGTAAGTAACTGAACCTCCCTGTGCTTTTGTGTGCTCACCTATAAGATAGAATGATAGTAAAACTACATACCTCATAGGGTTATTATAAAGATTAAATGAGTCAATATATACTGAGCACTTAAAATGTCACTGCAACCTAGAAAACTCCAAATTAGCACTTATTATAGTATACACAATGGTTAGGGGCATCAGCTCTCGTGCCAGACATCCTGAGTTTAAATCCAGGCTCCACCAGCAGCTGCATAACCTTGGACAAGTCACCTACTATTGCAGTGCCTTACTTTTTTCATTTGAAAATGGGGATAACAGGTATGAGGACTAATTGAAGTAACAGGCAAAATGCTTAGAAAAGTGCTTGAGACATAGTAAATATCAGCTATGGATATTATTAACACAGTAGGGAGACTAAGTTATATTTATGTCTCCTAAATATCAAGTGAAATATGATATCAAGTGAAAAATGTTATATCCTGTTTCTCCAGCTTGGAGAATAACTTAAGGTCACATAATTTTAGTAGTAATATGACACCAAATATCTATCCTGCTTTATTCTGAGAATGTTTTTCATTTTCTGGGTCCCCATGTCATGGTAAGTCCAGAAATCCAAGGGTTGTTACTCAGTCTAAAGGGGACAGTTCTGATGACCGTTCTCTGCTATTGAAAGGCCATTACTTCTCCTGTAGTACACCCTCAGGGTACTGGGTTAGAGAGGTTGTGGTGTCAGCCAACTCTTTCCAAACTGATCAAACCACAGGGTCCTCTTTCTCACCTCCATCCATGGACAGACTCCATGATCCAAGCAAAACAATCACAACAATAAACATTATATTTCCTAAGGTCCCATTAATTACATTTTAAATAACATTATAATAAAGAACTGTATAATGACAAACATCATTACAAAACCCCCAAATCTTTGGAAATTAAACACATACTTGTAAATAACCTATGGGACAAAGTAGAAATTACAACAGAAATTAGAAAATATTTTGAGCTGAATAATAATAATAATGACATGGCACATCAAAATTCATAGGATGTAGCTAAGGTGGTGTTTAGAGGGAAATTTATGTCCTTAAACATATATCTTAGGGGGGAAATGGCTGAAATCAGTTATCTAAGATTTTATATCAAAAAGTGGAAGAGAATATCAAAGTTGAAGGAAGACAATAATAAAACAGAAATAAATGACATTATAAACAAATAATAGAGAAAAACTACAAAGCCAAAAGCTGGTAATTTGTAACAATCAATTAAACTGATAGATCCTAGTAAGTAAAAAAAGAGAAAATACAAGTCTCAGGAATGAATAAAGTTCCTGCAATCATTAAAAAGAGAATAAGAGGTTATTATGAATAATTCGATGCCAATAAATTTGAAATTTAGATGAAATCAACAAGTTCCTTAAAAAACACAAGTTGCCGAAACTGACTATAAAAGAAACAGAAAATTTAAATAGTTCTATATTTATTTTAGATATTGAGTATGCTATTAAAATGTCTTCTCCTATCCTACCCACCCCCTCCACCCCCAAAAAATATCAGGTCCAAATGGCTTCACTGGTAAATTATTCCAAACATGTAAAGATGAAATAACACTTAGAACAATTCCTCCAGAGAATAGAAAAAGAGAAATACTTCCCAACTTGTTTTCTAAATCCAGTATGCTCTTGATAATAAATCCTGAAAAAGATGTTAAAGGAAAAAAAAAAAAAAGAACATTAACATAGATGAAAAAATTCTAAATATAGTATTAGAAACTAAATTCAGTGATAGATAAAAAGATAATAGCACAAGCAAATTGAGTTTATACCATGAATGCAAGGTTGGTTTAGTATTTAATAATTAATCAATGTAATGCAGCACACTAACAAAATAATATCATATGATGTGCAAAATAGAAAAGTCATATAAGCATTTCAAAAGATGCAGAAAAATCATGACCAATTCCAACATTTATTCATAATTTAAAAAAACCACTTTTAACAAACTAAGAGTATAAAGGAAATTCCTTAATCTGATAAAAGGTAAACATAGAAAATGTACAACAAACATACTTAATGGTGAAATGTTGAAAAGAGTTCCTCTGAGATCAAGAACAAGATAACAATGTCTACTATCACCACTTCTATTTATCATTTAACAAGAAGTCCTAAACAATGCAAGCTGAGAAAAAAAGAACTGAAAGCTATTTAAAAGGAAAAAAACCCCAAAAAACAAAACTGTTTTTGTGCACAAATGACCTTATTGTGTAGATGGGAAATCTAAAAGAAATTTCAAAGTATTAGAAATAATAAGTGAATTTAGCAAGGTTTCTGGATTGCTAGATACAAGGCCAATATAAAGCTATCAATTATATTTTTATATTCGAGTAACAAACAATAGGATAAAAAAAGAAAATACTTAGCAAAACATTTAATTTAAAAATGTACAAGATTCTACAAAGAAAACTATCAAAAATTACCAAGATAATCTAAAGAAGGACTAATTAGAGGGACATATCATATTAAGGGATGGAAGACTCAATAATGTATAGATGTTACTTCTTCCCAAATTAATATATAGATTGAATGCAATCACAAGCAAAATTCTAGGTAGAAGTTTTGTTGAAAATTGACAAGCAATTTTTAAATTGTTTGGAAAAGTAAAGGACAAGAATAATCAAATAATGGTCTTGAAGGAAAAAAAAAAAAGTGAGGACTTCTCTTGGCAGTCCAGTGGTTAAGACTCCATGCTTCCACTGCAGGGGTCACGGGTTAGATCCCTGGTCAGGGAATTAAGATCCCAAATGCCACGAGGCCAAAAAAAAAAAAAAAAAAAATGTGCTGGAGAACCTACACTTCTGGTTATCAAGACTTACTACAGAGCTACAATAAAACAGATTACAGAAAACTGAATCAGATTATTGGGCACTTGATTAGTGATAAAGGCCATGGTGCAGAGTAATGTGGGAAAGCATAGTCTTTCCATTATTAGTGTTTAAGCAATAGGGCAGCCATAGGAGAAAAATATATCTTGACCTCTATATCATACCATATACAAAAATCAATTCCAGATGCATTAAAGATTTAAATGTGAAAGATAAAACAAAATTTCCAGATCGTAACATAGGAAGATACGTTAATAACTTTAAAGATTTTTAAATTATTTTTTAAAATTTCATGGTTAGAGATTTTTTTTAAATGAGTGTACAAACAACACTTTTTTTTTTTTTTTTTTTTGCCACACTGTGTTGCTTGAGGGATCTTAGTTCCCTGACCAGGGATTGAACCTGGGCCACAGCAGTGAAAGCGCCAAGTCCTAACCACCGAACTGCTAGGGAATTCCCGAAACAACACTAATCCTAAACTTCAAAATTAGGTTACATTAAAATGAAGAATTTCTTTCATCAAAGGACAGCATTAAATGAAATAGTATAGGGGAGGAGTGGCCAAGATGGTGGATAGGAAGACCCTGAGCTCACCTCCCCGCAAGGGAGTACCACAGTTACACCTATTTACAGAGTAGCTATTGATGAGGAAGACCTGAAGACTGGCAGAAAAGATCTTATACAACTGAAGATATAAAGAAGGAACCACAATAAGACTGGTAGGAGGGGTGGAGACACAGTATAGTCAAAACACATACCCCTGAATGGGCAACCCACAAACGGGAGGATAATTACAATGCAGAGGTTCTCCCCAAGAAGTGAGGGTTCTGAGCCCCACATTGGGCTTTCCCAGCCTGGGGGTCCTGCACCAGGAAGACTAGCCCACAGAACATTTGGCTTTGAAAGCACTTAATTTCGGGAGAGCCAGAGGGCTGTGGGAAATAGAGACTCCACTCTTAAAGGGTGCACACAGGGCTTCCCTGGTGGTGCAGTGGTTAAGAATCCGCCTGCCAATGCAGTGGACACGGGTTCGAGCCCTGGTCTGGGAAGATCCCACATGCCGCGAATCAACTAAGACCGTGCGCCACAACTACTGAGCCTGCGCTCTAGAGTCCACGAGCCATAACTACTGAGTCTGTGTGCCACAACGACTGAAGCCCACTCTCCTAGAGCCCATGCTCCGCAACAAGAGAAGCCACTACAGTGAGTAGCCCCCGCTCGCCGCAGCTAGAGAAAGCTTGAGCAGAGCAACAAAGACCCAATGTAGCCCAAAAAAAGGGTGCACACAAAAATCTCACACTCTGAGACTCAGGGCAGAAGCAGTAATTTGAAAAGATCCTGAATCAGACCCACGTGTTGATCCTGAAGAGCAGCCTGGAGAGGCAGGAGGCAACTGGAGCTCACCCTAGGGACATAAACACTGGCAGCAGCCATTTTTGGGATCTCATTCTGTTACAAAGACACTGGTACTGGCAAGCACCATTTTGGAATCCTCTCTCTAGTTTCTTAGTGCTGGGGCTGGCACATCCCCCCACCAGCCTGTTGGTACCAGCACCAGTAGGCCTAAAGCCAAGCAGCTGGCTGGGCAGGAACACAGCCCCACCCCCAGCAGGCCTGCTTCCTTAGGACCCCCTTGACCCTGCAGCAGTCCCAGGACCCAGTCCTGTCCAACAGAGGGCCCAGGACCCAGCCCTGCCTGCCAGTGCACCAGAACTAGCCCTGGGACACTCAGGGCCCTGCAGCCAGCCTTTGGGAACTGGCCCCACCAAGCAGCAGGCTGAGACCAACTCTGGGACCCCCCAGGGCCCTGCAGGCAGAAATCCCAGGACCTGGCTTTACCCAATAGTGAGATGGCACTAGCTCTAAGACACCTTGGGCCTCTCAGCTAGTTGCCCCAGTATCTGGCCCCACTTACCAGTGAGCTGACACCAGCTTTGGGGCACCCTGGACCCTGCAGCCATCTGTAAGAGAAACTAGCCTCACCCACCTGCAAGCTGATGCTAGATCTAGGAACCTCAGCCCCTCAGCCATCCATGCTGAGACATGGCCCCGATTACCAGCATCTGACAGTCTCCATATAAGGCAGAGTCTGACAACCAAACAAACCAGGGGCCAGTCACACCTACCATACCACCCACAGTAGTCTGCCACCCACAGTAGTCTGCCCTACAACAGAAGGGTCCACGCAGCCCACACAGGGGCACCCCTAGAGCATATACCTCTGGTGACCAGAGGGGAGTATGCTGCTGGGAAGCACAGGATGTTTTCTACAAAAGGTCACTTCGTCAAGGTCAGGAAACATAACCAATCTACTAAACACATAGAAATAAAAACAGTGGATTAGGCAAAATGAGGTGACAGAGGAGTATGTTCCAAACAAGGAACAAGATAAAATCCCAGAATAACTAAGTGAAATGAAGATAAGCAATCTACCTGATAAAGAGTTCAAGATAATGGTCACAAAGATGCTCAAAGAAACAAAGAACTCAGGAGAAGAATGGATGAATAAAGTGAGAAGTTAGAAGTTTTTAACAGAGAGTTAGAAAATAGAAAGAAGAACCAAACAGAGCTGAAGGATACAATAATTGAAATAAGAAATACAGTAGAAGGAATCAACAGTAGATTAGATGATACAGAGGAATGGATCAGCAAACTGTAAGATAGAGTAGTGGAAATCACTGAAGCTGAAGAGAAAAAAAAAAAATTTGTTAATGAGGACAATTTAAGAGACCCCAGAGACAACATCAAACATACCAACATTTGCATTAAAGGGGTCCCAGAAGGAAAAGAGAGAGAGAAAGGTGTGGAGAGCATATTTGAAGACATGATAACTGAAAACTTCCCTAAACTGGGAAAGGAAACAGATATTCAGGTCCAGGAAGCACAGAGTCCTAAATAGGATCAACCCAAAGAGGACCACACTAGGACATTATGTCCAAAAACTTGGACATAATATATATATATACATGGCAAAAATTAAAAATAAAGAGAGAATATTAAAAGCAGCAAGGGAAAAGCAACAAGTTATGTACAAGGGAACTCCCATAAGGCTATGAGCTGACTTTTCACCCAAAACTCTGTAGGCCAGAAGGGAGTGGCATGATATGAAGGAATGAAATGGAAAAATCTACGACCAGAAATACTCTACCCCTCAAGGCTTTCATTCAGATTTGAAGGAGAGATCAAAAGTTTTACAGATGAGCAAAAGCTAAAAGAGTTCAGCACCATGAAGAAGAAATGTTAAAGGGACTTCTCTAGTCAGAAAAGAAAAGTCCACAACTAGAAATATGAAAATTATGAAAAGAAAATTCTCATTGGTAAAGGCAAATATACAGTAAAGTTAGTAAACCAACAATGTACAAGGTTAATAGATGAAAAGATAAAGGTAGCAAAATCATCTATATCCACAAGAAGTAGGTAAGGGATATATTAAAATAAAAGGATGTAGAACATGATGTCACAGAAAAACATGGGGAGGGGAGTAAATATGCACGGTTGTTAAAATGCATTAAACTTAAGAGATCAGCAACTAAAAATAATCATGTATGTACATGTACATAGGTCAGTATATATATACTTCTTGGTAACCACAAAACAAAAATCTATACTAGGGCTTCCCTGGTGGCGCAGTGGTTGAGAGTCCGCCTGCAGATGCAGGGGACATGGGTTCGTGCCCTGGTCTGGGAAGATCCCACATGCTGCAGAGCGGCTGGGCCCGTGAGCCATGGCCGCTGAGCCTGCGTGTCCGGAGCCTGTGCTCTGCGACAGGAGAGGCCACAACAGTGAGAGGCCCGCGTACTGCAAAAAACAAAACAAAACAAAAAATCTATACTAGATACGCAAAGAAAGAGAAATGAATCTAAACATAACACTAAAGATAGTCATCCAATCACAAGGGAAGAGAGGAAAAGAAGAAGAAAGGAACAACAAAGAACTACAAAACAACCCCAAAATAATTAACAAAATGGCAATAAGCACATACCTGTCAATATTTTAGATGAAAAGGACTAAATGCTCCAGTCAAATACAGAGTGGCTGGATGGATACAAACATAAGACCAAGATACAAACACAAGATATGTGCTGCGTATAAGAGACTCACTGTAGATCTAAAGACACACACAGACTGAAAGTGAGAGTATGGAAAAAGGCATTCCATGCAAATGGAAATAAGAAGAAAGCTGGGGTAGCAATACTTACATAAGACAAAAGAGACTTTAAAACAAAGAGTATAACAAGAGACAAAGAAAGACATTACAAAACAATAAAGAGATCAATCCAAGAAGATATAATAATTGTAAGTATATATGCACCCATCATAAGAGCATCTAAATACAATATAATTAATATATAATTAATAATATAATTAACCCTGCTGTATGTTATAATGAAAGTTGTTAAGAGAAAAATCCTGAGTTCTCATCACAAAGAAAACATGTTTTTTTTTCTATTTTTTTCATTTTGTATCTATATGAGATGTTGGATATTCACTCAACTTATTTTGGGTATAAGTCAAATCATTACGCTGTACACCTTAAACTTATACAGTGGTCTATATCATTTTTATCTTAATAAAACTGGAAGAAAAAATAGTATAGTATCTGTGATTTTGCTTCAAAATAATTAAGTGGTGATGGAAGTGGGGTTGGGAAGAAATGAGGAAATATAGCTGAAATAAGATCAGTCTTAAATCAAAAAATCTTTTTTGAAGCTGGGGTTTCACTGCGTAATTCTCTCCACTTTTATTTATATTTGTATTTTTGATAATAAAAGTTTAAAAAGGAGAGACACTACTAACAAACCAAAGTGAAGGAAGATATTTGCAACACATAGAACCAGAAAAGGGGCCTATATTCAAATGTATAAAGAATATCAATAGGAAGAAGACAGTCAACTCAACAGAAAAATGAGCAAAAAAAGAAAAAATGTACAAAAAAGAATACCCAAATGGCTAATAAATATATGAAAAAGGTGTTGGTCTAATCAGTAATCAAGGAATTAGAAATTAAAGCCACAGTTCAATACTACACACCCAATGATACAAGTAAGTCATCATTTGTTCAAATACATATACAAACCAGAATGAGAGGCTCTCAAGCTCTGCACCAATACCATAATAATGTTAGCCTAGAATAGATTAAAAAGACTGACAATACCAAGTATTCCTGAGGATATGGTGCAACTACAACCCTCATACACAGTTGGTGGGAGGGAATATTGGCACAACTAGTTTGGAAAACGGTTTGGTGATATCTACTAAATTTGAATATATGCCTAATCCTATGACCCAGGAATTCCATTTCTAGGTATGTATTCACAAAAGTGTGTGTATGCATGTGTGTATTTCCAAAGGACAAAAATTTTGATAGTAACATTATTCATAATAGCCCCTGATTGAAAATGACTGAAATGTCCACCAATTATAGAATGAACAAATTACAGTTTATTTATACAATATAATATCACACAACAAAGAAAAATAGTGAACTATTGCTACATACATGATGGATTCATATCAAGAACACAATATTGATCAAAGAAGCCACCCCCACACAAAACACATACTGTGTGATTTAATTTAAATAGCATTCGAAAACAAGCAAAACTAATCTATGGTGACAGAAGTAAGGATAGAAGCTACATTTGGGGAGAAGGGAGGGATACTGATTGTCAGGGGACATGATGGAGCTTTTAGGTTAGGGCAATATTCTATTTCTGGACCTGGGTAGTGATTACAGAAGTGTGTGCACTTCGTGATATGAACTACTGAACTATACCCTCGAATTTGTGTGTTTTTTGCATGTAAACTGTACTTCAATAAAAGATGTCCATTAAAATAAAAGAATGATTAGGACCAGGAGAGGGTGTTCTGATAAAAGAAAAGTCATTTTAGTGTAGTATAATTATGGATGAAGTTTTTAAAATCTTGCTTTAATTTGGTTGTTACAATAAACAAAACTTGGGTGGAAGGACAAAGTAATTTAGTATTTGTTCAAATGCATATATAAACTAGAGATGGAGGCCCTTGAGCTCTTTATGAGGACCATAACAAATTCAATGAGAAAAAAATTTAAAGCTGGTATTACCATACCCCAAAGAGAGTTTTGCTCAAAGAGCTGTGAACTTCTAATTTTGAACAATAAAATTTCTAGGCACATCCTCCAAAAAATTGTTGCACTATATATCCAAGTAATTGAATGAGGTAATGAACTATAATGCGATTAAATGTTGGGAGAAAACTACCAATAATAACTTTGGTTTTGAAAGAATTACCCTTTCTAGCAGTATTTAACCACTATCGGTCAACAACTTATTAAAGACATTCTGAGTTCCCACAAAAAAGCCATTTCATCTGTGTATAAAAGATTATTTATCCCTCTGTTCTGTACAGTAGGATGCGTTCCACATCTGGTTAGCAGAATAATACAATTTTTGAGATGTGAAGTTTTCTGTTCCTTTGATGGGAAGATTTTTGGGTGGGGGAGGGGTTCGACTTTGCTCCTAACTTTTGGAAATATTTTTTTTTCATAAATTTGTTTATTTTGTTTATTTATTTTTGGCTGCGTTGGTCTTCGTTGCTGCGTGCGGAGTTTCTCTAGTTGTGGCGAGTGGGGGCTACTCTTCATTGCGGTGCGTGGGCTTCTCATTGCAGTGGCTTCTCTTGTTGTGGAGCATGGGCTCCAAGCGCACAGGCTTCAGTAGTTGTGGCACACGGGCTCAGTAGTTGTGGCTTGTGGGCTCTAGAGCGCAGGCTCAGTAGTTGTGGCGCACAGGCTTAGTTGCTCCACAGCATGTGGGATCTTCCCGGACCAGGGCTCGAGCCCATGCCCCCTGCATTGGCAGGAGGATTCTCAACCACTGCGCCACCAGGGAAGCCCCGGAAATATTTCTTTTTAAAATTGTCTTTATGATAAGAAAATTCTAGTTTAAATCTTATGTATTATGTGTCCTTTTTTTTTTTTCTCTCTTCCTTTTAAAACTAGTATCACAATGTAAAGATGGCTTAAATTGAGTATGGGGGGCTAGATGGGAAGGATGGGCTTTACCTCATATAAGAGGAATCCTGTCTTCACCTGAACCTTGCCACAATGATATATTATATTGTTATGCTTGGACCTGTACCAAGGACCCAAGCAGGATCTATAAACCTAACACCAAGAATCATGGGTAGTTAGCGTAACTTTGAAGAGGGATATTGTAATTCTCTTCTAGTATCATATTAATTTTCACCTAATTAAAAATTCCCATTTGATAACCTCAAAACCTTGGAAGTTTGGGAAAGCTCCTCCTTTTCCCTCTTCTCTACAATGATCTTTACACACAGAAAAGAAAACACTAGACAGGGAGCCACAAAGTGCAGGCTCCCGTTTTGACTTTGCTGTAACTTATTCTCTTTGATCCTGTTTCCTCAACTCTACACAATTAATATTCTTTGCTTCAGAGTTATTACATTTTGAAAAGTATAAAACAGAATGTAAATATAGACTAATATCATTATATAATTAGTTGTAACTGTTATCTTTAAGTTGCATGCTAAATATAAAAGATAAAGCTTATAGTATAGTGGTGTTTAGGCTTGGGAAGAATATAGGGAAACGAGGTCAAAAAGACTAAGGAATGGAAAAATAAACACACTGGTAATTATAAAAGGATAAAAAAGGGCCAAGTGGCAATCTGAAAAGGTCAATACAACATTTTAAATTATTTTTCTAATTATATGACATAGTCTCAGTCTTGATGTAGTGGGCATCTGGTGTTTTTTTTTTTCTGCCTTGCAACCTGCCCCCTTC
The DNA here is from genome assembly GCF_003676395.1 of Aethalodelphis obliquidens. Classification (NCBI taxonomy): domain Eukaryota; kingdom Metazoa; phylum Chordata; class Mammalia; order Artiodactyla; family Delphinidae; genus Aethalodelphis; species Aethalodelphis obliquidens. The sequence continues at coordinate 15,527,146 of NW_020837992.1, read as the reverse complement.
TAGCAACAGCAACGTGTTTTCTTGGAGAACTGCTTTTCCTAAACTCCATGTTTTTCTGGTGGGCTGCTTAATCACATTACTCTATTCCGCTCACTAGGGATGGGTATGCTCAGGAATTTGCAGTGACCCAAGTCAGGGAAATCAGCATCCTTCCTTGAAATTGAGTATACAGATCCTGATGGGGAAAGCTCTTTTCTCTGAAATTCTAAGTGGAATTAAAAATTTTTTTTGGAGGTCTTTTGTATGTACAATAAACGACTACATTCCCTCATCCTACCTTTCTTTCAGCATAGAGGCACTGGTGATTGGACACTAAGATCATCTTTTGAGGGATCTGAACCCATTTCTCCCACACCTTCACGTTTTTCTTCTAAACACCACATTTGTTCACCAAATAATGGAGCTTCCAGCAGCTAAGAACATGTATTAAGGGCTCCGGAATTTTTTGAAAAAAAACAGGGCAACTTGAAGTAAAGAAAATCTCACACACTCTCACTTAAAAAAAAAACACACCCAAGGCTATTTAGTCAACAGTGGCATCTCCAGGTAAATACTTAATTTGTTATCATCCAAGATCTAATTAGTGTTTGAGTTTCCCAAATTGTCTTAAAAATTTTGTTTTAACCATTAGTTTGTTTGAATCAGGATTCAGACAATGGAGCAAAATTTTTTATCATCAAGCACGCTGGTTACATTCTTATCTCGCTTCAAAATAGATATCTCCTTGTCACACTCTCATGATGAGCAATACAATTCAGAAATCAATTCAAAGTCTCTTTATGTGCTTTACAAATACCACATGAGGTTCTGGTAATGAAACAGTGGGGTAGGTAAGCATAAGTAAGAGCTTGTAGTTAACCCTTGGACATTAGAACCTAAAAGGGAGCAGTGACAAAGAAACATTTATGTTGATTCGCAGCCTTTGGGGTCTCCTTACCCAACTATTGACCTGGTGGAAAACGAAAGGAGACCCGCTGTTTGGTTTGCCAATACCTAATAAAATACTGAAAATTTATCAGGCAAATGTATTAATATATGCATTTAAATATAGTTATTAAAATATCTGTAGCTTTGTTTACAGCTAACATCTTATCTTTGTCCTGTATGCCCTCGTTTGTTCCCAAGAACAATCAAGGACTGAGAGAGAATAGCATCCCCTCTAGGTATAAATGAATAAATTTCTTTTGCTTCCACTCACACGTGAAAGGATTAAAACATTGTTACCCACAGCTCCATAACTTTCCCAAAGAGTAGATGCCAGGGGGCGAGGAGTTAGAGACTCTGAGTCATGCATGATCTCCACCCATCTCATCAAATAAACTACCAATATAAGTGATCCTTGTATTTCCTAACCAAGCTCACCATTTGACAAGTCCCCTAGTCTGCTCCCCTCCCCCAAACCATTATCCTTAAGGTCCTCCTAGAGTTAACACTGACCCCAACCATAGTAACCTAACATTTACTTATTTCATTATTTCACATCCTCACCATCCCTCTCTTGACGGGACTACTGGGTCCCAAACTAGGTATTTTCCACCCCCGCCTTCCGCCCCCAGTGTATTTATCATTCTCACTTTACTGTTAACGAGCTTGAATAGTTAAAAAAAAAAAAAACAAGAAAAAGAAAAAAACTGCCTCAGGAGCATCCCCAACGTACACCCACTTTGCCTGGGGACTCCAAAGGTTTAAAAAACGCCGCCTCGGGCCATCCACTTTTATGGCACCCTCCCTTCGCGTCTTTGCTTGTCGTTATCAGCACTGGTTAAGTGCCCAGGTTCGGATCTCAGACTAAACCTCATGATCTTCTGGCTCAGGTTCTGTGAACTGAGTCATCCTGGCACGGAGAATATTCCGTGACTCAGCAGGCCCGAAAAGGAGGATGTCAGATCCAGATAATTTCGAGTCTTTTAAAGGCAAGCTGGGGAACATAAACAACACAGTGGAAGAATTTCGCAGTGGGTCTGCGTACCCAGGGGAAAAATGTCATTCCATTCCCAGCCTTTTCACTTCCTTCCTTGCGCCTGTTAAACGACTGGTTACACTTTAATTCAGAGGCAGGAAATCGCTTCAGAAAACATTATGATGCTGCGACCAGGCCCTATATTCTCCGGGGACCACCATGTCAGCCCCCTGACACCCCGGGACCGCTCCTCGGAAAGAGCTGGAGCCGACCCCGAGCGGCAGGGGGCATTCCCGGGGCGGCCGGCTGGGGCGAAGAGCCTGCGGGCAGTCCCCACCATCGATTGGGTCCCTTTGGTCCCTGGCCCGGGGTGCTGCCGGCTGGACGCAAGGACTGACACCTGGCGGGGCGGGGATCCGCGCTCTTGCGGCCCAGACCGGCGTGGGGCCCAAAGGCCGACTCCGAGCGACCTCACCCCTCCGGCGTCGCCCCTTTAAGGCCCCCTCCGTTACCCGCTCCCCTAATCCCGAGTCTTCCGGGGACTCGGCGCCAGGGAACCCTGGCATCCACCTCCCGGCTGGAAGCTGCCTCTCCGCTGCCTTCCTTTCCCTCCCGGCATGCACCGCCCTGCCGCCCCTCCCTCCCCTCTCCTCCCGCTCCCCGCCCACCCCTCGCGCCCCTCAAAGCCCCTCCCCCGCCGATCGCGCGCCGCGGGCTCGAGCGCGAGATGTCACCGCCCCCGCCGCTGCCGCCGCCGCCGCCGCCGCGAGTTGCCGGGGCGGACGCGCAGTCCACCGCGCGTGGAGAGCCGGGGAGCGGCTACGGGGGCCGCGGGAGCTACTGAGAGGACGCCGGGGTTGGGTTTTCTCGGCAGACCCCACCCCACCCTGCCGATCCCACCCCACCCTGCCGATCCCACCCCCTGCTCCTTCCTCCCCGGGGGCGCGCGCTCGGGTACGCGCTCGGAAGTTGGGGGTCGGTAGCGAGTGCCGTCTGTGTCCCTGGTGGGAGAGGGAGGCGCGGAGGCGGCGTGCGGGGCGGTGGTTAGCGAGCCGCGCAGTTCTCGCCAGGGGCGCCCTCCGGACCTCCTCTCCGCCTCGAGCCGCCGCCACCGCCCGTCCGGAGAGTCCGGCCACTGGGCCCCGAGGCTCAGCCCGCTGAGCGGCCTCCGAGGGACGCCGCTGCACGAGAGGAACGCGCCCGCGCTCTTGCCTTTGCCGTGGCCCAGCGCGCGGGCGGCGGGATGAGGGGCAGCAAACCGGCCGCGCCGGCGCTGCGGCCGCGGGGCGGCCTCTGGCGGGTGTTGGCTGTGCTGGCGGCCGCTGCGGCCGGCTGCGCCCGGGCAGCCATGGACGAGTGCACGGACGAGGGCGGGCGGTCGCAGCGCTGCATGCCCGAATTCGTCAACGCCGCCTTCAACGTGACCGTGGTGGCCACCAACACGTGCGGGACTCCGCCCGAGGAGTACTGTGTGCAGACCGGGGTGACCGGGGTCACCAAGTCCTGTCACCTGTGCGACGCCGGGCAGCCACACCTGCAGCACGGGGCAGCCTTTCTGACGGACTACAACAACCAGGCCGACACCACCTGGTGGCAGAGCCAGACCATGCTGGCCGGGGTGCAGTACCCCAACTCCATCAACCTCACGCTGCATCTGGGTAAGCGGTGACAGCCCCATCCCCTACTACACTACTGCTCACCCCCTCACCCAGTCTGCGGGGACCAAACAGCCGCGTGGTGGCTCTCTGCTTCCCAGCATGGGCCACACAGAAATTCCCTTCTCCAACTTCTAAACTAGATCTAGCACTTAACATCCCGCGAGCCAAGATGCTTCCCGCCAGCATCTCTCTCTGTTTGCTTTCCTAGTCTATAAATAACTTAGCCGGATTTTCGCCCCCTTGATTATTCGCCATTTCGGCTGTTTTGGTCCCTCTTTCCTGAAGCGTTAATCAGAACCCCCCCTCCTCGCTTGTCAACCTTTAGCACTTTTACCTTGTTTAAAAGACTTTCTCTCTAGGGTTGAGGGTGATTGCTGTTTGCTTTGCTGAATAAGCTAGAGAGGAAAGGGTCTAAGTTAAGGGGGTTTGAGGGGAGCAAATGACTTTACTACCGCTGTTGCCTATGTGTAGTTAAAATAGAAGTTCACTTTTAAAGTTATTGTTCTTTAAAGTTGTTCAGCTTTAATTAAGGGCCACAGAGCGATTTCACTGATAATCCTGGTACAGACAAAACAAAAGGAAGTATCTGCACTCACTGTAATTGTTGGGTACAGTTTTGTCCCTGAGTAAAAAGGCTCTCCTCACTGTCTTTCCTTTTGCTTTGATTCAAAGCAAGTGTAGAAGCATGTGTAAGTGACCTTTTAGCAATCAGGAAAGGGATGTATAGAAAACTTCATTGCTGGGTGGTGGACGAGGATGGACATGTTTATCCCCGAGTATTAAAAATCATGTTTGATCTGGGTCAGTTTTTCTTCATCGTTGAAATATACAAACGAGCAGAATGATTCATTATTGTGTTTAACAGAGTAACATGCGTGAGAAACTGGCCTTGACGGGCAGAGCTTCAGTCCTGTTGCAGACCAGTAGCTGGTAGTAATGAACTTCCAGAGCGAACAGCGTGCCAAGCCATTCTTCTATCAAAGCAGTATAATTCTATAAGGCTAGTAACATTATTTGGGGAATCTTCGAAAGGAACGTTTGGTAGGCACATGGTTCTTTTGGTCGTGGTTTTTGTATTTTTCTTTCCACTGCTCTCTGATACATTAAATTTTATGAAAGCGTCAAGATTCTAGAGAAAGTACTTTGAAAAGTGGAGTTAAATTACTGTGTGTGGAGCAAGTTTTAGAAAAACAGTATTTAGCACTTTTGTAGTAAATATTTTATTTGTAGACAAGTTATTAGGAAGATGAAACTTTTCAAAAGTAAGTTCATAAACTGGAACTCTAAGGCACCTGTTTTTCAGAGGTGGAAGAAATAAACTGAGTTCAGTTTTTCAAAGGTATTGGAAACATGGAACTAAGCAGTATCTTGGAACAGGTGCCTTTCTAAAGATTCTGCAAGAGACCTAGGCCCTCCTAAGACTTTGTGGGGATGCTCTTTATCACTTTTCTCCTAAGTGTTGTATTTTTAAACTTGGCCAAGATTAGTTTTGAAACTTGTATCCAATTATTAAAAAAAATTTTTTTTGTCTTTTTAAAGCTTCTGTGTTGAATTTTGAATGCCTACAGCGTCTTATTTATTTTATCTGTTTTGAAATATTAAAAATTTCAAAGCAAAAGCACAGCCTTGATGTCTCAAATGCCTGAGATTCAACTGAAAATTTCTGAATAAGAATCTCTTATTTAGGTAAAGATAGGGCTGTCAATCTGGACCTTCTCTGAATTTTCTGCTGTGAGCACTATGTAGCAAAAGGTTACTTCAGGTGATGGTAGAGGAAGGTAGATTACTCGGTGATTACTTCTCTATTACAAAGATAATGTGTTAGGTAAGATAGTATCCGTCAAGTTAGGTTGCTACTACTGGGAGGCCGATATATGAGCTTTGGGTCCTAGTGATTAAAAAGCTCGAAAGACTTTTTACTCTGAAAATGTTATATATGCTTGAACTTGTTTTGCTGAAAAATTCTTCAGTTTTTGGTAACATTCTTGCTAAATGAAGTTCATAAAACTATAGATTTAAAACTTCTAAGTAAATAAAAGTGATTTAAAATAGTTTTCATACAAATACTGTAAGAACATTTACTTGAAGATTTTGAGATAGACAATTTCTAAAAACTTGACTAGAAGTTATTGTACTTGTTGTGCCATCAGAAATGCTGTCCTGGAGGAAACTGTGTGTGGAGAAGATGGGGAAGGGGAGGGAGATTTGCGTGTAGTGGCGTTGATGTCTCAATCTCTCTCTCTCTCCCCTCTCTTTTTTCATGACAAGGATATATGTATTCATGAATGTTATGATCTATAACTTAACAACAGATAGGCAGGGCTTTATGTATTATTGTGTGTTTTGATATTCAGCACATTCACTCCCTAACTGCAGTTACTCCATGGGCTCTAGCTAACTAATTATTTCCCATGAATTCAAGGACCATGACTGTTTGTGCATCTATTAAATCTCCCATCCAGTTCAAATTTCACATACCCTTAAACAAGTGATGCATATTGTGCTTTGCCCTTACAGAGCATGTGAAACTCGAAGGGAGCAGTGTGAAAGAACTAGGTCTAGCCACCACTTTTGTAGCCTTCCTTTTGATGTTGAACTTTAAGCACAGTAAACTTTAAAATAAGCAAAGTCAGATCACAGTTAAATTGTCACAAGAAATATACATATTTTGCCAGTGATCCTAAGACTTCTTTTATTGTAAAAGTAAAACATGACATAGTGAATTAAAACAGTATAATGACTAGTGAGTCTCTTCATCTCCATTTGCTAAGTTGCCGTAGAGACTGTCGCTCACAATTTTTTACGTAACCTTCCAGAAACATTTCATGCATACACATGTATGTATAAAATTACACGATCATTTTAACTGGTACCTTTTTTGGGGGGTGAGGCATATTTTAACAGATGGCAAGTACAAATTAGGTGATTGTACCATTATCATCACTTGTACAAAAGCCAGGAAAATCAGCATTGTTTCTGTAAGCAGCCATGTCTTAAGCACCATTTACAGTTATCCAGGGTACAGGGTGCAATGTATACTTAGATATAATGAGTTAAAGTTGCTGTGGGCATCAGAACTGTATTTTCTGCCCATTGTGGAGAGAAATCTCAGCAAGGCATCCTTTTCTAAAAAGAAGTCTTTCTTATTTTGCCTTTCACTTCTGGATCTTCTCTCCTAACTCCTATATGAATTATTCAACTGCTTTTTGAAAGTCTGGCTTTTGTGTTTTATAATAAGTTTTATCCTTATCAGCAGAGTAGTTGATAGTAAGATTGCATCTGAGGATTTGCCTTTTATTAAACAGCCCCTTTAATTAACTTGATAGTCACTGTAGATGAAAACTTGGCAGACTGGGTGTCCAGTCTGCCAGATTGGTGTCCAAGCTCCTAATAAGCTTCAGGAACAAGCAGTGATTAAATGACACTTTTAAGCTGTATCTAAATATTGTTTTTGAGTGTCTAAATCACAATAATTGCTATATAAGGGTATTACATTTTATTCTGTTTGGTCCTCTTAGTGTGTATTTAACATGAAACAAACAGCAAATTTTTTTCCCCGGGAATATCTTTGCGAGGTAGGTTCTGACTCTGTTAGAACTCTGGTGACTTCACTGTGGTATTTGTGCACCCTGAGGGGACACTATTTTAGTTTGTCTTACAAAGGCCTGATTTACATTTTGCAGGTTTCAACTTGAGGAGTTAAGGAGCTCTTCTTTAGTGGCCAGCAGTTGGTGAACACAGTTTTATAAAGTTGCTGTTGGCTGTTTTCCTGTTCTACAATTCACTGCTTTTTCCGTAAATACCTTTTTCATGTTTCTAAAGCATTCAGAAAAACAGTTTACACATTAGGAGAAAGTTTGGAACTATGAGCTCCCCTCCCCCCATTATTTTGTCATTGGCCACATTTGTGGGAGGGATAAAGTTTGACTATTTCAGTTCTAAATCCTTTTAGGAAGTTGGACATGCCTTTTGCTATGCACTCCTTTCCCTGTGCATACATTCTCATGTTACTCCCAAATATTCTGCAAACATATTTTAAATACCTACTGAATACGTGGTGCAGTACCTGATAGAAAGGTGTAGAAGATTGAAGGTCCATTCTTCAGAAGTGTATCCCCTGTTAGATGGAATTTTCATACCCAGATGTAATGCCATTACAATAATAAATCAGGAGTTCCTTTATAATACTTTACAGTTTATAAAGCCTCCAGTTTATCACTGATTAGATTTTCATAACTCAGTGAGGGAAGGCAAAGATGAGGGTCCTGAGGTTGTGATTTGCCAAAAATTATGGTGGAGGTAGGTTTTTGACTCAGTCTAACATACTAGCTCCTGCAGTTCTTCGTTTCTCTAACAAATCTCTCAAAAGAATGACTAGTTTATTCCAGGGCAACTTTAAAATATCAATACAAGTTCATGTACATACTGATTCAGAGATATTAGACTCCCTTGGTTTTCCTGCTGTTCCCTCTGTTCCTTTTCACTTACGTTTCTCGATTCCTTTTTTTTTTCATGCTACTCGCTCTTCCTGAATGAAGTCCTCTAAATCGCAAGGCTTCCATTACTATTTGCAAATCAATAAATTCTAAATTTGTATCTTCGGGACAGCTTTTTCTCCATGTGGGACATGGTCAGTTTGCTATGTCCAGAGGCCATGTCCAAAACTAAATTCATTCCTTATTGTCTTATCCAGTTCAAAGCTGTATCTTAATGAACAGCACTACTGTTTATTCCTGAGGCTCTCAACCAATCTTTGGCCAAGAACCATGCTTCATAGGCTTTCATCAGTAAAGATTACTCTGTTTGGCCAGCAGATAGCATCCGCTGCTGGGTCTCTGGGCAGCTGTAACTCCACCACTTTCTTTCCCACCCATCCTTGCTACAATCTGCCCAAGACTCCACTTTCACTTCCTGTATCCAGCCATATATCTCTTGGATCCTTATCTTTATATCTGCTTTACTGTAACCCCCCATGGAATTTCACCTTGATTACTGCAACAACTTGCTAACGAATTGGTGGTCTTTCTGCCTCCAGTTTTGCTCTTTCTATTCAGGCAGCCATCGCTTTGGACCGAGCAATGGTTCTAAAATGCAAATCTGATGATATCGTTTCCCAGCTAAAAATTCTGCAGTGATTCCTCAAGCCTTTAGGATAAAGTCCAGATTCCTTGGCATGGTGTATAAGGTACTTTAGGATCCGGACCTTTATAACCTCTAGGCTTATCTTTTGTCATTTCACGTGCTTGAAGGGCTGTTTCTTCGGTTTGGAACACTTCTTCCAGGTGTCATCACCTTCAGGAATCCTTCCCCAGTTTCTTTCTCTCCCTGGCCTGGATTAGGTATCCCACTCACACCACCCTGTAGGTATCTACCACAGCACTTATCACATGGTATTGTTTCTTTGCTTGTCTATCTCCACTTCTAGACCATGAGGTCTTTGAAGGCAGGGTCGGGGACTTAGTCATCTTTTTAGTTTAGTTGAATATAACTAACATTAGTTAATTGCTTGCTATGCCTCAGCACCATACAGATTCCTGGGTGTATAATAATTCATTGGACATTGCCCTGACCTCATGGAACTTGTGGCTTAGATGTGGAGACCTAGGTCTCTAGCCTGGGGGTAGGCAAATTATAGCCCACAGACTAAATCCAGCCCTGGGCTGCCACCTATTTTTGTATGGGCGATGAGCTAAGAATGGTTTTTACATGTTTAATTGGTTGAAAAATCAAAAGAAGAAAAATATTTTATGACATGTGAAAATTATATGAAATTCAGATTTTAGTATCCATAAAGTTTTATTGAAACACAGTCAAGTTCATTTATTAATGTATTGTCTCTGGCTGATTTTGCACTAGAAAGGCAGAGTTGAGTAATTGTGACAATAAGTCCTGGCCCACAAAGCCTAAAATGTTTACTCTCTGACCCTCTACAGGACAAGTTTGGTGACCTCTGCTCTAGACCGATACGTTCAGTGTTATATAATAAGTTTTTAGGTAAAAGGTGCACACACAGAAAGCATTCACTTAACTTACCGTTTGGAGGGAGGCGGGAGGGTTTGTATCTCCACTGCTTAACAATGTGTCTGGCATAGTGTTCAGTAAATATATGAAGAGTAAGTAAATGAATGCCTGAATTATAAGAAGTCCCAAAACACTGCACATTAATTTATATTCTTCTCAGTAACACTTTTGAATTTGAGTTTATTTTTATCAGTGCCATCTCTCCATTTTTTTGAGATTTATGCCACTGTGAATGTGGTACCTGGTTGTTTTATTTCTGTAGCTTTATAAAAAAGTACTAAGTTGGGTATGGAACTGATACGGAATTGAAAGATCTGTGACTGTCCTTTTTTGGTGTAAAAATTAGGCTTTTATATGATTTGAAGTCAGCTGGATAAATTTTATGAGTAAACTACTTGCTCAGGTTTGAATCTCACATGTGAATATGTTTCTGAAATTTTAATGTTAATGTGTGTTTTTTCTTTAGAAATGGACATAAATTTTATTTTAAAATATATATTCACGTTTGTTGTTGAAATAGACTCTAAAAGGGTATTATTAAGCAGTTGTGGAGAAGGGTTGCAGTGAAACTTCTTATTTGCTTATTGTGTGTGGCATCATTTTTAGTTTATTTAATTCATTATGGGTACACTCAGGAGACTGGCATACTGAGATATGCCTTCTCTGCAGGATCGTGAAGAACCACATTAAAGTGGTTAGACAGATGAATAATAACCACTTATTTGTCTAGATTTAACAGGCAGCAGAACCAACAGATGCTTCTTTCCTTGTTGCTTGTTTCCAGCTATACTTAATTGACAGCTCTACTGCTGGTCTGTTTGAGTTTTAGGGAAAAGTGTCAAAGTTTAGAGCAGAACTGTTTGTTTATTTTTACTGCCCAAAATTCCAGAGAGGGTTTTTTAAAATAAGGGATTAATCTGTCCCTTATCTTAAATTGTCAAAGGATAAAATTTCAAGATGACTGTGTGCCGGTTCTATTACTTTGCCTGTTTCTTGCCCTAAGATTTGTAAGAGGGCCTTGCTAAGATTTGCAAGCATCTCCTTTCTTCTAAAATGATAAAGTTAGATGTTGGCTCATTTGGGCCTAAAACGGACAGCTTGCTAAATGGGGTTAGCAGAAAACTCATTTATAGAAATGTCACTGAGATTTTAGAGTATTGTGCCAGACTGTGGTGACACTAATTAAGTACATCTGCTTTTCTTTCCATGGGCTCTTCCAGGAGGCCAGCCTAAAATAACTGGGTCCAGTCAGCCTGGTGCCCTATGCAGCTACATATTCATGAAATAAAATAAAGCAGACTTATCTCTTTCTTAGACAATGGCGCTCTCAGATCTTTTGTGGCAAGGCTGGGAGATGAATTAGGGGATTTACATTATTTCTTTTAAAACTTTAGGAGTTTTAGTCCCTCAGCTCCCTCCTTTTACTCTTTGTTTCCGACTGCATGGCTGCTTCCTATTATATTGCAGTCAACATTGGATTTTTGCTGTATCGTCTCGTTTTGTGTTTTTTTTTTGTTATTTTATCTTCTTTTTGTTTTGGAAGTTTTTGGAAATAAGGATTCAGAATCAACCTTCACATTTTTTTTTAATTTCTTGAAATAAAAAATACAAGTGGTATTGTATAGAGTTACTCTATTGTATAGAGTATAGAGTTAGGGACTCAATGAATTTTGTTCGTGATGATAAATCACATTGTATGTGAAGGTTTCTGCTAAGCAGAGCGATTGCCCAAGGCAGTGACTACAGAGATGCCTGTCAGTGTTTTCAGAGACACAGCTAGTAATCAGTCTTCTTTTTTCTCCTTTATAGTTCCCAACTTACGTTCTGTATCTTGACCTGCATGGAGGTTACAAAGGTGTATACGTATGTACAGATTCAGAGCTGTACATTTAATATTTGTGTACTTTGTTGTATCTAAATTATTCTTCAAATTAGAAAAAAAGAATTAAAAGTTTCAACCTATTAAAATATAAAAAATAAATAGGTGATTTTGTTAGTTTGGGGTACGATTTTGGTTTAAAATAGGAGAGCACAGAATCTAAGACATAATCATCTACGTTCTATTTCTCGTACGGTCTTTCTACCCGACCAGCAGTTGCTGGCATCAGTAGGCATTCAGAAATGTTTTTTGAGTGAAGGGACACAAAACAAGCCAACCAGCTGATTTTCATTGAGGTATCAGCTGATTTTACTTGAAGTACCTACAGAGTGCTTTCAGAAAAGCATTCAGGTGAGCTTCCTGGTAAGTCTCAGGAAGTGGAGTGTGGGCAGGTGTACAGGAAGAGCAAGTTCTCTTTGCTCTTCTCATGACTACCTTTAACCAGGTGATGGATTTGGTTGGTGCTTAGTGGTTTGAAGTGATAAATGGTAAGTTTGTGTTTTGGGGGGCAGGTTTAGAGAGTTCTCTAAGAATGTCCCTGTGGCATGTGCTTTTGTTACAATGTCTGGTTTTTATAAAACTTGTTACTTAAATTCTACAGTGAAAACAAAATATTCCACATATTACATAAAATGTATAATGTGAAGACCCCATCTTCCTTCCTTTGACATGTTAGTGGCTTCTTCTCATTGATAGTGGCTTCTTCTCATTGAGCCTTTCAGAAATAATACATCTGGGGCTTCCTTGGTGGCAGTGGTTAAGAATCCGCCTGCCAATGCAGGGGACACGGGTTCAATCCCTGGTCTGGGAAGATCCCACATACCACGGAGCAGCTAAGCCTGTGCGCCACAACTGCTGAAACCCGCGCACCTAGAGCCTGTGCTCTGCAACAAGAGAAGCCACCACAATGAGAAGCCCATGCACCACAACAGAGACCCAATGCAGCCAAAATTAAATAAATAAATAAATTTATTTTAAAAAAAGAAGTAAGTCTGAAGCTTGAACTGTGTTGTGTGGCTTTCTTAGAGAAGTGTATGAAATTTTGTTAAGTATTTCCAACTAAGTGAAAAGACCTACCCACTCAAAATGAGGTGAGCCTATTTGATTGTGATTTTTAATTAGTTAGTTGGCAAAGTTCTTTTGTAAATAAAATTCTTACTTTGCTGAGAAAATTCTTCTCTTATGGGCATTGTAATATGGAATGTGTAGGTAATATTGTTGAAACACTTTTTTTATCCTCAGGTGATTTGTAATGTGTTTTGAGGGGATAAGACAAAAACACTCATGTACAGACAATCAGTGGGAGAATATAAGCACAGTAAACATAATTCAGTTGAAACTTTTTAAAGTGCTGAGGGAATACCTGTAAAGCACTTTGAAGAGTGTCGATGGCAGTCACCCAGGAAAAGCTTCTTGGGTCTTGAAGAGTGGTAGACATGAATGGAGGACTTTCCAGGAAGGGTGATTTGTTTGAATAAAGGTCTAAGAGTAACCAGATAATGGTGAAGGCATTGTTTGCTTTCCATGGAGTAGTAGAGACTTGGAGGATGGGTTCTGAGGAGATGCGGATTGTGAAAACTGGGCAACAAAAGAAAGTAAATTTCCTTTCGTTGAGCACCCCTCGGTTGCCTCTTTGAATCCTTAAAACAATCTTGAGAACTACTGTGACCCCTATGGATAGTAATATGACTGGTGACTGCTCTGAGGTAGAACAGGTTGAATTTAGGTTGGAATTCAGACCTGTTGTGGATAGGTTATGCACTTGCCACTCTGCCATGTTAGAACAAGCCTGGTAAGTGACGGAGACCTGTAGAGGACCTTTAATTAGGAAGTGAAATGAAAGTATACCAAACCAAAGGACTGAGTCTGGTTTCTCTGACAGATCTCTGCTTGAGCTCTGGATTTGGAGTGCTTCTTTTAAAAAGATCTTTGCACTTATTTGTGAAGAACAGAGGATTGTTAGCAATGGGAAAATACTAGGTTTTGGGTACTTATACTAGTTATATATTTAGCTGTTAACGCTTCTAGGAATTTCTAAGGAATTTATTGAATTTCAGAATGAGATTCTGTGTTTTGTCAGTGTCTAATGATAGGAAAAGTGTACCACATACCCTGTTTCCTGAAGGGTGGTCAGGGGAACGCCACCTTATCTCCTTTCTGCCTTATCCATGACTCCTTTCTGGTTGTTGAGAATGGCTGAGTTAGTTCAGTTGCTTACTTTATCTGACATCCGTAAAGATAAGCCTGTCAGGGCCATCTCCAGGTTCTACTTCGTTTCCTCTGCTTCAAGTAAATTCTAACTCTTACTTGGTGGCCTTTTTGTTGTTCAGGTTTGCTAACTGAAAGGTGTAACCACCTTTTATTGATTGATAAATAACTACTGTGGTCCCAGGAGATTTCTTTGTCACTGTTTCAGCTTTCAGGCTTGGAAGTGACTTCCTTCACTTTGATTTCTGTATATGTTAGTTTGTAAATCTACAACTCTGTCTATCTATCTTATCTGTGTATCTATCATTCACTCTTTATCTCCTTAGTTTCCCCAGAGCATTCCTGAGCCAAGGTTCAATCAGCGGACTCCTAGATATCTTAAAATTTTAAAAAAGAAATTTTTTTTTTGCTTCCTCTCTGAAGAAGGGGGTTCCCACTTAGATTTTGTATTTTGGGTTTCTCCCCCACTGCATACTACCTCCGCTTCTACAACTCAATATTAAGTATTATTGAATCACAATCCTCCTTTCTTTACAGACCTGCTTTGTCCACATTGCATTTCTGTGATACATGTGGTTACATCATCACATCCTAGTGACTGATGGTATTTAAATTCACATGCTCAATTTTATTTCTTATGGGAAGACTGGCACCCACTGCTACATTGGAGGCCGAGTATTGGGCTTAAAATGCCCCCACCCCTTTTGCCAGTTGGTAAAATACAGAAGCATCAGTATTTTCTAAGGGCTTTCCCATCAGCTTTCTTCAAAGAGAATAAAAGGATCTTAAGTCTTTCCAAGAGAAGAGCTTCACAGTTTTTGAGAAGGGGGTCATGACAGCTTGGTGAAAATGAGTTGAACAGCTTTTCTTGAGCTCTCTGTTCATTGGCAGGGACTCTGGCAGCAGCAAATCCTGATTAGAAGCAGGAACGGTCTGCACAGATGTTCTCAAAATCTGAGATCATCTTATTATCAGAAACTGTTAAGAAATAAGTTATAGTAGTTTGGCAATGTAAAATGATTAGATCTAGAAATGGATTTTGTTTTCTGACCCTATCCTGTACAACATTTAGACCTTTAGTTTTCTGGAATGTTGACATCTCTGGACTTTTGAATATGTGGCTAACTAGAATAATTTTGGAGTTGGAAGGAAACTTAGGAAAGTTTAAACTGTAAAAAATATGTTTTAGGGATGGGTCCTGGTTTAATTTACTTAATCTCTTACCAAAGAAGTTAGGGTATAGTTGCCTCGGTTTAGCAGTTTATCTGTGCTTCAGTGTTGCTGTTCCTCCCCTAGCGGTTCCTTCTCCTGTGGACCTTATCCTGATAGGACTGGTGACTTGTCCTGTTGTTTTGGTGTCACTAAGTTTTTATTTTTTTAAATGAAAAAAATTGTTTTTCATTAAAAAAAATTTTAAATACATTTATTTATTTTTAGCTGCGTTGGGTTTTCGTTGCTGCGTGCAGACTTTCTCTAGTTGCGGTGAGCAGGGGCTACTCTGCGGTGCACGGGCTTCTCATTGCAGTGGCTTCTCTTGTTGTGGAGCACGGGCTCTAGGTGCGTGGGATTCAGTAGTTGTGGCATGAGGGCTCAGTAGTTGTGGCTCGCGGGCTCTAGAGTGCAGGCTTAGTAGTTGCGGTGCACAGGCTTAGTTGCTCTGTGGCATGTGGGATCTTCTCAAACCAGGGCTCGAACCCATGTCCCCTGCATTGGCAGGCGGATTCTTAACCACTGTAGCACCAGGGAAGCGCTAAGTTTTTAGATTATTACCATTATTTAAATGCCAGATCATGATCTGGTAGAGATGAGCATCCTGAAATTTTCACTGAAGTTGTGTTCTTTTTGGAGGTGGGAAGAAACACAAGGCTAAAGGTGAATATTGTGTGGGAGAGACAGTTGGAAACGGAAGAGCAATTGTCTACTTTAATTGTTTTGGTCATGTGGTTACCCCTTCATGGTAAAGGGGTCATGTTCTGTGGGGTTGAGTGTCTAGGATTAACTTTCAGAGTGTCTCTATACATAGTTGTGAATTTATAGTGAGTATTTTAGATAAGTTCATGGGATAGAAAGTCTATCGAATACCAAATTCTTACAACTCTATTACAGATTATGAAAGTTTGTGAGACCGTCTGTAATGCAGTTGTAATAAAATTTGTTTACTTTATCAGGATTGCTTTAGGGGCTCAAGCTGTTTTTTTTTTTACTACTGTTTTCAGCATTTTTGCTGCTTGGCAAGAAATAAGTTAGCATCAACTCCTGGTGCAATAGGAATCATTCAGTTTTGCAGCCATTCTGATAAAGTTTTGGTTTTATACTTATGCCCACTTTAAAATTCTTATATCCTGGCACAAGGCATGGATGGTAAATCTAGGGTATCAGAAATAGACTGATTCTGGATATTAACATACTTTCCAGATGTTTGGAGAATGTAAGCTTGTTTTCTTTGCCTCTTTTTGTGTGTTCTTCTGTGTGTATCTATATCTGTGCTTCCCTGTGTTTTTATAGGAAAACCTCTTGGGGAAGGGGGAATCTGCTTTTTGGACTGGGAAATAAAATAAGTATTAAATTTTTTGGGTGAAACCTTTGGGTTGGTAGTGCCATTGCTGTGAGAGAAAGGAGAGGCAGCTTTGTTCCCATAACGGAGACTATTAGGAAGGCTGGTGTTGGGGTGAGACTCTGTGGAAGTAACTAAAAAGACTTCTTCACATCTCCAGTGATTTTCAATTATGAAATGGACCACGAATGCTCTGAATCAGCAGCCTTTTAACCATGCCTGACTAAATAGACCTTGTTTTTGAAATTCACAGCAGTGTCAAGATCCCTGCTGTCTTTTTGTCCATCCTGCTAACGCACAGCTGTTTTTGTTCATAGATCATTTTGTGTTCAACTGCCTGGTTACTTCCTCAGGTCCCTTTTATGGTGAATAATGGACACATGGGGGTTTGAACACCCAAGTGTGTGGTTATTCAAACAGGAAGTCTCGAGGAAGCACAGTAACCTTGTCAGAGGGACAAAAGGTGGAACGGGAAAGGGCATTGATGATTTTAGGCTTAAAACATCTGCAGGGAAACATCTGACAATTTCTGAGATATGGACATTCTGCAGCTTACAAAAGGGATGGTTTATTTGGAACTTGTTTCATTTTTTCCAAACATTTGGAGTCTTAAGCCCTAATCCATGACATAGAAATGGAGGTGAAAAGAGAAGCAATGTGGCATCATTGGCATTCAAAACAGGAAGGAAGCTCTGTGGGTCTTGGAAAGAAGGTGCAACAACTCATCTTTACCAGAGGTAACAATGAGGCTGTATACAGGAGCAAGCAAACGGGTTGGATTTGACAGGGACTGCAGGAGCTGATGTGGTTGGGTTGGATTAAAAGATGATTTTATACAGAGCCTATGATTATTGAGCACTGGAAGAATATGAGATAAAGAAGAATGTGAGTTGTACATAAAAAGCGTGTAGTCTAGTGGGAGAGCGAGCATGTGTATATCAACAAATATACTCTGAGACAAAATATAAAGTGCTGTAAAAGAAGGATAAAAATTCCACGTGACTGCAAAGAACTGATTGTAGCTGGTCAAGACAAATGACTTCCCAGAACATTTATCTGGTGACCTTTCAGATTTCTACCAACCCTGAGATTCTTTGATTATATGATGGAGGATTTGTTAGAACTAGTCAAATAAATCCTGATTTTAGATTTAAAAATGAAAATTAAATCTGAAAGTTAAAGAAGGGTGTAGCACTGCATTGACAGCAGTTCATATGATGATACAAATGCTTAAGAAAAGATGTCAGTTTTTGGCTTAATTAGTGGAAGCAGTGGTATTCAAAGGAGTACTGGATATGTTCATTGTGTGATTGGAACTCTGCCCTTAAGTTCCAGGCATAGTAAACATGTTCAGACAGCATGGGCGCTACATCTTCTTGATTCCTTACTTTGTTTATTTGGTTACCTTCTAATTGTCCTTCAGAACTCATGGCAAATTTCAGTTTCTCTGGGAAGATTTTGATTTCCAATTCCTCCTGCCCCTCCATAGCATTTGCTGTCATGTTGTTCAATGCCCATACATTCATTCATTTCTAAAAATCACTGACCATATTGCATGCCTGTGATGTGAGAGGTGCTAGATTGTATTGTTTTGTTCCCCCCCCCCCAGACTGAATTCATTGAGGATAAGATGAATTTACTGATTTCTTAATTCATTCACCTAACAAATATTTATTAGTGCCTGTTATGTAAAAGGCACTGCAAAGTGCTGGAGATGGGACAGACAGGAAGACCTAGAGCTTAACTTCTGGGTGAAAAGCATGCAGAACAGAGGACCTGCCCAAGGAGGGTTCCCTTGGCTTTCTTTTTTACGTTGGCTTATATATTCCTAGTGTATAGCATAATACCTTTCATTTAGTAGTGGGTGCTCAAAAGTTTGCTGAATGAATGAATTCCTATTTCTGTGAGGCTACAGCCCCAGAATGCAGATGAGGGTGAGAAATGGCAGTTTTGTTTAGATTTTCCCAAGATGGAGTTTGCCTATTACATAGGGTTATTGAAATTGGACAGGTGGAGTGGGATGGCTAGTCCATGATGTAGCTTCCTCACCAGTGTTGTTAGGTAAAAACTAAGCCATAGTAGTAAAGAGCCCCAATGATAAAGTAGTTCAAGAAACATAGAGGTTTCTTTTTCCTGTGGTAGTCCTGAGTGAGCAGCAAGGTAGCTCTGATCCACACAGACATTCTGGGGCCCAGGGTCCTTTCATCTTCATGATTTGCCATCCCTTAGGGTGCTGTCCTCATGTGTGTGGTTGAAGCTGAGTGATAGCTACCTCTGTATTACAAATGGGAAGATGCTGCTGAGGAGTGTATGCCTAACTTTCAAGACTGAGACCCGACAGAGGTCCACATCATTGTATCATCTGCCACTGGAGAGCATTTAGTCACCTGGCCACTCATATATGCAGTGGAGGCTGGGAAGTGTAGTCTGGCTGGGCAACCTTGTGCCCAGCCAGAAATCTGTTACAGTGATGGAGGGTGGCGGGGAGGGGGACTGGTTTTGGCAGATGGCTCTGGCATGCCAACCCTCTACTGTGGTATTGTGCCTGCCAGTTCCTGTGCTGGAGAATCCTCTCTTTCCTGAGTTTTGGTCTTCCTGAAGTACCTTCTTCAGAGGATCCCATTCTGTGGCTAGCAGTTTTAGGAAGTGGATCTAGAAAAACTAGCAAACATGCTCTCTGTAGACCTTCACACCCTAGGACTTCAGGAGAAGAGCCTCTGAAGAAAAGGGATGCACGCTCGTCCTGTTCTTCTCAGTGTGCACCATTCACTCCCTTCCTTTGCACAATTCGTTTTATTCTGAGACTACCAGGTTTCATTCCCATGGTCCCCTCCTGACACTGAGATCTCACTATGTTAGTGTTGGGTACTTACACTGACCGGCTCTGTATCAGATTCATCTCGGAGGAGCACATCCTTGCAGAATCATTAAGTCTTGATTTACTTGACAGTAGTGATCATGTTTACCTTCAGCTGTGATGGATGAATCAAAGCTGTTTTAAAATCCAGATGTGTTTCAGAAACAAGAACTCCAGAAGTAGTAAAACAGTGCCTATTGTTTGTACCGCTTACTGGTCACTTGAACATACAGTCTTGTTCTGGAATCTTTTTTAATGTGTATTTATCTTTTCCTTCAATATGAATTGAGTTCATTGAGGGCAGGAGCTGTATTTTAAACATTAATTAGGTCAGAGACTTAACAGCCAGGTCCTCACTATCTCTGCGGTGAAATGTATTCATACTTTTATGAATTAAAGGCTGATTAAAGGCTAAAAGGGCCTCACACTAGTTTAAGTCACGTTTTGTTGTCAGATATCGTGAAAATCCTCTGCTGTTTAGAAAGTTTTGGATATAGAATCACAGATAAAGGATTATGGACTGTATCACATTTGATTATATGTTATACCACTTTTACAGATAGTGATAATAGAACTACTAAAGACTATGTAAAAATTTGGCACATAATAGGCATTTGATAAATTGGTTATTATCTAAATGATTGAATAAAAGTCCATTTAATAGGAACTTATATTTCATTGAAAGGGTGCATTTTAACAGCTGTATTTTCAGACGATTTGAGTGGATGGGTTATTAAATTATGGTAAGAGTATTTAGAATTCCAAATAGAGCATTAGATAAATGTTTCAAAGAAGTAGTTTATTTTTTTGTTTGTTTGATTGTTTTTTGTAGAAATGCAGTTTCATCTTCAATGCCTCTGTTAGGAACCTGGCTGCATTAAAGCCATTTCATTTGAGATACTTTTTGAATTGGAAGTTAATTCTGATTTTCTTCTTGTTCCTAGAAGCATATGATTTCAGTGATGTCTGTGTCCTTACTCTCTCCACACTTTATGCATCTCCCTCCCTATCTACCTACTTATCACAGCTTTTTTTTCTTTCTGTCCAGTTGCTTTAAATCAGCAATAAATCAGTGTCTCTAGGAATCTTTAAAGAATCACTTGTATTGAGAATGACTATATAAATGGTTATAAGTGATTGCTTTTGCCTCTAGGGTTCTCTCAGCTTGGATTTTGCTTTCTAAAAGATTGTGGTCTCCTTGAATGGACATCATTTTTCTTAGACTCATTGTCTTTATTTGCTCAGAGTCTTTGCCATCACCCTTTGCCTAAATATATATCATGTTGTCCTCTGTGCTTTATCACCCCAGTTTCTTTTGGAAGGAAATTGCCTTCTCTAAAAATGCTTTTCCACATTCTGGAAGTGTGAGACAGTAGCGCTTATTGTATCACTCCTTGGTCAGTTGAGCATATCATCTTGTTCTGGAGTCTTTTAAATGTGTACTTATTTTGTTTCTTCATATGAGCTCATTGAGGACAGGAGCTATGGGTCAGCAACTTAGAGCTAGGTACTTGTGAAATCATAGGCATTTGAATATTCTTCGATTGTCTTGAATCAGAAAACTCAATTCTGAACTCATGAGAAGCATAGGGCTAAATTCAATAAATATGTCCAGACTTTTTGGAAAAGTGTTTGGAAGAGGTGTGTTTACTGATCTTTGGAGAAAGTCCACAGAGCTGCTTTCTCAAAATTTAAGACATCATCCTTGTTGTGGACAGTAAAAATAGAAGGCCTGTCTGTTTGTTCTGACGAACTTTCTTTTCAGAACCGAAGAATAGCTGAGACCAACCATGGATTTGTTTCTTTTTGAGAAGCCTTGTGCTCCTTTCCAGGATCCACGATGCCAAGTTAAATACCTTTCTTTTTTTAGGAGAGCAGAGTTTCTCAGACTGAAACTTTTAAGAGTTTCTGTTTCGCCAAAGATAGAGCACTTTAAAGTAGGTGTTTAAATTCCTTCTTCGTATCGTTTGAAGGTTATTACAGTGTAATACTTCTTATAAATTCTTAATACTAATTGCCAGTGAATCCGGGGATTATTCCTCAAGGAGGAAATCCTGTTGTCATCTAGGCTCGTGGTCCTCCAGTACTCACCAATAACAAATAGAATCATCTGTGGAGTTTTTTTGTGTGTTTTATTTTGTTTTGATATACATATGGTCAGCTGTGGATTACTGTGAGGTGATGTTTTGCACTTACAGGTAAATGCAAGATAAAATAGATAATTACGTTGTTTGTGCAGCAGATACTCTGTTTTAGTGTACAGAAATCTGGAGTAGAAGTGACCACTTCTCTGTGAAGTATTTGAGTAGCTCTAGGAGGATTTCTGCCCACCCTCCCACCCTTAGGTATCCACTCCCCTGGGTTTTATGTTTTATTCCCTTGCTTTTAAAAGAGAGTAGTTTATCATCTCTAGACAATGTATTGCTTGCTTTTGAGCTTTATAACAATGGTTTGTATAGTCATCAGTACCTTGCTTTGTGCACTCAGTACATTTCTAAGGTGTAGTTGTAATTCCCTGATTTCCATTCCTGGGTAGTATTCTATTGTGATTATACTACAGATAATTTAAGGATTATTCTGCTGATGGACTTTTTTTGGTTGTTGTCATGATGAAAAGTATTCTGTGAACATTCTCACATGTGTCTCCTGTTGCTTATGTGGGAGTCTCTCTAACTGGCTTGCTGGATCATAATGAGTGTCTTCATTTTTATGAGAGAATGCAAATTGTTTCCCAGAGTGGTTGTGCCTGTTTAGATGCTCACCAGCAGTGTTAATAGACCGTTGATCCACATTTCGTATTGTTAGAATTCTTAAATTTTGCCCATTTGATGGTGTAAAATTATATCTCAGTCATTTTATTTATAAGTGCTAATCTTTTTTTTTTTTTTTTTTTTGCGGTACGCGGGCCTCCCACTGTTGTGTCCTCTCCCGTTGCGGAGCACAGGCTCCGGACGCGCAGGCTCAGTGGCCATGGCTCACGGGCCCAGCCGCTCCGCGGCATGTGGGATATTCCCGAACCAGGGCACGAACCCGCGTCCCCTGCATCGGCAGGCGGACTCTCAACCACTGCGCCACCAGGGAAGCCCAGGGCTAATAGCTTTTCATGTATTTATTGGTCTTCCATATTTCCTCTCCTGTAAAATATCTCTTCATGTTTTTTGCTCATTTATTGATTTGCCTGTTTATTGATTTGTAGAGTTCTTCCTGTATTCTTGATACTAATCGTTCATCAATTATGTATTATCCATATCTTCTACCAGTGTGTGATTGTCTTTTTATATTCTCTATGATAGCTTTTGGACAGAATTTCTTCATTTTAATGTGTTAATTGATTTGTGTGTTGTCTTTATCTCCTAGGACAAGTCCCTTTCAAACTTATTCTTCTATTTTAGAAATATTCTAGCTGTCCTTGGGCCTTCGCTCTTACACATAAATTTTAGAATGAGGTTGTCAGGTTCCCCAGTAACCTCTATTTAGATCTTCATTGAAATTGCATTGACTTTAGGCATCCATTTGGGTTGAATTGACATCTTGAAAATTTCAAGTCTTTCTGTTCATGAGCATAGTATAATTTAGGCCTTCTTTAATGAATTCCAGTAATGTTTTATAATTCTGTCCATGTGAACCTTGTCCTTTTTCTGTTATAATTATTCCTGGGCACATTTTTGTTGTTGTTATTTTAACTTTTTTTTCTAAATTACATTTTCTATGTCTTTGTTGCTGGCATATAAAAATGTAACTGGTTTTTATATATTGATCTTATACCCTTTGCTTAATTCTCTTATTAATTCTAATTACTTGTCTTTAGACTCTTTCGGTTTTATATGTAGACAGCCATCATCTGTAAATAATAACAGTTTCGTTTCTTCCTACTGACCCTTAATTCTTTTATTTATTTTTTCTTTTCTTTGCTGTCTACAGCAGTATACAAAGTTCCTGTTTAAACATTCCCCTTAAGTACTATGATTTTTATAAAGCTTTGCTAATTTGATAGATGAGAAATGTTTTTATTTTAGGTTGCATTTCTTTTGTAATTGTTGAGGCTATTTTTTATTCTGTTGCGTAATATTTATTTCTATAAGCTACCTCACTTCCTTTTTTTGTAAAGAGATACGGTATTAATACAAAATCTTTTTAGCTTAGTTTCTATTTTGGTATTTAACCACTCTAAGGAATGTTTTGGCTACAGGTTACAGTGAATTAAAATAGTTCAAATTTGGGAATTCCCTGGCATCCCAGTGGTTAGGACTCTGCGCTTTCACTGCTGAGGGCCCAGGTTCAATCCCTGGTCAGGGAGCTAAGATCCCGCAAGCCACGCAGTGCGGCCAAAAAAAAAAAAATTAGCTCAAATTTAGTAATATACAGTTATTACTCACCTCTTTGGTAAAGTAGTCACCAAATTAGTTGTTATTCATACTGTTTGGCCTAAGTAGTATTTTGTATAATGAAAACATTGCTACTTATAAAATACACTGAAGACTTGATTAAAACATTTGTTTCTCTAAAAAACAAAGCAGACTGCCTCAGTGGCACCTCCAGGAAGCACTGATAAAGGGACCTGGGTTTTAATTTGTCTTCCTAACTGAATCACCCTTGACTTCAGAGTTTGATAAATTTCTCAAGCTCCTGAGATGTGTTAGGCCAGTTGTCATGGTTTTGCTATATCATTAATGTGGGTCATATACTTTAAGCTCTTTTCCCCTCTTTAAACAGCAGCTCCAAGAAAAACAAAAAGCTCTGAAAGCTATCCCAGGAAAATTAGAATGGACATTTCCCTAGTAGGGCATAACTTACAGAGATATTTCCCAGCCCATCCCCTATAGCCCAATAAAAATAAAAACAAATTCACGAGTCAAAAAATAAATAAATAAATAAATAAACTGTCTTAATACACTTTGAAACCTTATTTATAATCTGAGAGGTGGATTGGATTTAGAGGTTTTGGAACAAGGAATGGTGAATCTATGGGAATCTGTAGAAAGATTGTCTTGTACAACGTAAAATGTGATAAATCTGAAGTTTTTTTAAGTTCTTGGGATAGATAAGCCTCATGGATTCAGCTGTAAACCCCGGAGAGGTGGCCCTCAGAGGAGAGTGTGGTACTGTCCCTTTAGGGGTATGTAATAGACAGCAGGCAGAGGGGGTGAAGTGGGGAGGGGAGGCTGTCCCACACAGCAAAGAAGTGCCCAAATCCTGCCCAACTTTGTGATTTCTCATGGGACATTTATGCTATTAAAAACCCAGTCATAAATATCTGAGCCTAGAATGTAACTTTGCCTTTATACATAAACACAGTTTTTTTCCACATAACTTTATTACACATAATTTTCCATGAATACAGCCACCATGTAAATAAATAGTTTTTGAGCTTAGCAAGAGGAAAGTCATTTCTCTGCCAAGAGTGCCTCTCATGGTGTTCGCGTTGCCCATTCGGCACATGTGTAGATCACACTGCGTTCTAGCACTCACAGTCAGAGTGATGCTGTGTGCATATTTGTATATATTTAGCCTCTTTTTCCTAAAATATCAAATGTCAAGAAAAGTGTTGATCTTATTCAGTTGAAATTTTGGAATTTGCTTTTACAGCTTTTCCTGCACATGAATAGTTACCAACATGCCTATCCTGCCAACATGTTTTTTCTTCTGGAGCAATCAAATCATTAAGATTAAGTGAATATTTTACAAGGAAACATGCTGATAAAGTTGGCTGAGATATATCATTCTAACTCGTGTTCTCTACTTTGACAGTCTGTAATTTGTCCTGACTTGTTATACCTATTCAGTTAAAGTGATATTTCTCTTTTTCTTAAAACACACAGGTTAATCTGGTGTGTTATTACTTTTGCTAACACCAATTTTTTTTTTTTTTTTTTTTTTTGCGGTACGCGGGCCTCTCACTGCTGCGGCCCCTCCCGCTTGCGGAGCACAGGCTCCGGACGCGCAGGCTCAGCAGCCATGGCTCACGGGCGCAGCCGGTCTGCGGCACGTGGGATCCTCCCGGACCGGGGCACGAACCCGCGTCCCCTGCATCGGCAGGCGGACCTCCAACCACTGCGCCACCAGGGAAGCCCTGCTAACACCAATTTTTATTGCAGTGTCCACCTATACCTCTGCCCCTTCATTTTCTGTATGTCTTGTACAGAATGCCATCCAGTCCTATTTTTAAAAATGCAAACTTGGGACTTCCCTGGCGGTCCAGTGGTTAAGAATCTGAGCTTCCACTGCAGGGGACATGGGTTCGATCTCTGGTTGGGGAACTAAGATCCCGTATGCTGCAGGGTGGCATGGCCAAAAAATGAATAAATAAATAAATGAAAAATGCAAACTTACATGTTATAAGTTGATAAAAGTGTCTGATGGCTTTGTTATGCCTTCTAGTAGTTTTCGAGCTTTTATCTATTGAAATGCATATGTTTCCTTTTAGTTTCTGCTTTACATTATAGGTAGGGCTACACACACACACACACACACACACACACACACACACACACACACATGCGCGCGCACACACACCCAAACTTGGAAGTTACATGTTGTAGATTATATAACCTATGGATTTCATTTTGTGTTGTTGAAGGGAAGGCATTACAAAATATTTGTTATAAAGTGGGGCTGGAGTCTGTAGGCTTGAGAATCATCTTACAGCAATTCATCCTCACACAGGTAGTCTTCTAACTGGTCTCCTGCCTCCAATTCCCTCTCCCATTTTTAAAATACCAGCTGTTACTTCCTCAAGTGCTATCTTGTACTGTTTTGTGGTATATGTAATTGTCTCACCATTTGGAGACATTGATAGGCAGGGACTATATCTTACATTTCGTTGCATCTCCAACGTTAATATAGTTCTTTGTACCTAGTGTATAATCCAGAAGTGTTTGCTGATATTTTTAATCTGCTTTTCCCCTGTTATAATAGAAATTGAATTTGGAGAAAGTTCTCCATGCTTCCTTACTCTTTTTTTGTTGTTGTTGTTATTTTGGTTTTTTTAATTAAGAAAATTTTTTTATTGAGGTACCATTGTTTTATAACATTATGTAAGTTTTATGTATACAGCATTACATTTCCACCTCTGTATACCCTACAGTATGCTCACCATCAAAAATTTAGTTTCCATCCATCTAAGCTTTTTAGTCTTAAACTCTGAGTAGTAGGGTCTGTTGCTCTGGAAATTCTCTTTCCTTCTCTCCTTTTAATGTGAGGTAGTCAGATGAATTTTTCTTCACCTGGGTTTTAAAATTCCCTATCTTGAGTAGTTAGCAAATCATGGCTGCCTAAGATGCAGCTCCGATTTTGTTGTTTAGGATGGATTAAAGATGAGCATGAGTGCTTTGACACTCCTCCCTCTGCATGTGGGCTGGCCTGTGACCCAGCAGTGGGATAGCAGATGTGGTGATATGCCAGTTCCAGACTAAGCCTTTAAGAAGAGTGGCGGCTTCCACCTTGGTCTCCTGGATCCTGCTCCGCCATGGAGAAGTCTGACTACTAAATCTGCTAGGCTTGAGAGGACATGGGTAGACACGCTGGTGGGTAGTCTCAGCAGTGTCCAGCCTTCCATCCATCCCCACCAAGGCACCAGGCATGACCAGCCGAATACTACCAAGTGACTTCACAGTCAGTGCCCTGTGGACTAAAGAATTACCCAACCGAGCCCTTCCCAAATTCTTGACTCTCAAAATCATGAGCTATAAAGATGGTGGTTGCTGTAAAGCACTGTGCATTGGAGTAGCCTGCTGTCAGCAATAGATAATTGGGCCGGTTATTGAGTCTCTGGGGTATTGACTTGGAAAGCCTAAGCTGTTTTTCCCCCAAGGGGAGTCAGCCTTTATTCTTTCTTGGAATTGTTGCATTAAAAAAAAAAAACCTGTGGACTCTCAGCAGAAATTGCACTTCTGCTTGGCTTCAACTAGAGAGCAGTGGGAGAGGAGCCAGAAGTATCCCGAGGCTGTGCATTTTTGTGTGAGAACTGAAGCTTGGCAGAAGTTTCAAACCAAGTTCCTATCACGGGAATCTTGTGTCTGAGAGAGCAGACTCTTTTATGGTCAGTATCCTTTTGTGGCTGCTGAATGAGAGGCAGGTGCAAGAACCCACCCATCTTTAAGATGGTCTCAAGGAGAGCCATAAATGTGGCCAACACTAAGAAGACAAGCTGTGTTCAGATTCTTGGTGTCCATAGGTTCCTGCCATTCCCCATGACCAAAAAGCTTCCCTTTCATTTCCGGGCAAAGAAAATGTACATCTCCTGGTGCCATTAACCATAGCCTTAACTATCACTGTTTCCTTACAGGTGTCCAACTAGCTACCTATCCATTTTTATGCAGCTCTCATGCCTTTTCTTTGCTGTTCCCGCCTCCTTCAAAGGCACCCTAGTTTCCACTCCTCATCCTGTCTCTCCCAGACTTTGCAGGTTGATATTCTATTCATATTAAAAGGCCAATTTCAGTTGCCTCCTTTTTATTCCCATCTTTCATTTCATTTCTCCTACTCATGTCCCTCCCCCTCCCTCACCTTGAGCACAGTCAGCTTGGCTTTTTGGGTGTTTGTCTTATATCCCTTCATATAATAGATTATAAGCAGTTTGAGGACAGAGAAGTTCTTATTCGTTCATGATACATAATAGTGTTCATTAAATTATTTGGATTAACTAGAAACCTTTTCTACATTTGCATTTTCTTTCATACTCAAAGAAGCTACATAAAAGTTCTTGAGGGTTTTAGTGACTGGGAACTTAAGGAATTATTGTCTTGAGAGCATGTGGGTTTCCTTATGCAAACGCAGGTAAATGAGGCAAGAGACTTACTTACACAATGATTTCTCTGTTTTTCCTAGTGTTGGCTGGAGTTCTCTGTACTTCTGCTTCCTGTCCAGGGAGGGTAAAGAGCAGTCCTTTCTGAATTTATTTGTTTGAATTTATGTTATGCTGTAAATCAAATCTCTTGTTAGGGTTTTACAGTGCATTAAATGTAAAAACTTGAAAAACGTGCTTAAAGACTCGAAAAACTTAGTTTCCTTGTCAATTTTTAATAGATGAGTTTTTCCCAGATATTTTTGACTGTAGCCCATTTTAAGAAATATATTTTACATAGCCACCTAGTTAGTACATACAACTGAGACAGGCGTCTTAAAACAAGGCTTACCCTGATATTTCCATTCTGTTCTAATTATTATTATTTTTTAATGCTTACCTTGACCTACCAGCGTTTTTTTCATTTCAAACCAGTGTATGGTTTGAAAACTATGGTTTGAGTTCAATAATAAGCTTGAATGGTAAGGGTCTGGTTCTGAGACTAGTCAGCTTCCCTGAGAGAATTATGTGACACTTAAGGCTCCTCGTATTCTGGCTTCTCTCTATTTCCTCCTTGTATGAACACTTGAGCTTGCCAAATCTGGTGTATTTGTTGTCCACGGGACAAGGACCGCTGTCTTTGAAGCCTGACTTGAGCCTCTTCCTCCTTGAGGGCTTCTTCACATTTCCCCGTTCCCCTCCCCATGGCTTTGCCCTCCCTCCTGAATTCTCGGGTACCATTGGTTGGCACTTAACCAGCCTTGTGAGGCAGCATGAAGGCACCTCGGAGACCTCAGAAGTCATTTCACTGACCACACGCATTTTTACAGATGAAGAAACTGAAGTCCAGGGAAGATAGCGATCAGGTTTCCTGCTTCGAGAATAGTGCTCTCTCTCCACGATTCCATGCACCACCCCAGTTTGTGAGCTTCTTAAAAAAAAAAAAAAAAAAGGCAGAAATAGGTTATGTATGCAGACTGCGCCTCACGGGACAGAGAGCCTCTTCCAAGTGTGCGTCCTGCTCACAGTCTATATACCCACTTTATTTACATGGCAGCCATAATAGTTGAGTAATCCTCTCATTTAAAATCACAACACAAGCATCAATAATCCTAAATTTACTAAGCATTTTGTGCTAAGCTTTGAGGACTGTGAGCTTTATAAGAAAGTCTGTGTCTTTGAAGGGCTCACAGGTTACTGGGCTGTTAAAAAACAGGCGGATTAGGAAGACTCTGGAGCAGGACTAAGTATTCTTAGGTTTGCTAAAGTGTTTCCCCACAATACAGATTCAGAGAAACACAGATTGGTACTTACCTGGTCTCTGCCCTCAGCTTCTCCAAGAGAGAAGGTATTTAGTAGTGACAGGTGCATTTGTTTCTGTTTCAAAGCCATAGTTGTACCCACCTCATAGACTTCTGAATGCTGCCAGGGACTTTCTTTGGTCAGCCACTCCCTTAGCCATCTTTGATGCGTAAACAGATTTCATGATACAGGCCAATCTCCAGAGACACTGGATTGCCTGTCTTTCTGGAAACTTCCTAGACCATCCCAAACCATGTAGAAATTTATTTAAAACTTCGAATAGCTGTCAACTATAGCCTAAGCTGGTAGGGTTGGGAAGTTGAAAATATAAATATATATCACCCTCATTTAGTCTCTATTGAAGTTTTTCTTTCCTTACATAAATATTATGTGCCCTAACTATAAACATATCAGATATTTTATTATGCTTAACACCTAAGAAGTAACTAAGTCATAATCAAAAGTCATCTTTAGGATTTGCTTTTGTTTAGCAAACAAAAACAGACCTCATCTCTTCCTAAAAATAAACTGTCACTTTATGTCACTGAGTATATTTGACGCTTCTGAAAAGAGGCTTTCTCTCATTCTCCCTAACGTGGGAGGACGTTTATTTTTTTTGCCTGTGGTGTAGTTTTCCAAAAGTTCATTGCTATTGACTGCTCCATTTCTGTTCTAAATCTAGTAAATTCTTGGAAGTATACTTAAAGGGTCAATTTAAGGATTTTATCTCAAGCTTGCTGATTGTGTGGTTTAGTGGACGTGAGTTTTGGTCAACTGCTGTATTTCATGTTGATAGCGTAGGGATATTGGGGGTGATGGAATTTTACAGTGCATTGCCGTTTTATACATCGTTGTTTTTCTGCTTCTTGAAATGAATATACTGCTTTTTGTGGAGAAGATTCCTCTGTGGTTATTTTAATTTGCTTGGTAGGTATAAATTTAAGTCTGGTCCTGTTTCATCTCTGTAGTTATTTGATAATACAGATCCATATTGTTTTTTTGTCCCCAGAAGACATTGATTGAAGTGAAGAATGATGAATTTGGTGATTTGGGAGTTTTGTGTGTGAATGAATCATTAGAAAACACATCTTAAAGATTTAAGTTTTGTTCTTACACATCTTTCCCATTTTTCTATAGTATTTTCTTATGTCTCAACATGTAAATATTTTATCTTTACTCATACTAATGTTTCTTGTTAACCAAATTATCTCCTAAGACTGTTTATCTAGACTTGAAGTAGTTTTTATGTCTCTGGGTGTGGGTGTTCTCAGTATCTCCCAGAAAACCTCCAGGAATTTTTGCCCACCTACTTGGTTTCCCTGGAGGGTGAAAGATGATTAATGGAGGAGAAAAACTCACAAAAAGCCACCAACAAAAAGCTCCCTACATGTTTATTAAAGGTAAAATCCATCAACAGCAATCTCAATAGCCAAGGGTTCTTCAGGTGAGGTATTAATCTATATTTTGTTCTGTTTTATAACATGTAAATTTTTCTTCTCCTGGAATAAAGTCTCGAAAGATTTCTCTTGAAAGATAGCTGTACTGTGGCAGCATCTGTTTTTGCTATGTGTCTCAGTTTACTGGAAGTTGAATGTAGGTAATTCCTTCCATTGTGTTCCATGTGTAGCTATTGCCTGTCTTGTGATTTACTTAGAATCCCCTGGTAGTGAAGTGGTCTCTAATTCAAGCCTTCATAAGCAAAGCATCCATGCTTAGCGGAGGCAGAGTTAGCAGAATAAGAAAGCTGCTCAGGTGTAAGAGGGGAGGCTTCATTGTTGATGATTTTGTTAACTCAGGTTTGGCTTCCTGGTTTGAGAGGTGTTCTGCATAGATGTTGGTGGATGGACTATTAGTAAGTTATATCATGGTGGACCACGGCATCCCAGGTTTTAACAGTCCGTTTACCCTGTTATATATCAGCACTTGTAGTTTGTATTAACCCCAAGTGTGTGGCAGGAGAAAATGGAAGTGATCTGGTCTAATTCTCCATTTCAGCCAAGGAAACTAGTTAAGGTAAGTGACTTGCCCAAGTCAACAAGTAATTTGTGGCAGCCCTGGGTATGGAACCCAGGTCCTGCAGCAATTTACAAGATAGGTAAAAGAGACGACACATAGATATGGAACAGGGAGAGGCCAAGGAGAGTGCAGTTCAGTGTAGGATTATGTGCAGCGTAACAGATGGAGACCACAGAATCTGGAGTGAGGTTTGAATGGCATCTACCCCTTACAAGCTATGTGACATTTGGACAAGAAACTTAATTTTTCTGATTCTACGTTCCTTTATCTTAGAAATGTTGTAAGGATTAAATATAATGATGGTTTTAAATGTCTGGCATAGTGCATGGGACATAGCTAGTGTTCCATAATGACAGTTACTGTTGTTCTGTTTCAAGGGGAGAGGGGAACAAGGAGAGAAATGTGAACATTGTCATAGTAGGGAGATGTATTAGTCAGAGCTCTCCAGAGAAACAGAACCAATAGGAGAGATATCTTATTATATAAAGACATTTATTATATGGAATTGGCTCATGCAGTTTTGGAGGCTGAGAAGTCCCACTATCTGCTGCCTGCAGGCTGGAGACCAAGTAAAGCTAGTGATGTAATTCCAGTCTGAATCCGGAGGCCTGAGAACCAGGGGAGTCAGTGGTGTAAATCCCAGTCCAAGGGCAGGAAAAGACAGATGTCTCAGCTCAGACAGACAGGAAGCAAAAAGGGGTGAATTTTTCCCTTTCCCATTTTTCTATTCAGGCTTTCAATGCATTGTATGATGCCCACTCACATTGGGGAGGGCAGAATACTTTACTGAGACCACTGGTTCAAATGCCAATCTCATCCAGAAATACCCTCACAGACACACCTAGAAATAATGTTTAGTCTTAGCACCCCTTGGCCAAGTCAGGTTGGCCTAAAATTAACCGTAACAAGAAGACTGTCGATCCTGAAAGGAGAGTTTCTTCAGAGCAAGCTTTAAAAACCTGACCATGTCACTGCTTAAAAATCATCCTAGGTTCCTCATCGTGTATCAAGAAGTTAAGCCTACACAAATGTACTTTCCAGCTTAACCTCTTGTATTTTTAATGCTGAATCTTTTGCAGTTCCTGAAACATGATACGTATTTTCATTTTTTTCTTAAATAGCAGTTGCCCCTTTATCCTGTCTCACCACTCCCCATTAGTCATCCTTCATGACTTAATTCAAATTCCACTTCTTCTGTGCAGGCTCTCGGACCATGGTTTCTCCATCTCTTACCTTCTTCTGTGGTGAATCACTACTTCTGTTGTGTTTCCATAGTACCTCGTACACAATATTACAACAGTTATTAAACTGTGTCCTAATGACTTGTTTACATCTCTGACTCACTAAATAATCATTACATCCCCTGAGGACAAGGATCAGGCCTTAGTTATCTTTGTATCCCTAGCACGACCCCTACTGCCAAACACATAGTAGATGCTCATTAGATGGTTGTATGTATGAATAAATGAATGAAAACAGAAATCCTGATTAGAGGTTATGCTGAGATGATATAACAGCATAAGCAAAGGATGCAAAATTAGCATTATTTTGATGGGAAGAATGAAACCGTTTAATTGGAAAGAAGGATTTGTGTTGAGAAGTAGGCTTCTGTAAAAGAGGAAGATGTGATCACTTCATCTGGAAGGTTTTGAACATGAAGCAGAATTGAGGTGCGTTATGGAAGGCGGTCATTTTAAGGTTTTTGTCAGAGGAGTGACATGGTTACGTAGCAGAGTTACTGGAAAATTAGTCTAGTGGCTGCATGGTTTGGAGTGAGGAAAAGTTTGGATCCTGGGATACTAGTTTAAATTATCGTAGCAATCCAGATGTGAGCTAATGATGACTGAGTCTAGGGTGATGTGCCACTCAGAAAGGCCAGAGGAGAGACATTTAAAACAACAAACCGCAAAACTCTGGCAGACCTAGTTCCCTTTTAGATTTCTCACATTTTTGGTTTGCCAAGGTGGTTTTTTTTCCTCCCCTTTCCCTCCCTTCAAAAGTAAAGTCCTTTCCATTCCAGTCTTTTGGTATCAGTGTCTATAAAAGCTCAACCTAAATCTGAAACTCTCTACTCTGATTTTTCGAAGAGGAGCAGAAGTTCTTTCTGTAATTGTTGGTTTTTGTTTTTTTGTTTTCTGTTTGTTCTTGGCTCATCTCTCCTGGGCTGTGGGCCTAGAAAGAAGCTTGGGAAGTAATTTGTCAGTTCTTTTTGGCATTTACAAGATGTTACTATGGCTTCCTTACTGTAGTATCGCTTCCTGACATTTCGTTAGGGTTGCTGTTGATAAGTACTTCTTGGGATACAGCACCTATATCCTTTTTCTTTCTTTTTTTAAGGTTCCTATACCTTTTAAGTTTTATGTTTCTTTGAGATATTCCTATAAGGTCTTTATAAGATATTCCTATAAGGTCTTTTTTATGGATTATGAAAAATTATAAAAAAGAATTCTAATCAGAAGTCAATTTTGCTTTCTGAACATGTATTTTAAAAATACATGATCTAATTGATAAACTACTATCTCTCATTTTCATTTGCTATTGAGGTAAATGCACACAGACCTTGTAAGAAGGTCAGGAAAACTGAGTGCCAACTCTTCCCCACTCTTGGAGCTAGCTGCTTCACAGACATTTTATTGAATGCTCACAACATCTGATAAAGTAAATATTAATAATTTACTTTATTAGGAAACTAAAGCTTTGCGCAATTAAATTGTATCTGTGCATAATTGGGAAGTAGTGAAAAAGGAAGCCTGCATTTTTTTTAATATGCCCAGTTGGCCCTGAACATTTACACGTAGCAGTTCTCAAACTTTCTTAGTAACAGGACCTTTTATCCAATGAAATCAAACTCCCAATACATAAAATGGATAAGAATAGTGCTGAGTTATATACATTTAATTTCTTTGGTAGACTAAATTTCAGGTTGAGAGTTAGGTTTCAACCTTCAATCAGTTTTATCTTATAACTTGTTTTTCAGGTAGACTGCCTATTTCCTCTTCATTTGTTAGGTCTGGTGGGTTTTTACCTTGCTCCTTCATCTGCTGTGTGTTTTTCTGTCTTTTCATTTTGCTTATCTTACTGTGTTTGGGGTCTCCTTTTCACAGGCTGCAGGTTCGTAGTTCCTGTTGTTTTTGGTGTCTGTTCCCAGTGGCTAAGGTTGGTTCAGTGGGCTGTGTAGGTTTCCTGGTGGAGGGGACTAGTGCCTGTGTTCTGGTGGATGCGGCTGGATCTTGTCTTTCTGGTGGGCAGGTCCACGTCTGGTGGTGTGTTTTGGGGTGTCTGTAGCCTTATTATGATTTTAGGCAGCCTCTCTGCTAATGGATGGGGCTGTGTTCCTGTCTTGCTAGTTGTTTGGCATAGGGTGTCCAGCACTGTAGCTTGCTGGTCGTTGAGTGGAGCTGGGTCTTCGTGTTGAGATGGAGATCTCTGGGAGATTTTCGCCGTTTGATATCACGTGTAGCTGGGAGGTCTCTGGTGGACCAGTGTCCTGAACTTGGCTCTCCCACCTCAGTGGCACAGCCCTGACGCCTGGCTGGAGCACCAACAGCCTGTCATCCACACGGCCAGGTACGTGGGGAGTTTCTTGCCTTTTGGGAGGTCTGAGGTCTTCTGCCAGCGATCAGTGGGTGTTCTATAGGAACAGTTCCACGTGTAGATGTATTTCTGAGGTATCAGTGGGGAGGAAGGTGATCTCCGCGTCTTACTCTTCCGCCATCTTCTCCAGAATCCTAGGTATGATGATTCCTGCCTGCGGTCCCCAGGATTGTCGCGACTTCGGCCGCCGGGGCCCCTCCAGAGCCGGCAGCCTCAGTGAGGCCGCCCTCCCCTCGGGCTCCGGGGCAGTTCCATGTCGGCGGAGGGAAGAGACCCCGAGCTGGGAGTTCCAGCTCTGCAGAAACGTGGGCTCCGTTCTCCTGAGTCCAGTTTTATCTTATAACTTAATTCTACATTTTGTTTGTAAAATAAGAGTTCAAAGTCATGTGGATAAGATAATTCTAGTAGCTCTTTTTGGGCTGGATTAATATTATTTAATATTGTTTTTCTTGTCAGAAAGTGCTAAAAATTACAATGTGAACCTTTAATAGCTTTTGAAATAGCTTGTCATGCAATTTCAGGATAGTGTCTGATTACACTGATCCAGAAAACTTGAAGGAGAAATAGGAAATTTTGTTTTAAAGTTGAATTACTTCTACTACAAAGCTACAGTAATCAAGACAGTATGGTACTGGCACAAAAACAGAAATACAGATCAATGGAACAGGATAGAAAGCCCAGTAATAAACCCACACACATATGGTCACCTTATCTTTGGTAAAGGAGGCAAGAATATACAATGGAGAAGAGGCAGCCTCTTCAGTAAGTGGTGCTGGGAAAACTGGACAGCTACATGTAAAAGAATGAAATTAGAGCACTCCCTAACACCATACACAAAAATAAACTCAAAATGGATTAAAGACCTAAATGTAAGGCCAGACACTATCAAACTCCTAGAGGAAAACATAGGCAGAACACTCTATGACATAAATCCCAGCAAGATCCTTTTTGACCCACCTCCTAGAGAAATGGAAATAAAAACAAAAATAAACAAATGGGACCTAATGAAACTTAAAAGTTTTTGCACAGCAAAGGAAACCACAAACAAGACGAAAAGACAACCCTCAGAATCGGAGAAAATATTTGCAAATGAAGCAACTGACAAAGGATTAATCTCCAAAATTTACAAGCAGCTCATGCAGCTCAATATCAAAAAAACAAACAACCCAATCCAAAAATGGGCAGAAGACCTAAATAGACATTTCTCCAGAGGAGATAGACAGATTGCCAACAGACACGTGAAAGAATGCTCAACATCATTAATCATTAGAGAAATGCAAATCAGAACTACAATGAGATATCATCTCACACCGGTCAGAATGGCCATCATCAAAAAATCTACAAAGAATAAATGCTGGAGAGGGTGTGGAGAAAAGGGAACCCTCTTGCACTGTTGGTGGGAATGTAAATTGATACAGCCACTATGGAGAACAGTATGGCGGTTCCTTAAAAAACTAAAAATAGAACTACCATATGACGCAGCAATCCCACTACTGGGCATACACACTGAGAAAACCATAATTCAAAAAGAGTCATGTACCACAATGTTCATTGCAGCTCTGTTTACAATAGCCAGGATATGGAAGCAGCCTCAGTGTCCATTGACAGATGAATGGATAAAGAAGATGTGGCACATATATACAATGGAATATTACTCAGCCATAAAAAGAAATTAAATTGAGTTATTCGTAGTGAGGTGGATGGACCTAGAGCTTGTTATACAGAGTGAAGTAAGTCAGAAAGAGAAAAACAAATACCGTATGCTAACACATATATATGGAATCTAAAAAGAAAGGTCATGAAGAACCTAGGGGCAAGACGGGAATAAAGACGCAGAGCTACTAGAGAATGGACTTGAGGACCCGGGGAGGGGGAAGGGTAAGCTGGGACAAAGTGAGAGTGGCATGGACATGTATACACTACCAAATGTAAAATAGATAGCTGGTGGGAAGCAGCTGCATAGCACAGGGAGATCAACTCGGTGCTTTGTGACCACCTAGAGGGGTGGGATAGGGAGGGTGGGAGGGAGGGAGATGCAAGAGGGAAGAGATATGGGGACATATGTATATGTATAACTGATACACTTTGTTGTAAAGCAGAAACTGACACACCATTGTAAAGCAATTATACTCCAGTAAAGATGTTAAAAAAAAAAAGTTGAATTACTAGTGGTTTCTACATTTCATATCAGTTAAATTCATTTTGGGGCACAGACAGGGAATTAGTGAATACCTCTACATCCAGTTTCATTATTCATTATTTGGCAGAAAATGGGTTTTGAATGTACACTGTAACATTTTAAGATGTTCATGGTTACTTAAAAAAATCAAAAGACTGTCAGCTTTTCACTCAAAGTTTCAGGATAGTCAAATTTATTTTGTTTTACATGTTGAGTCCGAACCAACACTTGTCTGTAGGCCTTAAGTACGTATAGTAAGATTGGAGCTTGTTCTGGAATACAGGCAAATTAATATATATTAAATGTTTTATTTAGAGATAGTTAATTGATGGAATTTATAGAGATAGTTAATTGATGGAATTTATCAACCAAAAAGTGAGTTTAAAAATCTCATTAGAAAGATTTAAGTCAGCACACTGCTCCAGAGCAAATAGCAAACTTAGGTATAAAAAAAAAGTTGAAATTGCTGTATACGGGTATTGATACCCTGGAAAACGAGCATTTCAAAGATGGCTTAGTGAAATTGGCAGCTTTTATGTCATTGTCCAGTACTGTTTGGAAGATGCTGACATCTGATGCTTATTATTGAACACATTATAGAGTTGCTTTTGTAGGGGCCATGCTATTCCTGAGGTCTTTTCTATCATTGCTTTAAACAGTGTAGCATAATGTCTTGTAAATCTTCATATTTTTTTTCTGCAGCAACATGTTAATAAAGAAGACAGAGGCATATCTGTCTCATCAAACTGAATTGTTAGCATGAGGTGAGCCAATTTCAGACATTGAATGAATTCATCATATACAAAGGATGCTCTTGCTTGGAATCTTCCCTGGGTGGTTATGAGATAATGATATTAAATTTATTTATATAACTGCTTCATACATCAAACTTGTTACTGTTTTTTTTACCTTTCTTTTTCTGGATAATGTTTGCCTCCCACACAGTTCATTCTGTGATATGGTAATTTATTTTTGAATGACAAAGTACTTCCATTTTTATTGTCAGGTTATAAGTATAAAAGACAGTAAGACCTGGCACTTTATGTATTAAGATATTATGAAGCAAAGTGGGTAACATCTTTATTATTGAGAATTGACTCTTACACTGTGGCAGGTACAGGCACCAGGGTGCAGATTTGTTTAGGCTTTCCCTGGAATTCGAGTGTGGCATACAATAGCAGTTGAAACTTAATTTCTTGTTTTGATACTAGTGTTCATTGAAGTGGAACTATATTTTCTATAAAATCTTTAAAGCAGATCATATTCTTATAGATTTCATACCTAGGACCTTGTTTAACTACTGATGTTGATTTACTGATCAGCTCTAGGATTTTGCTCAGAAATAAAAAGTAATCTTTGATTATAAGGTTTTTCAGTTTTGTTTGGAATTCTCTTTTTTGTAAGTGTATTTTTAAAGTTATGAAAGCACTCTTATTTTAATAAAAAAAAGAAAAAATTAGGGTGCCTCCTCTTAAAGTTGACCACGCAACTGCAAAATGTGTTTTGTGCATTTCTTTGTTGCTGTAGTTCTGTGCTGAGTGTTCTGTAGCTTGTCAGTATTGACCTTGATATTAGTAGTCTTGGGAGTATCATGATAGCAGAAGCAACTTCGGAAAGATCTGTTATTGGGGGGCCTCACATGGGTGCTTCTGTACTGAAATGAATGGCAAAAAGGGATTAACTGTTTCTACCTGTTGCTTCTGGTCAATCTCCTGGAAAATGAGTAGATTGGAGTCCATTAACCTGAGTTTCCTATAGCATATGGAAGGTGCCCTTAGGGTCTGTTTCCTAGTAACCTACTGAGAGGCTAAAGGCTATACTGAAAGTGCCTCGTAATACTTAAGTTTCTTACTTGAAAGTGGACCTTTAAAAAAAGCCACATTTGTTATTTATTGCCTATTTATTTATTGTGATATTACATTTTAGTGGGTTATCCATTTTGTTTTGTGGTTGGTTTTTTTTGTGGAGAATGATAGTGGGTACAGTTGTCCCAAACTCAGATGCTTAAGTGAACTTGAAGTGTAAGGTAATTATTTTTATGTAAATTGAAGTAACATCTGGGATGTTACAGTACAAAGTAAGAAATTGTAAGCCAGAACTCATATATATACAGTACATAAACAAGGAAGGGCAAGTACATCCATTGGGGTGGGAATGGAGAGGTCAAAATTAGAAAGGTTTTAGGGGTATTGGTGCTCACCAAGTAGTCCCAGAAGGCTAGCAGTAGCCACTGACTCCTAAAGAAGACCTGCTGTGTGCAGGCGCTGTGCTAGCATTTGACGTTCATCATCCTCACAACCACTCTGTGAAGTAGGTACTAGATTATGCAGGTCTGGAGTCCCAACTCCAACACCCTTGGGGCAAAACGTGTTTCAGAATTCACGATTTTTAGAAATGTAACACAATGTGTACACTTTATATTACGTACTCCTCCTCTCAGCAGTTTTTTGGACAAGTACCCTATAATCAAATGCAGTGAAATAAAAATTCATGTGTATGTGGAATAATGACTATATATAATATATAGCCCGTGTCATTTCAGGTCAGATTTTGCTACAAATGCTAAATAGGTGAATTTTACAGTATGTGAATTATGTCTCAATTAAAAAAGTAGTGTTCTCAGAGAGCTTTCATTCAATATATTGTACTTGGCATCTTAATCCAAATCTCTTGGGCTTTGCACATTTTTAAATTTATATAATAAATATTGAATTAATTCACTTGCCGTTTCCTAGGTACTCTAGGGCCGTGGTCCCCAACCTTTTTGGCACCAGGGACCGGTTTCGTGGAAGACAATTTTTCCACTGGGTGGTGGGGGGAAGGGGGGATGGTGCGGGCGGTAATGCGGGCGATGGGGAGCCACAGGTGAAGCTTCACCCGCTCGCCTGCCGCTCGCCTCCTGCTGCGTGGCCGGGTTCCTAACAGGCCACGGACCCATAGCCAGGGGTTGGGAACCCCTGCTCTAGGGAATAAAGAGACACATGAAAACACAGATGCCATCTTATGTGTTCTAGTCATAACGTAACCCATATTTGTGGAAGGATTTGTCATTTATAAAACTATTTTCACATATCTTATCTCTTTTGATCTTTTACTGCAGTCTTGTGATTTAAGTAGGACAGAATTAATTTGTTTCTTATCTGTGTTTTCCAAAGCCTTTTCATACCTTTTACTACGATACCAGCTGTATGTCTGTTTACATGTTCTTCGCAAAGCCTTATTTATCTTGTCTGTCAGCTAGTAGAAACTCAGTTAATGCTTTGCTACTAGAATCACGAATCCCCATTTTCTAGTTGAGGAGATCAAGACTCTGAAGGTTGAGGGGACACGCTGGAGTTCCCACACTGGGTAGGAGCACAGCTGTGGGGTAGAGCCTAAGTATGCTGGGATCGTTCCATTTTTCCTCCCTTGACCACCTACGAGAAAGAAGGTGATTATGAGCCATGAGGGAGGCTCTGCCAGAGGATTTCTGAGGCCTGGATGCAAAGGCGGTGAGTTATGAATGAAGTCTTGAATGGAGGTGGTAAAGTGGGCATTTTTTGTCTTGTTCTTAATTTTAAATATGAGAATGATTTAATGTTTTACAGGTGATCATGATACTGGCTGAAGGCTTTTTGTAGATGCCCTATTAGGTTAAAGAAGTTATCTTCTCTGCCCACTCTGAGGTGCTGTCGGCCCTGGAGAAGAAGTGTGCTTATCAGATATTTGTTACTTTTTTGTCTGTTTTGCCAACCTGGTGCTTTAGGAACGTAGCCTACCTAAAGTGAGAGATACACTTAAAGGCAGAAATTGGAAAATACTGTCTCAAAGCCATTTTGGTGACTAAAAATGTTTGAGCGAAATAATGATATCAATATTATGTTTTTCCTACTTTGATGATGCCTGTTTGAAGTATAGAGGTTTTTGAAATTCTATTTCGAGAGTTTGTCAGAAGTTATAGCATAAACTCTAAACGCGGGTTTTGGTAATAGGCCAAAACTGAAGCGAGTAGGCTTCAGTTTGGGCCCATTTAGAGTGAAAAGAGTACTCTCTGGGGTGTTTGGCAAGGACTCAGATCTTTCCTGTGTCACTTAAGGATGGTATGACTTCGATTTTGAGCTCTTAACATTTTTGAATTCGTTTCTTTAAACCCGCAAACAAGGTTCTTTCCAGAAGTAACCTTTCATGAATCTGGTAATTAGTTAACCTTATGATCCTGGGGTATTTGAAATGATTTCCAGGTGGTGGGCCGTACCTATAAATTGTGATAAATCAGATTACTAGAAACCATATCACTTATTGATTGAGCTTTAGGAAAAATAATTTTACCCTGAAGTAATAGTGGAAATCTTAGTAATATTCCTGTTTTAGAGGGATTTAATAGGGAATGGCCTGATGATAAGTTTTCTTGTATTGTTACTTGTTTTTAAAGTTTTAAAAATCATGGTTGAACTCTGCCTGATTTGTATATCTTAAAATTTAATATGTACCCTCACAGTATAAACTGTACTGTACCTACTATACTACTTATTACAGCAGCTTCAGAAGAACCCAGTGAGTAGCTTTAGGCTCATTGTCAGAGAGTGCTTTAGTTCATTTTATCCACTGGCAAATAGGCATTTTAGCTTGCTTTTCTTGCCAGATTTTCAAAACAGCCTTGTATGCATCTGGGAACAATAAATATGGAGTTTCATTATCCCTGTTGTGCTAATGCTTGTTCAAAGTAAGACAGATGGGAGCTATCCACCAAAATATAGAAAACCTAATCATTAAAAAATGCAGTTCAATGTCTTACTGTGTTTGTATACTTAGAAGTAGAAGATAGAGAGGGCATTCCAGGTAAAGACAGAATATCATGGGCAAAGGCACTGAGTCCAAAAAGAGAAAGGACTACTTGAGTAATTTTAAGTAGTTTGGGATGGCACAGTACATGGCACACAGTAGACTGTTCATGAATAATTACTCAAAGAATGATGGAGTGAATGGACAGATGAATGAATGTGCTGGATTGCAGAGTGTATGTAGAATTAGGTAAGAGATACGTAGACTTAGCCATAAAAATCTTTCATACCATATGTAAAGTCCAGAATGCTTTGAGAAATTATTGAAAGATCTGTACAAGGGAATGAAATGACTGGATTATATCTTCTAAAATTTGGGTATTTTTATTGCCTAATGAATCATTATTGCCTAATGATTATTGCCTAATGATTATTGCCTAATGAATCATTATTGCCTAATGAATCAATGAATCATTGCCTAATGAATCATCATAGCCCTTTTATGAGGCAGATACATAGTTACACAGTTCAGTCTGTGATTCAGTAGTTCTGTTAGCAAATCATTTAATCTTTGGGCTTATTTTCTCACCTATTAATGAGGCAGTTAGACTTGAGAACTCTTCTATTCCTTCCACCTTAGAACATCTATGATTTTAAGTAAAGGTACAGGGACTAGTGCTTTTGTTGGGGCTTCAGAGCTGAGTCCCTTCTGTTGGGTTCTATGTCCTGGCTCTCTAAGCATCACTCTGGTCTGTCATACAGTTTGGATGACTGAGATGCTTTGTGGGTGCTCAGATGTTCCTGGGATACTTCCAGTTTTGTGGGTGATGGTAACATCTGTGTGTTCTTCCTACGTTGTCTGGGTCATGATCTCACTAGTATACTGCCATTTGTATCTATATATGGCTACTCTGATCTCTGGGGTAGTGAAGGAAAAGCTCCTGTTAGGTTTTTATAACTGTAAGTGGAATAAATGCTATATCTAGTTGGTAATTAGGGAAACCTTAGTCTTTGGAGGTGGTCAGGTGTAAAGGACTTAATAATTTCTTGAGATATCAATGTTATATTTTAAAATCTGTGGCTTAAGGAGATCTG
Source organism: Aethalodelphis obliquidens (assembly GCF_003676395.1). Lineage (NCBI taxonomy): Eukaryota > Metazoa > Chordata > Mammalia > Artiodactyla > Delphinidae > Aethalodelphis > Aethalodelphis obliquidens. The sequence goes on along the minus strand of NW_020837992.1, from coordinate 15,484,341 downwards.
CTATTAGTTTAGAGAATTAGGAATTGTTATTTTTTTAGGAATTAGGAAATCTTTTTTCTACTTGAATTCAGTGTAATTATCACAGTAATGTCCCCCTTGGCAAATTTCTTATGTTAATATCTAAAGAATTGTCAGATAGGTGCAAAGGGTAGCTGAACAGTGGGTGAGGGTGAGTTAAAGGATGAGAAATTGTACAGACGTTGGCTGGTTGGATGATAAAGATGCGGAATTGTGTGCTGATGTATTCCCTGTGGTGGTCTGCAAGTCTGTGTGTGGGAGACATTTGTTCTCATTTCCTGTTTCATCACACCCTGCCACCTGCTGTGTCGCTATACAAAGTAACAGTGCTTTTCAAGATTGCTGTTTAGGAAATCATGTTTTATATGTCAGGAAGCTGATTTTGTTGTTGTTCCACAAAAAGCTGATCCAGGAAATGTCTTTCAAGGGTCTAAATTTGAAAGCTGCTCTGTGTGTGTGTGTGTGTGTGTGTGTTGTCAAGTTAGGGAATTGGTGATCGATGCAGGAAGAGACATAATGAGTAACTTGGAATTGTGTGTGTATAGATGTTTTGTCTATACTTGGGTGGAGGAAAATACTTTATACTGTGTTCTGTAGCTGTTACCCTGTGGGGTTTCTCACTTGAAAATTGAGGCTGTATCCAGTTACAGCTGTAATTTAAAATAATGATAAAAGAATTCCCTGGTGGCGCAGTGGTTAAGAATCCGCCTGCCAATGCAGGGGACATGGGTTTGAGCCCTGGACCGGGAAGATCCCACATGCCGCCGAGCAACTAAGCCCGTGCGCCACAACTACTGAGCCTGCATGCCACAATTACTGAGCCAGCGCTCTAGAGCCCGTGAGCCTAGACCCCTTGCTCCGCAACAAGTGAAGCCACCGCAATGAGAAGCTCACACACTGCAACAAAGAGTAGCCCCCGCTCGCTGCAACTAGAGAAAAGCCCTCAAGCAGCAACGAAGACCCAATGCAGCCAAAAATAAATAAATAAATAATAAAGAGTAAGTCTGTTATTTTTCTTTTTTTGGACACCAGGAAGACAGACTAAAATTTTGTTGCTGTTTGAGGTATATACGTAGACCCTGTCAGTCCATAATCATTATTCACAGATTTGGTATTTGCAAATTCACCTCCTTACTAAACTTCATTTGTAACGCAAAAACAGTACTCATGGTACTTTTGCAGTTATTTGGGAACGTGCTCAGAGTGGTGAAAAATGTCACCTGACGCGTGTTCTCGGCTGGCGTTGGAGAAGGTGATGCGCTGCCCTGTTGTTTCAGCTCTCATACTGGGAACACTTAGTGCCACATTTTTCACACTTTGGTGCTTTTTTCTTGGTGATTTTGCTATCTGAAATGGCCCTCAAGTGTCTAGTGTTTCTTGGTACAAGCAGGCTTTTATGTGCTTTAGGGAGAAAATACATGTGTTAGATAAACTTTGCTCAGGTGTGAGTTATGGTGCTATTGGCCTGAGTTCAATGTTAATGAATCAAAAATATATGTTAAATGAGGTGTCCTAAAACAGAAATATACACGAAGCAAGGTTATGTATTGATCTGTGGACAAAATGTTGTGACCAAAGGCTTTCAAGAATCTAATCCTGTATTTCCCCTGGGAGCGATGCTTCTGTATTTGCTAATTTAGTGTTCACAGCAACCTTATAGAACATAACTACCAGAATAATGAGAATTGACTGTATTTAATGTAAGCTTATTGGCCCTTCTCGTGGTTCAGATCTCTGGATGAACATGGGAAATTTTTTTTTTAATTAAAGTATTATTGATTTACAGTGTTGTGTCAGTTTCAGGTATACAGCAAAGTGATGTATACATATATACATATATATGTATATGTGTGTGTATGTATCCTTTTCAGATTCTTTTCCATTATGGTTTATTGCAAGATATTGAATATAGTTTCCTGTGCTATATAGTAGTCTTTGTTGTTTTATCTATTTTACATATAGTAGTTTGTATCTGCTAATTCCAAGCTCCTAATTTATCCCTCCCCCCTTTCCCCTTGGTAACTGTAGTTTGTTATCTATGTCTGTGAGTCTATTTCTGTTTTGTAAATAAGTTCATTTGTATCACTTTTTTAGATTCCACATATAAGAGATATCACATGATATTTGTCTTTCACTGTCTGACTTACTTCACTTAGTATGATAATCTCTAGGTCCATCCATGTTGCTGCAAATGGCATTATTTCATTCTTTTTTTTGGCTGAGTAATATTCCACTGTGTGTGTGTGTGTGTATACACCACATCTTCTTTATCCATTTATCTGTCGATGGACATTTAATTTAGGTTGCTTCTGTGTCTTGGTTAGCGTAAATAGTGCTGCTCTGAACAATGGGGTGCATGTATCTTTTTGAATTAGTTTTCTTTTCTGGGTATATGCCCAGGAGTGGATTTCTGGATCATATGGTAGCTCCCATTTTTAGTTTTTTAAGGGACCTCCATACTGTTCTCCATAGTGGCTACACCAATTACATTCCTACCAACAGTGTAAGAGTGTTTGAACGTGGGGAATTTTTATGCTTTTTAAAAGATTTTAAAAATCTCCTGAGAATTAAAGGAATTGTTTAATTTGGAGCTAAGAACAAATAATAGCATATAGGTAAAGTTTGACTTTCTACAGTCTGTTACTTGGGGGACACCATCTGTGATAATGTGAGTGTGGTAAACTTCTGGGTGTAGATAAAATCTTGCTACAACACATTCCAAAGACTGAGGCTTGGGAACATTTAATTCAAGTGGTCCCTGCAAAGTCTGCAGACAGCTCTTTGAATATCTTGGACTCCAAAAGTCCTGGCTGATTGTGTGTACATTTCTACTTCATTAGAGGTCCTGAGTTGACCGTCAGGGAGCCCCTCATTCCACTGGTTTTCAAACACTGTATTCCTTTTACAGAGACCATTCTTTATGGGTACGGACCTTCCAGAGTAAATGCCTGACTTGAATCTAGGAAATGGTGGGGGAGAATTTCCCCACATTACTGTTACAGGAACGTACTTGGATGTGGTGAATGGATGACTCTTGGGTACAGCAGGTTAGAGGACAGAGTCAGCTGGACATCATTGCAGCATCATTACTTGGTGTTTTCTTTTAATAGCATTAAAACTGAAGTTTTGCTTTTTAAATTCACCTATGACATTTAGTGTCCTTCCTCTTTATTTGACCTCATTTACTCTTGTCTGAAGAGGACTTCCTTAAACCAGTCTTTAGATCAAATATATATGAGAAGTTAAAAGAAGAAGAAAGTACTAGGTAGGCAGTGCCAAACTAAAAATGCTATTTGTATAGTTTAATCTAGAAGATGTTCTTTTACCATATGACAACGGGAACCTAAAGGAGACACACCCTTTTTTTATATGAATCAAGTATCTAGGAGTCAGACTTTTGCATGAGCTGGATATATGCCAAATGTTCAACCATGATTTGCTTTGTAAAACTTTTTTTCCATAAAAATTGTTTAATGTAAGTCAGCTTCCAAAATCTGTTTGAAACGATACTTGTTATGGGCTGAATGTTTGTGCCCCCTCTCCCCCATTTCATATGTTGAAACCCTAACCCTCAATATCATGGTATTTGGAAGTGGGGCCTCTGGGAGGTAATTAGGTTTCGATGAGGTGATGAGGGTGGGGTCCTCATGGTGGGATTGGTGCCGGGGAAGAGAGACAAGCTCTTTCTTCCTCTCTGTGCCATGTGAGGAAGTGGTGGGAAGGCACCCCTCTGCAAGTCAGGAAGAGGGTTCCCACCAGGAACTAAATCTGCCAGCACCTTGATCTTCTACTTCCCAGCCTCCAGAAATTTAAGAAAGAAATATGGCTGTTGTTTAAGTTGCGCAGTCTATGGCGTTTTAGCAGCCTGAGCTTAAGACAGGCATGTGCTGTAATAAAGGGTACATCTTATCTTGGGCCTTGGTACAGAGCCTCAAACACTCTTTGAATTTCCTGAGTGTCAGGAGTGTTTGTTATGCTGTTGAGGTGACTCATGGTGGGTCCCTAGATAGCTTCAGATAGGGGGCTGGTCACCAGAAAGCCCAACCATGTGGTTAGAGGGTTGGGACTTTGGGCCAGCCTGACCTCCAGGGAGGGCATGGGGACTGGGGATTGAGCTCAGTCAGGTGGCCAATGATCTAATTAGTCATGCTTATGTAATGGGACTCCCAATAAGACTCTGGACACTGAGGCTCAGTGGAGCTTCCTGGTTGGTAAACACATTGATGTGCAAAAAGGATGACATTCTTGGATTGCTTGAGGAGAGTGCACAGAAGCTCTGCATTCCCCTCTGCCCGCATCTCACCCTATGTGTCTATGTGTCTCTCCATTTGGCTGTTTCTAGTCTGTAATTGAAACTGTAGCACTTTCCTGAGTTATGTGAGTCATTCTAGCAAATTATCAAACCTGAGGGGGTTGTGAGAACCCCTGAATTTATAGCCAGTTGTTCAGAAGTGTGGGTGACCTAGTGAATCCCGAAGTGCAGCTGGCATATGAAGTAAGAGAAGTGCTGTGGAGCACCAAGCCTTAACCTGTGGAGTCTAATGCTAACTGTAGGTGGTTGATGTCAGAGCTGTATTGCAGTGCACCCAGTTGGCTGGAAAGGGGACACTACATTTATGTCTAACATAGTGGAGAAAGCTCACTACTAGCTCATGTATTTTATAACACTTTATATTGACAGATCTTTTCATTTCTGTCAATCTAATGGGTGTAAATGGTATCTTGTGGTTTTATTTTTTATGTCCCTGATTAAAAAGCTTGAGCACCTTTTAATTTATTTTTTGGCTGTAAGTGCTTCCTCTAATTCTTATCCTTTTACCTTCTTTTTCTTTTGTGGTGACTAGGTTTCTAGTATGATGTCAAAGAGTTAGGAATCTTTGTGTTTGTGGAACTCGCTTTGCCATTGAGTATGATTTTGCTAAAGGTTTTTTGGTGGGTATTTTCTTGGTTAACGCCTTTTATCAGGTTAAGGAAATTCTCTTTTATTTATAGTTGGCTGATTTTTTTTAATCATGGAAGAATATTGAATTTAATCAAATGTGCTTTCTTTGCCTGTTGAAATGATTAGATTATTTTAATTTCTCAAGATGATAGATTACATTAACATGTTTTAAAAAGTTTCTAACCAACCTTACACTCCTGAAATTGGCCCAACTTGAACGTAATGCAATATCTTTTTTTATATGTTACTAGAGAGGACTTACTTCTGCCTCTGGTAACATTCAGCTAGGATTTTCAGCCTAGTCTTTGTGAGGGGCAAAAAACACCTCAAAGTGCTAACAAAATAGGTAGGAATTCCTGAGTATAAACCTAGAAAAAGGCAGGAATCACAGAGGTGAGCCTTGAGTGTGTTTTCTAATCAAAGAAATAGCTATAAAATAAAGGTTTTGGCAGCCCCACAGGGCAAGGGAAATAGAGTCAAAGTCTAGGACTTATCTGGGTCCCTAAAAGGCTTTCATCTTCTGAGTAAGGGGAGAATAGAAATATACCATTCCACAGATAGACTTGAGCCAGCTTTGCATCACCTGGGTAATTCAGACACTCAAGCCTTGAACTTAGATTAAGGTTGAGCCAGTTTGGTGTCACTCCCAAGTGCTTGGCATAAGTAATTGAACATTCTTTTGTAGGACGATACTAGCTCTGAGTTTTTTCGTTTGTGTGTATAATATATGTATGAGTTACATGTTTTATTAGTGAAGAGGAGGCTGAGTACTAAGGTACTAAGGAATGTACCTTACCTATACCTATGTGTATTTTTTAAATACAGTGTCCAGCACATAGTGAAAGATAACAAGACATATAAGAAAACAAGATATAAAGAAAGAAAACCAGCAAAATAATAGACAAGAGAAGCAGACACACAAATTTCAGATATTGAAATTATTAGAGACAATAAGATAAATTTAATTTCTGTAGAGAAATTTAATTGAGATTAATTATGAAATTATTCAAATCAGATACATGGTAACATCAGTCATATGTGTCTTTTATATAGACTTATAAGTTAGTGTTATTGGATATGCATAAATTTCCCTCATACATATCGTATTTTTATAAAGTGATGAATTTAATTGTTCTTATGCTCTTACCTGTTAAGCTCTATGAACCTATAACTTAGAAAAGGCTGAGTGTTCAGAGTCTAAGAATGATATTTGCATGTGGAAAACAAGTGCTGTTGTCGAAAAAGTACATCCATACAAGTTTACCATATAGTGTGTGGTTCACTCTTTGATCATGCATAGGAAGCAAAAAGATACAAAGCATGGTTTATTAAGGATTCCCCCAGTCTTCACAGGGTCCTGGTTTAAAGCTGGAACCGTTAGGTTGCACGAGACTCCAGTCCATAGGGATCTTGACAATATAGGGTATTTTCTGTATGGATATGGTTTTATAGTATTGAACTTGAGTCACATGTTTTATTAATGAAGAGGAGGCTGAGTACTTACCTAAGGAAGAGCCGGACGTAGAACACTGTTCCCATCTACTTCATTACAGAGGGTTTTTGACACTTTATGAGTTAGAAAAAATTATGTTTTTCATTCTGGCCTGTTGTTTTATAGTTTTAATCAATAATCTTAGTGGAGTCTATAAGGAACAAACCCTGGAAATTCTCTATTCAGTGCTGCAAGAATGAAAGATGAAACTTTACCTAAATATGAGGTAACTGAATAGCAGTAATTGAAATCTCTTTCATTTATCTGCCTTTGGATATACAGATTGGCCTTTATCTCATTTAGTTTTATAAAGAACACTTATTTCCTCCCAAATTCAAACACAGCCTCAATCCCACTTAAGTCTAAAAGAATTGTCCTGAAATAAAAGTTTGTCCAGTGCTTATAATTTTCTTGTCTAATGGAAAATATTTTCCAAAACAGGTTATTAAGATTATAGATATATTTAAGCAAGAATGAAAGGATGTTACATAAGTTAGGAAGTAAATTCTCGGGTTATCTCAAAGTTTCACCCAGTGTTTGAGTCCCTTGACAAGCATGGGTTCTAAGTGGCTATCTGGACCTGTGGTCTCTAAACTTCGTGGATCAAGCACACTAGTAGTAAAATATTTCTTGGCATACACCCATAATATGTGTATATTGATTTATTTATAAATAATACACATGTAGGCTGTAGTAATATATTATGTACATTACAAATACAGTAAATGGTAAGTTTAGAAGGGTAAGACAAAACTAAATACAAATAGAGTTTCTGATGTTTTCTTCCCACACATCCTAATGGACCATCTTGTTTTGTTTGCTCATTTTGGAGAGCGATGATCTGGCCTCCCTTGTCTTTCCCCAGAGATAGGGAATTTACAACTTTTACAGTTAGCAATTTCAGGTATGGTGTTAATTTGTGTAGTACATTTGAGTGAATAGCTACAAGCATTTGGTAGAGATTGCTCTTATGTCCTTGGAGAGTTTTAAAAAATTTCATTTCCTTTCAAACAAATCCTCAAATTCTGGGTGCTTGAACATGTTTTGGCTTATGACTCTCAACTCTCTCCTGCGTGGAGAGGAAGGGCCAGAGGTAGTACAGTAATAGTTTACTAATCTCTTGGCACACTGGGACTCATGAAATCAGTGGATTCAACATTGTGTTGTCTGGCCAATTTCTATAAATGCTTCTGCAGCTGTCGTAAGCAATGTATCACAAAACCTCATTCTGTCATTTTACCAGATCTTATAGCTATTATAAAGAGAGAACTAACTTTCCTTGGCAAGTTGTTTCCAACAGTGAATCTATAGGTATGCCTCCACCGTAGTAAAGAAGGATGGAAAGGAAGAATCTATTGTGTTCATCCTTTGAAAGGCTCTGTGCTTACCAGACTTTTTTGTGATTGCTAGGCACGCTCCATGTTAATGCTTTCAGCTCCCTTTCATTTGCCTTTATCCCTGAGTAGAGAAGGACATTTTGTCTAACTGAGCTTTATCATTTTTATTTTTTAGCAGTAAGGACCAAAAGAATGCTGTCATGGGATTTTTGATGTCAAATGAGAAACGCCTCAGCAGTTATATTTTATTCCATTAACAAGTCCAGTGACTCTCTTCATTTGTTCATCATCCTTTGCCGTCTTTGTCCAACAGCCTGGGAGGAACAGTGGAACCAAGCTAGGGGTTGGAGTGGTAAGGCAGAAGGGGTTAACCTCTTTTCTCTCTTCCCTTGTTCTGCGATGGCTGAAAACCAGCCTTCATGCATCAGCAAACCCTACCTCAGGACCATTGGAGACCTTTAGGTTGAGACAGTACTTGGACCATACAATACTGCCTCTAATACTAGGTCAGAGCAAAGTCAGTCTCCACTTGTTTTTCTTGCTTTTCTCTGTCTCAATTGTCATCTCATCCTGTGAATGTACTCTCTAATTCATGTTATAGGTTTGATCACTGGTTATTGAAGGCTGGTTATAAATTTTGGCAAAATCACTTGGCATTCAAAACATTTCTGCACAAACAAAAAATAAATTATTTCTCTCCAAGATATCCCGGTTTGTCCCCCCTACCCCAGGCCCCACCAACCATCTAATGCCTTGTCATAAATATTTAAGCACAAAAATATTTTAACTTCATGCCCAACTAGTTAAAAGAAGGGCCTTTTGGGGCTTCCCTGGTGGCGCAGTGGTTGAGAGTCCATCTGCAGATGCAGGGGACACGGGTTTGTGCCCCAGTCCGGGATGATCCCATATGCCGCGGAGTGGCTGGGCCCATGAGCCATGGCCGCTGAGCCTGCGTGCCCGGAGCCTGTGCTCCGCAACGAGAGAGCCCACAACAGTGAGAGGCCCATGTACCGCCAAAAAAAAAAAAAAAGGGCCTTTTGATTTTGTTACCTAGTGACTGACCTTTTCACTGCAGTTTTGTGAAGTAACCTGAAAGGCCAAGGTTGTGCTTCACGAGTTCCTTTTGGTAGTTGGTGTAATTAAGAGGTTCTCTGGAGGACAGTTTGGGTTGCTTCTTTCTAATTTAAAGAGAACAGAACAAAGGAACTAAAAATGCAAACAGTCTCAAACCTAAATTACCCCTCATTTCTCCTTTTTTTTGAAAAGCAGGTACGCTTGCTGAAAGTGTGTGGGAAAGTGGGGATTCCTTTGAAGGTACCTTGCCGAATAATTCTATAGCATTTTCTTTTTACACTGTGATCCCAGAGATAATCCTGTTGAGTCCTTTCGAAACAAATTACTCCATGAGGGGAGACTCATGGTATGGACAGTACTGACTATTTGCAAGAATTCCTTTTCCTTTCCCTCTTTCCTGTTCTGTCAAGTCTTTTCTCAGTACTGTTGTTTGTGCTGACTGGTTCTTACCAGCTTTCTCTTTCATCTCTTTGGAGTTTCCTTGTTTGGGGCAATAAAGTTCTCTCTTAAAATTTATTCAACTCTGGTGGGTTTTTTTCCTTAACTTTTAAAAGTTGTGCTTTGCTTTTTGTTGGTTTGCTTGTGTGTATTTTAGTGTTTACTTTGTCCTTTGATATTTTAGATATGGATTAAAATGATGAAAGATACTAGTTCAGAAAGATGATTCTTAACAGGAATTTATCGTATTGGTTGTTTATTTTTGACTAGTTATGGGTCCTATGAATTTCTGCATCTGGAGATAAGGTGCTAACTGGAAAGATAGGTATCACATTGGAATGTTAATTGCTTTTTTAAATGCACTTAAATCTAAAAGCTCAAGTAATGATAAGATCCTCAAATCCCCAAATCTGGAGTCAAGGTGAGAAAATGAAACCTAATAGATGGAGTAATTTTAACTCATTTTTATGTTGTAGTTAAAGGCAACATTGTGAGATTAAGGGTATCATGATGTATAATTAATGTAAAAAACTATAATAACAGAAGTTTTAGTGACATATAAGGAATACTGAAAAGGGGGAAATAAAGAGTAAAATATTAATCTGTGTCCCATTCTCTGTGGGAGTGCTCTAACTTTAGACGACTAGTCTGATTATTTTTAGAAAGAACTATCTCTAGAATAGGGAAGGGCAGTTTGCCATAATTTGATAGAACTCTTGCCCAAGAATGTTCAACTCCCATTTGCTCTAGTTCTCTGCTTACCAAGCAACTTTATGATCTCTAATTTGGTCTGTGCGTACTTGCCCTGTGCAGCTATCTGCTCCTGTTGTTTTGACAAAAATAGCTTTTATCCAAAATGAACCTGTGGTTGTTTATGGATAAATCAGTTTGGTTGAGTTTGGTTAGCACAAGTCAGTTCCAAGAGCCTAATCAGCATTTAATGGACTGATAAAAATTAAATTTCTGAATTTGAACAGCTAAAGATCATATGATTTTGCATAAAATAACTAACCAGACTGGTAACCAGTATTACCAGTCTGTATAAGAGAGTCCATAGAATTCTGTTGAATAGAAACATAAATGTTTTTCATTACTCTAGGCATAATGAAGGGATGTCTTATTGAGTAATGACAGTGCTATGAAAATGTAAAAAAATAGAAAGTTATATTATATTGGCTATTTTTTCCCCACAGATGATATTTAAGATACCAAGATAGTTTCTACAGTTTCTAGGTAGTATCCTTTATCTTTGGTTATCCATTTCCAGAGAGCATTACACTGAACAGTGATGAAATATACATGGGCACAAGTCAGAGTGTGGACAGTTGTTTTAGCTGAGGGGGCCAGATAGGTTGGAGAGTAAGCTTGGAGTTCTCAGGGGATTAGCCCCACCTTCCTCCATCCTTGGTATTTTGCCCTGGTCCTACTTATGAAACCTAAGCCTTCCCTGTTCCCTCCCTTATCTTCTCAGACTTCAGCCTTGGGACTTAGGACCATTGAGAATACCCCCAACTACACTTAGTGGTCAGTGGATTGAGTCAGACCTTTTGGGGATCAGAGATTTTGTTTCTTCCTGTTTTTCTTTCCAGACTCAGTAGCTAGTATGTTAAATCTTAACCATTGTAATTTGATGCTAGTTTTTTTTTAATATTACGTTAAATAGAAAAATGCATATTGTTAGACTGTGTTATTTTATATATGTTGTTAGATTGGTAAGATTTTATTTTTTAGTTGTTTTTTCCCAGCACAATCCTTTTTTGGCCTTAAAAAACTGGCCATTAGACAACTTTTTGGCAGTACTAATGTTCTAAGTTTTTAATATTTTTGAATGAAAACTGCCTTGAACGCCTATAACAAAGTTCATTTGGCTTCTAAAACAAGCCTTTTAAATGAAATTTAGTAACGTTCTTTTTAAAGTTAATAGACTTTATTTTTTGAGTAGTTTAAACAGCAAAATTGAGTTGAAAGTAGAGTACAGAGACGTCCAGTGGCAAACTTCCTCCCCTCATTCATTCACACAGCCTCTCCCACTGTCAACATCCTAAACCGAGTGGACATTTGTTACAATTGCTGAGACAACAGTGATCAATATCTCCCAGAGTCCGTAGTTTACACTAGGGTTCACTCTTGGTGTTGTACATTCTGTGGGTTTGGACAGTGTTAAATGACATTATGACCACCACTGCAGTATCAAACAGAATAGTTTCATTGGCCTAAAAATCCTTTGTGTTCCACCCATTCATCCCTCTCTCCTCTCAAATTCCTGGCAACCACTGATCTTTTTACTGTCACCATAGTTTTTCTTTTCCAGAGTATCATGTAGTTGGAATTAGCCTTTTCAGATTGGCTTATTTAACTTAGTAATATGCCTTTAAGTTTCCTCCATATCTTTTTGTGGTTTGAGAGCTCTCTTCATTTTATTGCTGAGTGATATTCCATTGTCTGGATGTACCACAGTTAATTTACCAGTTGAAGGACATCTTCGTTGCTTCAAGTTTTGGCAATTATGAATAAAGCTGCTGTAAATATCCATGTGCAGGTGTTTGTGTGTGTGTGTAAGTTTTCATCTCATTTGATTCAGTATCAGGGAGCACAACTGCTGGATTGTATGGTAAGAGTATGTTTAGTTTTGTAAGGAACTGCCAAACTGTGTTCCAAAGTGACTGTACCATTTTGCATTCCCACCAGCAGTGAACGAGAGTACTGGTGCTGTTAATTCTAAAGAGATTGGTATGCTGAATATTTCTGATGGCCTCCTTGTGAGGATATCATTTTGGTGAAGAAGGGCTGTGGAGTTTGAAGCGTTGGCAGGTTGACACGTGTGTGATGTGTGCATGTATGTGCAAAGGGAGTTGAAGGGCAAGGACTTCCCATCATATTCCCTTTTCCAAATTACCACAGCTCATCCAGAAACTGTGTCTTACTTTTAGGAATCATTGTTGGAAATAGAGCCTTGTTTCTTTCTTTTTTTTTTTTTTTTTTTTTTTTTTTTTACGGTATGCGGGCCTCTCACTGTTGTGGCCTCTCCCGTTGCGGAGCACAGGCTCCGGACGTGCAGCCTCAGCGGCCATGGCTCATGGGCCCAGCCGCTCTGCGGCATGTGGGATCTTCCCGGACCAGGGCACGAACCTGTGTCCCCTGAATCTGCAGGCGGACTCTCAACCACTGCACCACCAGGGAAGCCTGAGCCATGTTGTTAATGTGATTATAGCACTGATGCTCTTTCATTACACAGGCATACCTCAGAGATACTGTGTGTTCGGTTTCAGACCACTGCAATAAAGTGAATGTCACATTAAAGCAAGTCACAGAAATTCTTTGTTTGCCCAGTACATATAAAAGTTATGTTTACACTGTATTGTAGCCTATTAAGTGTGCAGTAATCTGTCTAAAAAATGTACGTACCTTAGTTTAAAAATACTTTATTGCTAAAAAATCTGTCATCTGAGTCTTCGGCAAGCAGTCATATCAAAGATCTCAGATCACCATAACAAATATAATAATAAATAAAATATTTGAAATATTGCTAGAATTACCAAAATGTGACACAGAGGCACAAAGTGAGCAAGTGCTGTTGGAAAAGTGGCGCCAATACACTTGCTCGATGCAGGGTTGCCATAAACCTTCAACTTGTAAGAAAGGCAACATTTGCAAAGAGTGATGAAGTGAAGCACAATAAAACAAGGCATGCCTGTATTAGTATTGATGATGAAAATGTCTGTGGCATTTTAGGCATGTGCCTGGATCTTTAAAGATGGTTTTTTAGTGGGGTTTTATTAGGATCAGTGCCAACCATATCCTAGTGCTGGGAATTGAAGTGAGAACTGTGACTTTGGACAGTGTTCTTTAGAGTCAGGGTGGTTTCCTGGTGAGGTTCCCCCAGCTTGAGCCTTGATGTGGACAATATCATCATTTGGCCTGTTAGTGATACAGTGGAGCAAGGGCACTGGCCTTAGCACAGCTCATGCAGTTAGTTGAGTGCTCACTTTCCTGCTGTCTGTGCTACTGACTCTTCTAACATTTTTGCCCTTCACAGTGACTTGTGCAGGTGGGAGGACTTCGGAGGAAGGAAAGAAAGGTGATAATTTTTTGAATTAGTGGAAGGCAAATAAGAGAAAAAAAGATTTTTTTTTCCTCATGCTATTCTGTTACCATCAAGGGTATATCATACCTATACTTATGCTCTTTCATGTATTAGTGTTGATGGTGATTGATCTGCCCTTAAAGTTGATTTTCCTTTTTAAAGTAAGAATAAAATGGGAAGGGATGGAAGAGTCTCAAGCAGGGCATCCACCTGGATAACTTGTATCTGTTACATGGAAACAGTAAGAATCATACCAGGATGATGGGTAATGTGCCTGCCAACCCACACACTTCCTGACTTGTGCTGGTTTCTTCTGGGACTGAAGCTTTGGTATGGGTACTGCTCTGTTAAATATTGGACAGTTCTCATACAGAATCCCCTTTGAGCTACTGTCTTGTCCCTTTTGAGTCACAACACGAAATTTACCATATGGATATGTATAAAAGACAACCTCAAATATTAAGCTGTTTCTCATTTTCCCTTTTAGAAGATATTAAAAACAGGGATTTGCCAACGTGAATATATTAAAAATTTAAAGGATATAGGTGAAATAATCAGCTGTCTATTTAAAATGTTTATTAATTTACATATTTTAAATAATATATTTATAAATTAGCGTTGTTTTCCCCATTTTCACATCTTATGGAACCGTTTTATTCCAGTTCTTTACATACATCTTTGACATCAGTGATTGTTAAAGTCACTTTTTAGCCATCAGCACAGATTTTTACAGATCATATTATATTCATTTCCATGAATAGATTGTTTATGATACAGTGCCTTTACACTTGTATAAGATTATCATTGGGAATTTTATCTTAAGCCATACATACTGATTATATTAATATAATACTAGCATATGTATTTTTCTACTTATTTTGGTTTGTATTTGCAGTCCTCATAGTATAACCATTTACCCTCCTGCCTAATAAAGTATTCTTTAAAAGTTTTATTACTTACAATATTCAGCACTTTTAATTTTGAAAGCCATACCTCTCAGGGGAAATTACATAAATCTGAGTTAATTTCTTGCCTCTTGTAAAACAAAACAAAACTAAAAACCCTTCTATTATGTGTCTTATGTAAGCGTCCAAAACTTGTATTATATGAGGTCATTTCAAGCTAATTTGATTTCCTCACAGTAATTTGTAGTCTAAAATGAAATAATTGGGAGGGATTGTAAGAACTGAAATACAGAGCAGTTCTCCCTTTTCTGAAAGAATAATTTAGGGGGAAATTCTTTTACTATATTCAGGCAAATGTGGTATTTAAAATCAGTCTCTGTCCTTATCTGTACATGTATTCATATAAATTCTCTGTGGTTTCCTTACAATGCTTCCTTTTTCTGACAGTAAGGGTGGCAATGCCAGGCATTCTATTCAAGTGAGTATCCTTAAAACTCATATACTAAAACATCAGGAGAAGCGCTGAAAGAAAAGGCTGTTGAGAGTATATATTATGTTGGTCTGTTGTGTCAAAACCACCCACTTGTATTTTATCGGTTATTCAGAAGAAGAAATCTAAATTTGTCCATAACTGCTTTATAAAAGTTTATGAAATCATCCATTTGCAATCAGTCTGCCCTGTTTATGCTTTCGCTAAAACTTAGCACATTCTTCTCTGGGTTGCACTTGGATTTGTGGTTCTATTAGGTCGTAAACTCTTTGAGGGCAGAGAGCATATCCATCCTTATATAATCTGTTACTTTAGGCAGTCAGTATGTGCTTGGAAATTAAATTAGAAAGTGGGGACCACTAAAAGAAGTTTATAAACTTGCTTTATCAATTCTAAAGATATAGCAAACTGGTGAAAATTGGTTTCTGCTCATGCTATCCTTTTGCTCTTGTTTTCTACCAGTAGCCCGTTTCCCATTCTCATATTCCTTTCATTTTTCATAATAATATTTTTCTTTTTAGGTTCTCACTGGATATTTAAGAACTTGGAGTGTTTGACCCTTAGCATGTGTCCACTTATCTGGCCTTTTAAGAAGGAGCGCTTTTAAAAGGGTTGGAAATAGTACTGAATATGAGCAGGCAAATTAAAAAATGTAATGCCTGTTTTCTATTTTAAAATGTGCAGACAGGCCTGGTTTATGCTAAATCGCACATCTGTGTTACAGGGTAGACTTGAAATTATATTGCTGTGGAAAGAAGGAAAACAGGGAGAAATATCTAGAGAAGGCTCCCTTGACTTATCACAGTTGAATCACTGAGCAGTAATGTGCTACATGGCTGCATTGCAATTCTAATCCGCCTACATGCGTAAGTCAATGGGGTCTTTGTTCCAAACTTGTGGAAGAATGCATGAGCCAAGTCTTGGTGGGAGTTCAGTTTAGTTCCACTGTTTTGCAGATTGGGCTAATTTTCAAAGGGATGCAGACATTTACTTTTTCAAGTGAGAGCAGAAAATCCATTCTTTCTTAGTACTGAAGAAATTTTTCTAAAACATTGTGTCATTTGTCCCTCATGACTAGATGTGGACAGAGATGTTTAATTATTTGCTTATAGCCTGGAGATTGAACTGCTTCATATTTTATGGACCTAGAAACCAAGAGTTATTTTTTTCTCATCCAAAGATGGAAGCAACTATTTGATAACCCTTTGTTCAGTCATTAGAAAAGTTTTAACCTTAAAAGTAGAACCTGAATTTCTGTTATCCTTTGCAGATTATTCAATATAAGCTCACCTAGGATTATAGGACTTGACAGATACAGTATTGGCAAAAGCATTGTATAGGTTCAGAAAATTATTTAAGTCTGTAAAGAACTGAGGTTAATTGGAAACCAGCTGCTTTTGTCATTTGTCTTTGCAAAATCAGTTCCTGTGGCATTTTAACATTTCTCTAGAATGTTACTATAAGAAAAGAAAGCATTGATCTGGTGAGGGAAGGATCCTTAGAAATGTTGCTGATATATAGATTGTAAAATCAAGCTTTTGGGATCTGAATGTTAAATTCATCTTGTCAAAGCTCTTTATTTTATGGATGAGAACATATGTGGTTGCTCCTTACTCCCTAGTATATTACTTCTCTCACGTTGCATTTTAATTATTTCTGTCTTCCCTTGTGTATCATATGGAAGCCCTTTAGGGAAAGGACTGAGTCTTTTTTCCTCCTTGTGTCTTCAGTGCCTAACCAACTGCCTGGTACACAGTTAAGTTTTAGCATATCTTTGCAAAATGAATGAATCAGTGAACGAATGAACCAAACAACAAACCAGACTTACCTAGGTCACTGACTTTCTCCTGTTAGCTTGCTGCTTATTTTATAAGTCAGATATTTCTCTCTCTTTAAAAGGCAAGAACAAAAACATATCTCAAAGTAAAGGGATAGCAGGGGACAAGACAAAAGTCCTGTCCTCAAAAGCTTACTCTCATGTGTGTGTATGGGGGTGGGGGGTGGTGACATATAAACCAGACATGCAAAAAATAAAAGAGATAATTCCAAGTACTGATAACCCAATGAGAAAAGTGCCATGAACATGAGACATGGAGAACTGAGTTTCCCAATAGATAGCAAAATGTCTTCTCTTTAGTAGAGTCTAACGCCCAGCGCTGGGCATCACTCCATCTACCCCACAGAGAGGACGTCCTTGCTGCTACCCTGAAGGCTCATGGTTGAAGGACTTCTGGAACCAGAGCTGCTAAAAAGAACTTCTTTGGAAGGATTAGTTCAGGCGGAGCTGGTGGCTTCTGGTCCTGTTAGGGATGCCATGTTGATGAATGGGATTTTGCCTTTTAGCTTTAGGAAAAGGTTTTTGTTTCGTTTTGTTTTGTTTTGATCTTGTTAAAGCCTGCCACATACAAAGGCTTTTAAAAATATCGTTCAGTTTTTTAAGTAATTGGAAGGTCTTGAAAGGCATCTTCTTAAATTTTATGTCAATAACTAGAAAATGTCATTTTATTTGTGGAGTTCTGACCTGTTGTGTGTAGTAGATGAGTCAACCCATAGTGAACAAATATTTATTGAGCACCTGTTTTGTGCCAAGGACAGTGCCCAAGGGATTACAGAATAGTGTTTTCCAAATTAGGTTACAACTTCCTAATGTCATAAAATGAATTTTGTGAGCTGTGACTAGCGTTTTTCTAACAAATGAAATAGAGAATGGAATAGAATATCAGATTGCATAGATGGTATTTCATTATTTTATCAAACTTGATTTTCAGTGTGTGTGTGTGTGTGTGTGTGTGTGTGTGTGTTGAGAGTTGCAATGTAAAAAGTGCCTTTTTTACTGTCCGTCATGGTCAGAAAAACTTGAAAAATACAATTGTAGAGGATATCCAAAAAGTATAGGTAGATTACTTGCTTTTGAATAAGTTATACTTTGAAACTAATATATTTTTGGAAATCAACTATAATTAAAAAAAAAAGTTAAACTCTTTTAGGGGAAAGAAACTTATACAAAGGAGTGAATACTCAAGCTCTGAATTATGTGGTTTGGATACTAAGAGCTGTGTGTTCCTATAAGTAAGATAACACAGGTTGGAAGTGTCGAGACAGTGGCACGTGAACTAAACCTAGGAAGATAGGTAGGGTTTGGAAGGAGTGAAGGCTAGAGAATGACTTAGAAGTAAGAAATGGTATATATATAAAAGAGATGGCAAGACTGGAGTCTTACATTGCAGAGTTTTAGGATATAGTTTGGAGGTATACAGTGAAGCACGATCGTTCAGATTTATGAATGCCTTTCAATAGCATGCCTAAAGAGTTTGCACTGGATTAGGTAACTTGCACAGATTCATAAAATGGGTAGCGATATGATGTAGGGTGGATTTATGGAATATTTTCCAGCTCCTTCCGGACTCTTCTTTAGTCATGGAGCTCCTGAGGGAATTTCTTCTGGTGGGTGTTAGATACCAAGTCTCTGGCACCAGATCAAAGAGAGCTAGAAAGGACTTTGGCTGTTCTCCAGAATGTCAATAGAAAGGTAGAACAAGTCCCATTGTGGTGCATGTGAAATACTCCCATGGATGAGAACTCAGCACTGTCTGTTTGAAATATGGTGAAGGATGGGTTAGAAGAACATTTCTTCTGATATCACTGCTAAATATTTGCTCTCAATGTAGAAGGAAAACCAGATAAGGAAGGCTTATGTTTTTGAAGTACAGGGAATCTGACTGGCCTACCTGAAGCATGTTATGTAGATAATTTGTCAGATGATCTTCCCTTACCTTCACTGAATGCGGCATATACCTAATTTATAAAACAATTTTGGGAGCGATCACAAAACGTTTCTCCTCCCTGAAAGGCATCATTAAAACTCGCTACTACTTTCCAATTGGAGAGAAATTTAAAACAAAGAAGCTTCTGAAATTATACCGTACATTAAAGGGAAGATGGTTTAACTAGAAAAAGTGTATTTAAGCATGACTAATCTGTAACACTAAATACACCAATAATTTTGATTGACTTCTGGCTGGAAGTTTTGATTCTTTGTTGTGGTAGATTATCAAATGTTCTAAATTGAGGCTATGCTAGAGAGTATTCAGTGTTTAAATTATTAGAAAAAATAAGCAGGTGCTTGTATCTGGGAGTACAAGGTTTTTTACAGATAATCTAGGGAGATTGCATGCATCTTAGATATTTGGTGGGGGGCACAATATAATCAGAAACGCAATGGTAAGTCCAAGCACGGCCCATGAGAGATGAAGGGATGTGAAGAGCACAAACTTTGGTCTCTAAAAGATAGTGTGTAGAGCATGCATTTCCATTCCTCTGCCAAGAGGGGGGATGAATGAAAGATGAAGAAGGGGGTGTATCCGTTTACCCTTATCTTATGAAGGCATCTGCTCACAATCAGTCGCTTGTGGAGAGAGTGCCAGCTGGCAGAGTATTTTCATGATGTAAATTGTCCATCCGCTCAGAAGAGCAGAAGTACAAGGAGGCCTGTGTGAAGGACTGAATTCCTACCCAGAGGACAAGGGAGGGAGGTTCTCGCAGAGATCTAAATGGGATCTACTTGCATTTTCCACTCTGCAGTTTTCAACATCATTTTTCCTGCCATCCTAGTGGTTGCTGTGGAGTTGATTCATCAGTTTTCCTCCGTTCACTGCTATTGCTTATTAAAGTCTCCGTTTGGGGTAGGTCTGAGAGGGGGCACCACTGGAAACATGGTGCTGCTTTTTCCAGTGGTGTTTTTTTCCTTGTCTTTCTGCTTGACTGGTTCATGTTTGTGGGCTGTGTAAAAGAGCTAAAGCTTATTATTATAGATTTGATTTTTGAAATGAGTTAAATCTCCATTTCCTCTCAACTGCTAAGCTTTTTGCTTGTTCATTTGAAATAATAATTTTCCTACGAAGTAATAAAATAAGTAAATCTAGGTATCAAATGGATTTGAATTGTTACCAATCTTGTAAAATTTCTGAATAGAATTCCTCTTTCCATATTTTATGTGACCATAGAGGAAAAGTTCAGATGTCCTTGGGCCAAATTTTAAAATAGTATGCCCTGCAGAAAAGAGGTAGACAAGGTCTCAGTAGAATTTTTTTGTTTTTATATTCTTTGATTTCTTAGATCAGGATCAGCAGATGTTTTCCATAAAGGGCCTCACAGTAAATATTTTAGGCGTGCAGTCTCTCTCACAACTGCTTGACTCTGCCCTTGTAGCCAGAAAGCAGCCATAGGCAAAGTGCAATGTATGGGCATGGTTTTGTTCCATTAAAACTTTATTTACAAAAAATAGGTGATGGGCTAGACTCCGTTTGTGGGCTACAGTTTGCCAGCCTTAGATTTCTGAACTACTCAAGGTGTGCCCTAAGGCTTGATTCTGGACGGAGATGGGATCAGTGACCTCAAAGTATTTTCAAAATGAAAAGAAAGCACGCCCTGTAGATCAGATGTGAATGTTGGGAGAGAATTTAAAAACCAGAATATCGAGTCTGAATTTTTGAAGTGTTCTTATAATTCTTCGATCAGTCTCAGTCTCCCCCTGCCCCACTCCCCACCCCACATCTCTTTAATATCGATATGAATGTCTGGTACTTTGCTCTTAAGCATATATATTTTTAAAAAAATACCTGAAATTTCTTCTCTGAAAAGTAAATATTTCTACATTGGTCTTTAACCAACAGAACGTAACACTCTCCCTGAAAATGCCAACACGACCCGACACAGACTGGGATTAAACAAGTCTAGGCTTCTAGACAAAGAAGAAAAAGTGTTTTCTTATCTTTTTGAGTGTACTGAAGCAGATGTTAACTCTTTGCTTCCAGATTTGTTCTTGCCATTGAGAACTGTTGGTAGCGTTCTGTCATTTTATTAACTATTAGTAATTGTTGGGAGGAGGAAGGAAGGATAGAAACCAGAGGGGGTGGGGAATTTGGATTACAGGGAATCTTGACCAATATCTGCATGAAAAGAAGAGCACTGTGAAACCCCCAGCAGTAGGTGGGTTTTCTCAAAATCAAACGTTTATTTCTACTTGCCTGGGAAATAGGGCCTTGAGGATACAAGTTGAATGACAGAGGAAATTGGCATGGAGAAAAATGTTGCAGAGCTTGGGTTCAGCTGGTCCAGTCATCCCAAGCCTCCTTGCGTATGGAGTGAACAACCCCTGTGTAGTTTAACATCTGTCTGTGTCTTAAAGAAGATAGACCACTGTTATTCTGGTTCCCTGTTCATGCCTGCACAGTTAACACTTGCAATAAATTTCACCTTAAAATACATGATGTGAAAGTGGAAGTCCCCACTCATGAGTGCCTGAGTTCGTTCTGCAGTGCAGCACCAAGGGCAGAGCCTTTCCTACCTAAATCTTTATAAAGGATGAGAACCAGAATAAGGAAGAGTTTACAGTAGGACAGTATTTTTCAAATGTAATTGTACCTGAAAATTACCTAGGGTGCCTTTAAAAATACAGATTTGGGGAACTCACCCAGAACCCACCAAAATAGAACTTCTGGGGAGGAGGCTCAACAATTTGCTTTTTTTTCAGAAGCTCTCTGGTTGATTCTAACAGCTAGTCTGGTCCTTATTGTGGGCCAGATTATTTCTAGCAGGAAAGGCTAGATCTGGGCTGGCTCTACTGGGGAGGGCCTTCCAGAGCTCCTTGGGTTTTAAACTGTTTGGGTACCAGATAACTTTTTTTTAAGTTTTATTTTATTTTATCTTTTTAAATTTATTGAAGTATAGCTGATTTACAATCTTGTGTTAATTTCTGCTGTACAGCAGAGTGAGTCAGTTATATATATATATACATATATATATATATACACACATTCTTTTTCATATCCTTTTCCATTATGGTTTATCAGAGGACATTGAATATAGTTCCCTGTGCTGTAGAGTAGGACCTTGTGGTTTATCCATGCTATATATGATAGCTTGCACCAGATAACTCTCTTTAATCTAGATACTTACAGTGGTCCTGTTAATTCCATTATTTCTTCTTCCTTGAGGGAAATGTTTGGAAAGGCTCAAAGAACTTTACAGTGTACCGAAGTGGGTCTCTTTTACCCACTCTAATCCACCTGCAACACCAGAGATGGTCCTTATTGTTCAGTGTAAATTCAGCTGGTGCACTGGATCATTCCCATCAACATAACACGTGCTGTCTTCCAGTCTTAGAAAGTAATTTCTCCTTGAACCCCTTCTTCTCTCCTCTATCTACCACCTCATTTCTTTATAGCAAAATTACTTGGAAAAATGTCTTTATTAGCTGTCTCCAGTCTCTGTCCTCCCCACCCCCTCAATATTCTCTGGCTTTCATCCCTGTCATTCTACCAAACCATTTGCTGTCAAGGTTGTAGTAATCAGTTATATCCAGTGGCCAACACTCAGTTTTCATCTTTCTCACCTTTTCAGGAGCATTTGACTCAGTTGATCATTCTCTTCTTCTTGAAAAGTGTTTTTTTAAAACTTGGCTTCTGGGGCTTCCCTGGTGGCGCAGTGGTTGAGAGTCCGCCTGCCGATGCAGGGGACACGGGTTCGTGCCCCGGTCCGGGAAGATCCCACATGCCGCGGAGCGGCTGGGCCCGTGAGCCATGGCCGCTGAGCCTGTGCGTCTGGAGCCTGTGCTCCGCAACGGGAGAGGCCACAACAGTGAGAGGCCCGCGTACCGCATAAAAAAAAAAAACAAAAAAAAACTTGGCTTCTGGAATTCTGCCCTGTTGATTCTCTTTCTGCTTCAGTGACTGTCCCTCTTGAGTCTCCTTTGTTGGATCCTCCCTATCTCCCCCATCTCTAAAAGTTGGTATGTCCCAAGACCCAGTTCTGTACCTCTCAATCCATTCTCTAGGTATGTTCATCTAATCTCATCACTTTGAATACTGTCTGTCTGCTCATGACTTTCAGATTTCTCTCTCCTGCTTGGACCTCTCCCTGAAATCCAGACTTGTATATCTTAATGGCTGACTTGAAATCTCCACTTGGATGTTTCATAAGCATCTCAAACTTAAAATATCCAGAACTGAACTCCCAGTTTCCTTGATCTCCATCCCCACACTCATTCTTACCATGTACTTCACTATCTCATTATAAACGACAGTTCGATCGTTGTAGTTGTCACAGTTTACACACCATGTCCAGTCCATCAGAAACTGGTCTGGTCTACCCTCAAAATATGGCCAGAATCTGATCACTGCTCACTGCCGCAACCATGGACCAAGCTACCATTGTCTCCTACCTGGCAGATTGCAAAAAAAAAAAAACCCTGACTAGCCTTCTTGTCTCTCTGTACTCCCCTCCATAGTCTTTTGTCAATAAAGCAGCCAGAGTGATCCTTTTAAAATACTAGTGAGATCATGTTACTCCCTGGTACAAAATCTTCCAGTGGGTTTTCATCTCATTCAGAGGAGAAGCCTAAGTCTTACAATGGCCTAAAGGCCGGCATGATCCGCAGTCCCTCCCTCCCCTCAGCTTCCCTGACCTCATCCGCTGTTCTTTCCTTCTTCTTCTTTTTTTTTTTTTTTTTTTCTGTACGCGGGCCTCTCACTGTTGTGACCTCTTCTGTTGCGGAGCACAGGCTCCGGACGCGCAGGCTCAGCGGCCATGGCTCACGGGCCCAGCCGCTCCGCGGCATGTGGGATCTTCCCGGACTGGGGCACGAACCTGTGTCCCCTGCATCGGCAGGTGGACTCTCAACCTCTGCGCCACCAGGGAAGCCCTGTTCTTTCCTTCTCGTTCACTCTTATTCAGCCACACTGGCCTCTTCATCATTCCCTGGAACTGGCCAGCATACCTGCCTCAGGGTATTTGCATGTGTCCTTCCTGGAATGCTCTTCCCCCAGATGTTCCCCCCACCATGTCTGTCTCACTTCTTCAGTGCTTTCCTCGAATGTCACCTTATCCACATCGGTGAGGCCATCTGTCATATTACATTAAGTGGCACTCCATTCCCATGCTTTCTATCCCTGCTTTGTTCTTTACCATGTCATCTATCATCTGACACACAAGATTTTTGTTTTTATTTTTGCTTTTTATCTATCCCTTACCCACCCCCCACTCCCTGCCACACTGTAAGCCCCATGAAGTTGGAACCTTGTCTGTCTTTTCTTCTGTAGCCCTAGTGTCTAGAATAGTGCTTGGGACGGTGACATAATAGGTGCTCAGTAAATATTTGATGAACGAGTGGAAGCATTTCGACTTGCAGTTATCAACACCAGTTATGGCTATTAACCTTGGGCTAATGGGTGACTGTGGTAAGAAATTACACAGTTGTGAAAACTGAGAAAGACATTTGAGTATTGAAGATACTTTATGGTGTTTGTAATTGTTTCTTCTGTTGAGGACAGATTCAAATAGTTTATGATCTAGGGGACTAGCGGGCTGAGCTTATTAAGACTTAAACTGGAGAGTAAAAGGCATTCTAGCAAAATGAAGGACTGGGTATTTTAAGTAGCTTGTTGTGGTGGACTGTCACTTAAATTCACTTAGCAAATAGTTATTGAATGAATGAAAGTGCACTGTTGGTTAACTTCCTGGGACTGTGTGTGTGTGGGGAGGATTTATTAGAATTGATCTTAGTCTGTGATTGTACTACTAGGACTATATATTAGAATCTCATGTTTTTTTCCAATCAGATTTTCTCTCTATTGTTTCACAATTCTTCACTCTTCTGCTGCGGATGACAGCCAAAAAAAGAGTCAAATCTCAATAGTGTATGGACGTCACAGAACAAGAAACAGCTTCCCGTAAAATTGTGGTGTCTTTTTTCCTTTTCACGTCTTAACAGTTCGACATTTTTCAAGTGTGGGTTTTACTTATGGAGCTTACGTTTCCTTGCCTGTTGATTTCTTTATTTTATTTCCTTAGTATTATAATTGACTGCTTTCTTTATGTGACTCCATTAAGTCTTACACATCAGTCAGCCCCCCATAGTTAGAACTCCGACGCTCAGCAGAGTGGATTTTTTCGCCTCAGCTTGGGTGAGTGGGAGTAAATGCTGGCTACATTCCTTCAGCTTGGCTCAAAGATTTCAGGCATGCTTGTGACCTACTGGCCTGAATTAGGGCTGGTATTGAGTCTGCAAGCATGAGGTTTGGGTTAGTAAGGCATAGGCCCAGTTCTTGTCTTGGAATTTCACTTGGGAATCTTGTCTCTCCTGGTGACAGTTTCAAATAAAATGGCAAGATGTACAAATTAGAATATATATGTCTTATGTTTTGATAATGGAAAACATCTGTAACCTCTAACAGTAATTTGCACCTATTTGAAATTATCCTCCAAAAGTGTTTGATGTTCTAGTGTTAAGAATCCTCCGTGTTCACGTAACAACTGTCTATGATCTCATATTTATTGATATTTAGTGTATAAAGCCAAATCAGTTCTGACCCTTCAATTTGCTGAAGAGTATGTAGCATTTTTGGATATTACAGTTGGGCAACGCAAGCAGAAGGATTTTATTTTTTGAAGATTGCTACACTAGGTTAGTGCCATGGTCTTATTCAGCAGACGCACCAAGTGGAGGTTTGGCAGGTGATAGGGAGAGAGTAGAACTGTTTTCTTTGGCTTAAACTTTAAATTTGGTACGTTATGGACACATCTAGTTTCCCTAAGAGATTATGGGTTTATCTTCTCTGAAATCATACCAGTCAATTATAAAACTTTTTTTCCCCCTTAGCTTTATTGTTACAGCCATACCATCATTTTTTTTTATTTTATTTATTTTTAATTTATTTTTTATTTTTTGTGGTATGTGGGCCTCTCACTGTTGCGGCCTCTCCCGTTGCGGAGCACAGGCTCCGGACGCGCAGGCTCAGCGGCCATGGCTCACGGGCCCAGCCGCTCCGCGGCATGTGGGATCTTCCCAGACCAGGGCACGAACCCACGTCCCCTGCATCGGCAGGTGGACTCTCAACCACTGCACCACCAGGGAAGCCCCATCATTTTTATACATAGCCTTTGGTATAGAATTTTATTAGCTTTTTAAAAAATTCTAAAAATGATTTTCTTCACTTTGTTTTACCTGCCTCCTTTGTGGTGTTTCCCAGTGGCGGCTTGGAATGGAAACGGTCCATATTCTAGCACCACTCGTCTCGGCATGTCCTTCTGTCATGACAGGGGTTCATGTGTGATGGGATGTGCTTATTGCATGTACTCAGGAAATTCGAACCATTTTCTTTATTCATTTGAAAGGGATGCTTTCTCAAACTGTGAGTGCTGTTGCATTTGTTTCAATAAGTTCAATGAAAAAATGACTGTTTCATAGAAAGCTATAAAGGTTAGTTGTCCTCGTTCATAAGTTGTGCTGACTGATTTAGATGCAGTTCCTATGGGATTGTCCCCTCACACTGTTGGCACTTAGCTGACTGACAAGAGAGGGGCCTTGAAAAAAGAGCACCGAAATTTCAGGGAAAGGAGCGGGATAATAAGTTTTTAAAAACAATCTATTTTGAAGGTAAGTTTTGAGCCATAGAAAACTAGCCCTTCAACAGGCAGTTAGGAAAGAGTCTTCTAACAGTTGGAATAACTCCATGTACCCAGATCACCCCAACACATTCTATCTGTGCTTGACTGTTCCTCTCCACGCTTTCTGATCTCCCATCTGTGTCCACTTGAGGATCCCACATTCAGCATTAGCTGGCCCTGGGTCATCTTGATTGGCGAGGCCGTATTTGTACAATCTGTCTGCTGAGGTGGAACAATAACAGCTGGTACACAGCTGTACAGTTCGTCCTGGGAACTCCTATTTCAGCCAGCAGTTATACTAACAAAATTGGAAACATTTTCAAATAGTTGCTTTCTGTGACTACTGTTTGTGTTAGCTGTTTGGAGACTCCCATTTAGTAACCTAAACATCTACCATCTCTAATTGACTTTCTGTGCTACAGCCTCATTAAAGTTTCGTACTCCTCAGATCAAGTCTGACTGCAAAGAGAATAGTCATTTTCTGAATCTGAGGAGTGAGCATGTAAGAACAATAGTGAATCAGTGACTCCTAATTTGATATTTCAGAATGAGCCAGTTCTCTTCTAATTCAGGCCATGGAAGGGCATTTGGAAGTTTTGTGAAATTCTGTATGGCCATTGTCGCTCATTACTTCACTGTAAAGGAGGCTGTTTCACAACATCCTCATGGAATTCTTCTGAGCTGCACATAACAGAGAAGCATTTATGTTCCCCAGCAGTTAGTACTTGAATCCAATTCTAAGACAGGAAGGGTTTCTCCCCTACTCAGAGAGATTAGACATACTTCACCACGTAGGAGGCTTAAGCAGAATTCTTTGGCTTGGCCCTGTGTGCACAAAGGCTGGATTCTCATTGTCCAGGTGGCCCCCTCCCCTGCTCTTAGTCCCTCAGCCAGATTCACTGTAGGATTCAGAGCAGGAAATATTAGTTAATTTTGTGTGCTTCGTTCTAAACATCTGCACTTGAGTCTTTTTGTTTATGGAAGGAATGTGGCAAGGGGAGGCGGGGGAGGCAGCAGACCCTTCAGAAGCTAAATATTTTCTTGAGGGTGGGTATACCCATGGTTAGTATTTTTTTTACTTTTTAATTTATTTATTTTTGGCTGTGTTGGGTCGACGTTGCTGCGTGGGCTTTCTCTAGTTGCGGCAAGCGGGGGCTACTCTTCTTTGCGGTGCACGGGCTTCTCATTGTGGTGGCTTTTCTTGTTGCTGAGCATGGGCTCTAGTCGTGTGGGCTTCAGTAGTTGCAGCACGCTGGCCCCAGAGCACACGGGCTTCAGTAGTTGTGGCGCACGGGCTTCAGTAGTTGTGGCGCGCAGGCTCTAGAGTGCAGGCTCAGTAATTATGGCGCACGGGGTTAGTTGCTCCGCGGCATGTGAGATCTTCCTGGACCAGGGCTCGAACCCGTGTCCCCTGCGTTGGCAGGCGGATTCTTAACCACTGCACCACTAGGGAAGTCCCATGGTTAGTCTTCATGTGCATGAACGTGAGGTGAAGGGGAAAGACGTTCTAGCTGTAGAGTTGCTGGAATACTTTCCAGACGTGTACTTACTGGTTTTCTTAATTGTTTGGCTTGGCTCCTTTCCTTTAAAGTCCTTCGTCTACTTTTGCATGCCCCCACAGTATGAAGGTAGTGTCGTCGCTATCATTGGAAAAACGGAGACCTAGTCCTCTTTTCTGTTCATTTGCCATTTAACTAGATCTTCTTACTCTGTCAACTGTGAAATGAGTAGGATGGACAGATAAAGGGTAGAGAAGTGTATTCAGAGAGAGAGAGTGTGTGAACAAGCACATGGAAGGTCTCGACTATAGTTGTTTAATGGAATAAAAAGTAGCTCCTTCAGTTTTCAGTTCTTGATTATCCATGATTACAGGTAGTTTCAGATAACACAGGATATTCAAGCCATGACTCTTCCACTCTGTTTTCTGTATTTGCTTCCTTATTTATTCAGGTTAGATTCTAAGTTCCTTGGAGTTACATCAATCCCGCTACCTTATTGTCCTTCCATTGACCCTGTACAGGAGGTGCTAAGTGCTGCTGTAGAAAATCACGCCTCCACGAAGATGTCCGCACCCTCATCCTGGCAGCGTTGTCTCTGCCCAGCAAGCCTTCCTCTCTAGTCAGCTTTCTGCTAGTCTCTATCGTGCCTCTACACGCCCTTCAGATATTCCCCACTGGCTTTGCCCTCAGCCCCTTAGCAGGTACCTTGATTTTCACTGCACAGAAAAAATAAAGTCATCAGTTAGAACTCTTTCAACTTCCATCCTCTAAAACCTACTAAATCACTTACATTTGCACCCAGGTAGAAAGCAAGGATGCAGGTTTTCTCCTTTATGGAGCCAGTCCTTTCAACCAGTGCTGAATCACATTCTTGTTTCCCCGCCTTGTTTCCACAGTCATTCTTTCTCTTTCTGCTGACTGGAGCACAACAGCATGTAACACAGCCTTGTAACTTCTCTCACAAAAAAAGGGAAAAATCTTCCCCTGGCCCTGTATCCCCTCCAATTACCGTCCTCTTCTCTTTCTCCTACCCTTTAGCCAGATGTCATACCAGGTTGGCTACACTCACTGTGTCTACCTTCCCACGTCCTATCTACCATACATTCTCAGTTCCAACCCAGCAAGATCGCTGCCGGTGGGACTGCTCTCACTAAGCACCTCAATGACCTCTTTGTGGCTTGAAGCCATGGGACGCTTCTTAGTCATCATCTTACTTTATTCGCTTAGCCGATTTAAACACCATTGATTCTTTCCTTCTTCACCCTCTCGGCTTCTGTGATATTCTGTGTTGTCTTTTACTTGCCCTCCTCCCTCTGGTCTTCATAGTCTCCTCTGTTGCCTCGTCTTCTGGCTGTGCTTTAAATGTTGTTGCTCCTCAGCATGATCCTAAAAGTCAGCTCCCTCCTCGCTCCACACTCTGACCTCATTGGCCTCAACCATACCACATCTTCATCATCCATCCACAGGCTAATGAATCCCAAATCTGTATCTCTAACTTAGATGTCTCTCCTGGGCCATCAGACTATTCACATCCAGCTCCCTACTAGACACTTTTTCTCGTCTAGTTGACCACAGACACCTTAAATCTTGTGTATCCAAAATAGAACTCATCTCCCCATCCTGCCCTCCACTTCTGCCTCCAATTTTGCTTTAACCTCCTTTCTTCTCTATTTCAGTGGATGGTACATCTCTCCATTTGGCTGTTTTTAAACTAGAAAACTGAATGTTATTCTCAATCCTTCCACTTTGTAGAATGCATAAAGGAAGCTTTGGCAATGAAACAGAATGTCAATAGGGTAAAAGTAAAGAAGGCTTTCCGAAATGATTCCTGCTCTCCTCCATCAGTTACAAATTACTATTGAAGTCTGCTAACTACATGTCACCCAAATCCGTTCATTTCTCTATTCCAGCTGTCCCTATTCTTAGTTCAGCCACTGTCGGCCAGGATTACCGCCACATCTTCTTAAATAGTCTCTCTACCTTTAGTCCTGTCCCTTCTAACCTAATCTCCACACAGTGGCCAGAATGATCTTTCTGAAAATCAAACCTGATCATACATTTCCTGACGTAAATCCTTCAATGGCTTGCCGTCAGCCTGAGGAAGTTGAAGTTGCTCTTTAGCATGGCCTCAGGCCTGGCGTGCTGTGCTTGCTAGCTGACTTATCTGCAGCCACTCTCTCCAGTTCTAGATGTACTGCACACCTCTGATTCCTCCAGTGGCCACTCCTCTGTGTGCTCTGGGCTTTCATACATCCTATTCCATCTGCCTGGATGACTGATCTCTGTTGGCCTAGCTAATTCCTCTGCATTCCTCAGGTCTTGGATTTAGACGTCACCTCCTCTAGAAAATTTCTTGACCTTATAGATGTGGGTTAGGTGACTTTCCTCCATGCTCCCAAAACCTCATGTCCTTCCCCTGTCATAGCACTCATCACATGGAATTGCGGTGATCTGTATCCACTGCTGGGCTGGCTGCAATGTCGAAGGTCACGCACATGGCCATCTTGTTGTGTGGCATGCGTGAGCCTCCTTTGCAGATTGCCACAGAGCCCTCTACTTCTTTCAACTGTAGCTGTAAGTTAGAATGAAAAAAGCAGCTCTGAAAATGAGGCATGGTGAGGCAGCGCCAGCAGCAGCAAGCTAGGGTGCTTCAAAGTTTAATGCTAGCGGAGTTGCTTTTCTGACGTTCTGCCACCCATCGCTGTGTTTGTGCCGACACTGAGTGACCACGTATGCCTGTTTCTTTCAGTGTGTGGCTTTGTGGTGCAGATGTTTGTCTGGGACACAGGATACCCTGATCCATTTACCTCTTCTCCTTTGATCCATTCTCCTGTAGGTTGGGTTGCTAAAGAACAATGAGATGGCAGAAATGTAGACAGAGAAAATAGAAAAGCAAGGGTAATCTGTAATCCACAGATTAGTGAGTAAGCCTTTGAACATCCCAAGCCACATACTCATGAGTAAAACTAAATTGTTTTACCATTCCAGAATGTTTTAGATAGTCTCTGGAATGCCATAGATACTGTATTATAACCTCGCCTTCATTCAAAGATGACGTCTTTACATTTTTAACACAGTAAAGAGATACAGGTTAAATTTGCATTCTTTGAACAAGAAGGTTGTAAACTGTATTTGCATGACCTGTGTCCAGACAAAGTGTTATACTGCCTCCTAGGTAGAAGATCTGGATTTGTAAAATATTCTTTGTCAACTATACCAGGTAGGCCCTTGTGCAATCAGGCTCTTGTGTGTGAACATCTCCAGGATCCTAGTTCACGAATTCTCTTCTGTACCGTATTATAATAATGCCTTATATTTGTATAGCATTTTATAATGAATCAGGTATATGCAAGATCTTAGTCTGACCTTCCAACAACTCTTTGAGGTAGGAGGCTCAGGGAGTATCACCCTCATTTTCTTTTTTTAATTTTATTGAAGTATAGTTGATTTACAATGTTGTGTTAATTTCTGCTGTACAGCAAAGTGATTTAGTTTATACATATATATTGTTTTTTATCTTCTTTTCCATTATGGTTTATCACAGGATACTGAATATAGTTCCCTGTGATATACAGTAGGACCTTGTTGTTTATCCATCCTATATATAATAGTTTGCATCTACTAATCCCAAACTCCCAATCTTTCCCTCCCCTACCCACCCCTCCTCCTTGGCAACCACAAGTCTGTTCTCTATGTCTGTATCACCCTCATTTTTACAGAGGAGAAAATGACGGAACAGAAATCACACAGCTAGTAATTGAAGGAGCCAGGATGTCTACTTAGGTCTCATAATGCCCAGTCCTGTGTTTTTTCCATCATACCATACACCTTTATGTTCAAGATCTCATGCGTGTGAATGTTTCATTATATGGGGGACAGTTAATCAAACCCCTCTTTTAAGATCTGAACCAGTTGGGAAATGGAGTCAGATATGGCCCATCATATCAGTTTTATTACAGGTAAAACTGGCTTGAAGAACAGAGCCTGGGCATATAGCTTACATGGGCCTTTTGCCCCACCCCACCTGAACTCATGCACTTAGTCCTGAATCGAGTAGCAGGACAGCAGCAGGCCTCCCCCGCACAGTGGCAGAGGTGCTGTCTTGCACTGAGGAGTGAGGGAGAGGAGAGAGAGGGACTCGGGTGGCAACTAGGAGAGAGCTGAGGAGATTCTGGGCCACACGTGAGCAACACTTCTTCTCCCCTGGGGATGAGTGGGTGTGAGGAAGTGAGAGAATGGCAGAAGTCTCTCCTCAACACTTGTGAGAGTGCAGGAATTCCTCTTCTGTGGGCTTTGTAGGGTGGTTCTTCCTGTGAAGTTGATTCACTTGGACAGAAGAGACTGTAAGCTTCTCGAGTTCAAGGACCACTTATGTCTAGTGCATCCTGTCCCCCAAAGTATATAACATGGGACTGAGCATGTACTTGTGCCCAATAAATACTTGTTGACTAACCGTGATCTTCATTATAACATAGAAGCAGCAAAATATAGATATTGTCAGAGATAGACCAATCTGTGAATGAATGGTGTTTAAAAACAGCTGCACATTATCTTTTTTACCCACCTGAAATCCTGCTGGCTGGCAACCAAGCTGTCCCAGCCGTCAGGCTGTGTTCTTCCTGCTGCAGGGAGCTGCCTGATGCAGTGACTCTTCTTCCAGAGGGATGACAGCCCGTTCGCTCCTCCCTGTTGCTGTCCTTTCTTGCTCAGCACTCATGTCTCATATATTCTCTTTTGAACGAACACAGCTTCTTTAAACCGCCTTTCTCTTCTTTTTCTCTTTTTTTGTCATCTCTTTGTCAGCTACTAGAGGAATTTTTTTTCTTCTTTCCTGCTGTAGTCCCTGCCCCCATATCTCAATCACTGTCCTTCACTCTTTTTTTTTTTTAAATTTAATTTATTTATTTATGACTGTGTTGGGTCTTCATTTCTGTGCGAGAGCTTTCTCTAGTTGTGGCAAGTGGGGGCCCCTCTTCATCATGGTGCGTGGGCCTCTCACTATCGCAGCCTCTCTTGTTGCGGAGCACAGGCTCCAGACGCGCAGGCTCAGTAGTTGTGGCTCACGGGTCTAGTTGCTCTGCGGCATGTGGGATCTTCCCAGACCAGGGCTCGAACCCGTGTCCCCTGCATTGGCAGGCAGATTCTCAACCACTGCGCCACCAGGGAAGCCCCGTCCTTCACTCTTTCTCAGATTTCTCTTTCCTAACCTAGTAAGTAAGTAGAATTGTGCTGATGATACTCTTCCTGCATCAAGAAGTAACATTAAAATTAATACAGAACGAATTTTTTAAAATCTTGAAAGTGCCCAGAAGACCCATTTAGAAAGCCAGCAAATATTTTCTTTTCTATCTTTTAATTAAGCTTTTGTGGAAGCACCGACATTAAGGATAAATGCTCATTTTCACTCAATTTTATTTTTGTTTAACAATATAAGTACATAATACATGCTATCATTTTTCATGGCAACCAAAATTTTAACAACACACATCATAAATGGGCTTTTATGAGCCAACTTACGAGTGCAGCTATAACTTATTTCTGTGGGAAAACACGCACTGTTTCCAGGCTTACAGTAGCCTATGGGACACAGCCAACGTGTTGTGTTCTGGAACCCTCTTAGCGTAGTGTGCACAGGTTGGTTTGTATCCTCTTTCTTTGTCAAGTTCCAAAGCAAAGTGGGAATAGAGGGGGTTTCTTTGCTTCGTACATGTGACTTCTGGACATCGATGTGTTTGCCCCACAGGAAAAGCGTTTGACATCACATACGTGCGCCTCAAGTTCCACACCAGCCGCCCGGAGAGCTTCGCCATTTACAAGCGCACGCGGGAAGAGGGGCCCTGGGTCCCTTACCAGTACTACAGCGGCTCCTGTGAGAACACCTACTCGAAGGCAAACCGAGGCTTCATCAGGACGGGAGGGGACGAGCAGCAGGCCTTGTGCACAGATGAATTCAGTGACATTTCCCCTCTCACCGGGGGCAACGTGGCCTTTTCAACCCTGGAAGGAAGGCCCAGTGCCTACAACTTTGACAATAGCCCTGTGCTGCAGGTAGGCACCTAGCGGTTGTCTTGGTAGCCAGTCAGTTCTTCCATATGCAGGATGCAGGAAGATCATTGTAGTGGGGGACCATGGTCCCACTTTTGAAGTAAGGGGTAGGAATAGCACCTACTCCACCAGGACAGACAGCTGGATTTTATTCTGCTCTCCTGTGTACTCTTAATAAGTGAAGGAAAGTAGTTTTATTTCTGCTGCCCAGTTGATGTTTGTTCTTAGTTTTCATGCACGTGTATTCTGGGATGTAAATTTTACAGATTTTTTAAAATGTTGAACAATTTTGACTTGAGTCTCTGTACTTGCAGTGGAAACATTTTGCTTCTGCCTTCCTTTTGAAGGAGGGTATTTGAATGAATCTACCAAATTTTTTGTATCCTGTCGTACCTCTTCTTTGATTTGACAAAACAAGAAAACTATTTTTTTTTTTTTTTTTTTTTTTTTTGGTATGTGGGCCTCTCACTGC